>NC_092133.1:88254114-88557144 GCF_043159975.1 Macaca nemestrina | reverse complement strand
TAAGACCCAGGCACATTTCTGGAGGAGGGCACAGTAGAGCTCAGCTCTTGGCCTCCAGGGCAGGTTTGGAACAGCTGCTTGTGAGGGGGTGAATCTCATGGCCTATTCCAGGGACTCAGCACTTTTAGCATCTCTGCAAAATTCACCTCTTGTTCTTTGGAGACTTTAAGTCTCTTGTCTTTCAGTGCTTGAACCAGGGCAGTTAATTCTCCCTTAAGCATCAAAATTGTCTCTCTTGACATTTACATAAGCATTTATAACGCTGTGTGTAATCAATGACTCTCTCTAGCCTTGCATTCTCTAAAGGTGACTCAATCTCTTCCTGCTCATTTTTGGGAGTACTAAGCTAGTCAGTGAGTGGGCATTCTTCTCCATTTGTGAATCGACTGTTTCCACAGTTTGTTTTTTATATCTTCCATAAAGTCAGCTCTTAACAGGTCTTTGCATTGTGGGTGCCCTTCTTGGAATCCTGGCCCTAAACCCCAGATGGTGTTCTCCCTTCGCCCTTCAGGATTCTCCTTCAATGTTGCCTTGCCAAAGTCTTCTCACATTTCTTGTAGCAATTACCCAGTAGGAAAAGGGGTACCCTCTCCACCCCTCACCACCCAAGCACCTTCCTGCCTCATCTCTCTTCCCAGCCTCCTCGCTCTCCATGCAAAGTACCATTGTTTGTGTATTGTCTCTCTTTTCTCATTGGATTTAAACTTCATTAAGGCAGAAATTTGTTCCAATTTTGTTCTTGCTGTATGTTTAATACCCATTACTGCCAGGTGCAGTGGCTCAGGCCTGTAATCCCAGCATTTTGGGAGGCCAAGGTGGGAGGACCACTTGAGTCTAGGAGTTTGACACCAGCCTGGGCAACATAGCAAAACTTCATCTCTACAAAAATACAAAAAACTAGCTGAGAGTGGTGATGCATGCCTGTGGTACCAGCTACTCGGGAGGCTGAGGTGGAAGGATTGCTTGAACCCAGGAGGCAGAGGCTGCAGTGACAGAGAGAGGCCCTGTCTCAAAACAAACAAAAAAGTACCTCATAATCACACACACAAAAATATGTGTTGAAAGAATTGCTGTTCCAAGGCTCCAAGGGGCTGCAGCGGGGAGCTGGAGTGGGGATGCCCAAGGGAGCACTGTGGCTCCGGAAAGTCAAGCGACTGAGGCAGCCTGGGTGCCCTTGGAGGCTGCAGCGCCCGCCCCCCGCATCCTCTTGGCTGCCATGCTCTGGGGGTCCCAGACCCCAGTAGGGCGAGCCAATCCTCCACTGCCACCGCCCAGTTCGGCCGTGCCACCCGGCTGCCATCGCCAGCACCCTGTCCGTGGCTGCCTGCAGGACTTCGTAGCTGCCCAGGTTCTGGTTTCCATTTGGAGCCGCGCTGTGAGTCAGAACACCTGGGCGCCGAGAGTAGGCAACTGCCTGAGGTGACCGACCGAGGAGGAGGGTAGTCTGGGACACCTGGAAGGGCCACAGCATGCCGATGACCCTCGCCAGGACCTCATTTGACCTGAACAAGCACCGACCCATCGAGACCTCCTCGGTGCACAGCGACAGCCCGAAAGGTCCTGATGAGGCCATAGGACCAGCAATCACTTACGTGGCCGCCCAACCTGGGTCGAGCCCTTCCTGCAGCCCCAAGCGAGGCAGGGTCCTCGCAGCACCCAGTCTGCTCTACCACCCCTCATAGTAATAAGGGGCAAGGATTTAAGATCAAATATGAGGCAAAGAGTTTAGGTAAGTATTTTCACTGAGAATTATATCTACTTTTCCTGCAATTGCTTGGTCATCTTTGATTAAATAGATTTGAGAAAAAACATATAAAGTTTTCTTTTCTGAACTAAAAGTAATAGAATTAATAAGAATGCCTACTCTTAAGTACTTATTATGTTTGATACATTCAATATCTCATTGTGACTACTTTTCAAGTAAAGTATCATTATTTCCATTTTAAAGATAAGTAAAATGAGGCTTGGACTTTTTCAAGGCCACATATCTAATTAGTGACCAAAGTGAAATTTTCCATGAGTATAAGATAAACTATTCTTCGTGATCCCTGAAATTCCTTAGACCTTTCCATTATAAGATGTCTAATTGTAAGTTAAATCTAGTTATAGAAACATTATAAGAATTACATTTGCCTTATTTTGTAATAATGTGTATGTTGTTTTTAAAGGAATACATAATCTTTTGATTCTGTTATTACTGATTGAATTATATGTTATCTAAGATCTTTACTTAATTGATTGTACTTAATTACACTTGATTATAATTGCATTTAATTCTACTGTAATGATTTGATTTTGGTGACTTTACTTTTTAGTAATGTTTAATTGAATAAATAAATAAGTAAATAAAATATGATAAATTTTTGCTTTTGTCCCACCAGAAGTTAGATAATACAGATTTCAAAATGATCCTACTACTTGTATCCCAGGTTCCTAAAAATATATATATATATATCTCAATGAAATCATATGTTTTATTGCACATTGTATGAGATTTAAAGTCAATATCATTTCTTCATTTTGGTAAAATAAATGAGTAAGAGTGTTTACGAACTGACACACAGAAATAATCAAATAGCTGGAGTAAGGTCCAAAACACCAGGGAAGGGGCTTTGGTCACTTCCCAGTGCACAGAGCTCTGGCACAAGGAGGGAGCTTTAATGCAACTCTCTAGGCACCTGCACTATGGGTTTCTAGGCTGGGACCTTCTCATCCCTCTCTTTCTCCATGCTGAGCTCTGCAGCTGAGTCACAAATGGGAAGGTTTTCACCTGGTACCAAAGCATTTTGAGAGTAGCAGTGTCTTGAGTCTAGTGAGTAGACATCAGACCGTCCTACAGAACTCTACTTTTCTATTTTTATTTATGACAGACTCAGTCTTTTTTTCTTTCTTGAGACAGGTCTTGCTCTGTCGCCCAGGCTAGAGTGCAGTGGTGGGATCTCAGCTCACTGCAACCTCCGCCTCCCAGGCTCAAGTGATTCTCCTTACTCAGCCTCCCTAGAAGCTGGGATTACAGGTATGTATCATCACACCCAGCTAATTTTTGTATTTTTGGTAGAGATGGGGTTTCACCATGTTGCCCGGGCTAGTCTTGAACTCCTGAGCTCAGGTGAGCCACCTGCCTCTGCCTCCCAAAGTCCTGGGATTACTGGAGTGAGCCACTGTGCCCAGCCAATAGACTCAGTCTTGATTTAAATTTTTAAAGTCAACATTTAATGGTAATTCAGATACACTGAGAGATACACTAAGGGTATATTTGACATTGCACCTCTTCTATTTCTTTATGGACTCACTGTTCATGCAAGTATGGTTATGGCCATTGCTTTCTCCCTGTCTTTCTTAAAGCTTATTATGACTGTAGTTGACATCAGACTTAAACAAAAGTCTTTTGATTTCACAACCTATTGTTGGCAACCTGAAGCAATAGCATCACTCTTATTTCTCTCTACTTACCAACTCAACCATATTCCATAACTATAGCCAGCCTTCTACTTCCCACATCTATCTGGCTATCTTCCCACCATATCTACTCCCATGCCACTCCTATTTCTCAGCCTTTAACATAGGTCCTTTTGTGAACATCTTTCGATATTGAATCACCTAGTTTTGTACCATTTTTCTCCAGAGACACTCTTTTGCTGTGGTTGATTGAGATTTCTAGGATCCTGTGGTAGATGCCTTTTATTCTCACCTATTAATCTCGTCTATTAATTAATTAATCAAACATTTACAAAGTGTTTCACATCATGAAAACTACCAAGTTCTGGCAAGGAGTTCACAGCGTTGTGCAGGAGACAGACAAGCAAGAGTGCAATTAGAACAATGTAGGGCTGGGCACAGTGGTTCATGCCTATAATCCCAGCACTTTGGGAAGCCAAGGCAGGAGGATCACTTAAGCTTAGGAGTTTGAGACCAACCTGTGCAGCACAGAAAGACCTCCTCTCTACCAAAAAAATTTTAAAGTAGTTGGGCATGGTGGCACACTTCTGTGGTCCCAGCTACTCAGTAAGCTAAGTTGGGTAGGTTGGGAGGATCACTTGAGCCCAGGCAATTGAGGCAGCAGTGAGCCATGATCATACCATTGCACTCCAGCCTGGGTGACAGAGCAAGACCTTGTCTCAAAAAAAAAAAAAAAAAAAAAAAAGAACATGGTATATGGTATAATCAGTGCTAGAAAGAGGAATGTATAGAACAGAAACACCTACTTCAGCCCAGGACATCAGAGAGGGCTCCAGAGGAAGTAGATGAAGAGATTTGCCAATCAGTGATAAAAAGATGTGAGTGCATAGAAAGTCTCAATGTTACAAGTCATATTCAATAATTTGAAAGAATTCACCACCGCTTTAGAATAGAGTCAAAAGAGGTAAACATAATAGTGATGAAGCAGGCAGGAATCACTGTGCTCAGGGCCATGGATGCCACCATAAGTTAGTTACGTGTTCATCAAAAGGTAGTGGGAGGCATTGGAAGATTTTACTCCAAAGCCTGAACAGTGTGATCAGATTAAAAACACTAATGTGGCTGCAACACTGAAAACATTGGCAGCAGGGAAGACTAAAGAGAGAGAGACCAGATGAAAGAGTAATTTAGGAAGAATATTACTCCCTGAACTAAGGCAATGCCAGTAAGAAAGTAGGAGAGGGGGCATATCAAAGATATTATCAGTATGGGATGGAGTGAATTTGGAGGTCAGCTGGATGTGAGGCAGGAGGGAAGGGATGGGAGAAGCCTTAGAAGCAGTTGTTGGGTTTTTGGCTGAGTGGATCCTTTCATCCCACAGACATTTATTAAGAACTTTCCATGGGACAGATACTGTATTAGGTCCCAGGGATATAGCAGTAAACAAACAAAATCCATGTCTTCATGGAGCCTAATTCTAGTGTTAAGACTCAGACAATAAATAAGTAAAATATGTAATATGTCATATGGTGAAAGGTATGAAGGAGAAAAATAAGGCAGTAAAGTGAATACAGAGTGTCCGTAGGAAGAAGGGCTGACACTGTCATCAGCAGACTCAGGTATGGAACTCTGGATGATGAACAAATGAGAGTCCTCATTTGAGACATGTTCAGTTTGAAACCTCTGAATTACCTCCACTGGAGATGCCCACTAAGTGGTCGGAACAGGAATCTGTAGGGCAGAACAGAGGTCTAGACTGAATCTGTGAATATGGGAATTGTTAAGAGACTACTTATAGTTGAAGTCATCAGGATGTATAACAGCAATTGGGGAATTATTTAGAGTGAGATGAAAGGCCTACAGGAGGATTCCTGAGGCCCTTCAGCAATGTCAGGGAAGCCCTGGAGAGAGGTGCCTAATACAGTATTCATTCCAAGAGGAAGAATGATGTGAGGAGTAAAAGGAGAAGAGCTTGGTGTCACAGAAGTCAAGGGACAAAAATGTAAAGAAGGACAATGTGATCATGTTAAAAGCTGTGGATATAAAATAAGAATTTAAAAAGTTATTTGGGCATATAACTGTGAGGTGACTTGGGAGAACATGAGTGCTTTCATAGGATTGAAGAAAGAAGGGTTAAAAGAGAGAAAGAGAGAGACAGACAGAGAGGGAGAGAGAGATTAAATAGGGCAAGATCCCAGAGGAGAAAATAGGATGGGAACTTGATCCAGAGATACAGGAAGATAATATACAGAGGGTAAAATAGAGCATAAAGATGTGGATGAATTTATTAAGGATAGTAACAAATGAAGGGTAACAAATGGAAGGGATTATCATGTAATTGTTTCACTTTCTTTGTAAAATGGAACCTAATGTAGTGTGCTGAGAACCAAGAGGAAATGGGGAAAGTCAAGGGTTTAGGGAATGAAGTTCCAAATGGCTGTTGTAGTTTATATGAAAAGAAATGGGTGAATTGCTTGGCGATGTTGAGATGGGAGAACATATATTTGCAGGGGCATCAATTTCCATGAATGAATGGCTTGAATCAAACACAACTATGGAGTTGGTATTTTGCAAGGGAAGTCTGAAGGAAAGACATGAAGCAAGGGAGTTGGAACTCATGAAAGGGATTTGCAATTTAGAATTTCAGAGATGGGGGAGTTAGAGGTATTGACAGAATTCAGGATGTGACTATAAGTGGATGAGTGACAGTGGACATAAATGTTGCTAGAGTTGAGCAGATCAAGTATCTGTGTGGCTAAGTGATTGGACAGGTTAATTTCATTGGCATTGTAAGTACATTTACTCCTGTCTGGTTTGTTTGTTGAAAATGCCAAAGAATATTTATTGAAAATAGAAAAGTATTTTTTGATAATACTTTGTTTTTCTAGAAAAGAAGTATTAAAAAGCTCCTTTATCATCTGGCAAAACATGGCTAATAAATTGTCTCATGCCATTGATCTTGTTTCTCAAATGCATCTAAATCCTGAAGAGATGTAATGAATGAATGCCTCCAGAGTTGTGCAAAGATACATCTGCTTAGTCTTTTGAATACACCACGATCATAGCTCTGCATCATTCTGCTGCACTGAACACTCAGTGGGAAGCTGTAACTGCTAGCATACTTACATGCTTATTGAAGTGGTGGATATTTATTCATGCTTCTGTGATGTTCTGCCCCATGCACCATGCGCCATAAGCATTTGGTTGGCTTTAAGAAAGAATGAAATTTCCAATGAGAATAGTTAGATGGTCTGGCAAATTAAAAAGTGTCACACCTGGTAGCTCCCTCGATAGCAAACTGAGAATTCGTTTGCTGGAAAAGAAAATGAGGATCATAACAGATGAAAGGAAATTGAGACAAATTACAGAGAAGTTGACTTTAAAAGATGATTTGTGTCCTTTGAATGCATCTCCTTCACCAGAGCATAGATTGATTTTAACTGTGTTTGCTGACAGCCTGTGGGGCCAATGTCTACATCCATGAAGCTGAGTCTGCTGGGAATGTGACCTCTCCCAACCACTCTGATAATTACCCCCCCGCATGCTGATTGCATTTGGATCTCAGTGGCTCCACTGTAAACATGCATACAGCGGCAATTTGAAGATCAATTTGATATTGAAGTGACACCCAAGTATGTCACTTACATTTTCATTTTTTTTCCTACCCAAAGTTAGTATTTTTTAACTGTCATGTCTCAGGGCAATTCATTTCTTTCAGTAACACATACTGCAAGGAAATCTAGGGGAAAAGGGAAATGCTTAATAACTCAGGCCTGAAAACACAGTGTACCAGTCATTCTGCCATTAGCAGAGTGGGTTATGTACACGGATACTGTCCCTTGCTAGAAATAAGTAAGGAGTGTAAATGTTTAAAACCACAGTCATCAACTTTAATTTCTCTTTTAATTTTTATTTTAAAATGTAATCTTAGTAAACTTGAATATTTTATATTTTTTCTAACTTATTTGTGAAGAAATACGTGTAGTTGAATCAAACTCCTGTTTCTTCTGTGTACTATGAAATTCAGTAGTTCTCTCTTATCCATGGTTTCATGTTCCATGGTTTCAATGCCCTTGGTAAACAGAGGCCCCCAAAAATAGGTGAGTACAGTACACCAAGATATTTTGAGAGATCACATTTTCATAACTTTTCTTACAGTATACTGTTATGATTGTTCTATTTTATTATTAGTTATTGTTGTTAATCTCTTACTATGTTTAATATATAAAGTAAACTTTATCATAGATACATATATATAGAAAAAAATTGTCTATATGTCTTTATAGGGTTTGGTACTATCCGAGGTTTTAGGCACTCACTGTGGGGACTTGGAATGTATCCACTAAGGAAAAGGAAGAACAACAGTATGTTTATTACTTTAAGTAATAAAACTGTTTAAGAACCAGATAACTATACTTAGAACAATGTCTTTAAATTGCTCATCATATATAAAATAATTAAGGTTTTTTTTTTTTCTCTGAGTCTCTAGTGCCAAATCAGTCACTGGATAAAAAGCAAATATGTCTCTTCAGGATTTTGATTTCCTTATTTAAAAACTGAGCAGTAATTTTGCTTGTTGAAGATTCACTATAGTATGGTCATGATAGCATATAACTTAGTATCTAATAGGTCTAGACACAAACCAGGCAAATATTTAATATAGCAAAAGTTCAGAAAGCCTAGTTGTAACAATATTTAACTATACCATAGATCATGTTATATCCCGAGTCAAGCTGCATGTAATTCAATTAGCTATCACATCCAGCTAATAAGACATAATTGAACAGTAATTTTCAAGGCCCTGAGATATCAGTTACTGTAGTGAACAGTTTAGTTGATAGTAAAACTAGAAATGGCAGGCGTCCCCACAGTACTCCTTCCAGCTGAGCTTGGGTTCAGTCTTTAGAATCAACACAGGGTTCTAGGCAGGTCAGATGAGTCTACCAGTTTGTTCTTGAGATAAAACTTGCTTGCGACTAATAGCTCTAACGCAGTGTACCAAAAGAATTAATGTGACATTACAGAATATGCCATTTAGTGGTCATCTTGTTTCCCATTATTGGATTGGACTTGTGGTGTCACTTCTGTTTACATCAACCCTAGAATTCAAATAATGAGGAAAGCACTAACCATTTTCAGAATTTTAAAAACTTCAATTCATAGTCACTTGGCACCTAAAAGTTTTCACATGTGCTGGCGAAATGAAAAAAACAAAATTTGACATAGAATCTTTCAAATCTTTCCTTCCTTCCTTCCTTCCTTCCTTCCTTCCTTCCTTCCTTCCTTCCTTCCTTCCTTTCTTTCTTTCTTTCTTTCTTTCTTTCTTTCTTTCTTTCTTTCTTTCTTTCTTTCTTTCTTTCTTTCTTTCTTTCTTTCTTTCTTTCGCTCAATGTGGGGGAAGAGTAGCAGGGCAAAATTGTATTGTTGAAAGCATTGGCCATCTAATGCTTCCATAGAGAGACAACTTATTCTGTGAGTGGCATCTCCAGGGGCTCTCCAGATACTATCTCACCATCTCTTTTGAAGATTTTAACCTTCAGAATTCCTCTAGCTGTGAAAAAGACTTCATGGAGATCTGGGACTATCATACTTCCGGTGAGTGAAATGTATCTGCTCTCTTTGGGGTGTTTATTTTCGCATGTACTTATTCAGCCTCTGAAGTTTCTTCATTTCCAAGAAAGGCACAAACATGTCTATACTCTGCAAAGAAGTGCAGATTAATGAGCTTTGGGCAGTACCAGCGATTCTCTCCCTCAATTCTACCATTAACAATGGATGCCCAGAGCCCAGGTGTCATATAGCCTATCCTGGAGGTCACTTGGGGAGAGCAATGGTAGTGGGAAGGCAACCTGTTGCTGCTGAGACATCCCATTGCCACATGCTATTATTTGAGGGGTGTTCTATAGTTTGAGGCAGAGAGAAGGTCATGCATGTCTCCTGGCAGCAGCATAAGGCAGATATTTGTCACTCTGTTGTCTCAGAGCACTTTTTCAACCAAATAAGCAAGCCTTCCTCATTGTCCCGAGATATCCTTCCCCTAACTGGTTGCATTTTTTTTCACTTCTTCATATATTTGAATATGTTAATTTTCACTCATGTTTTCCTGTTTTCTTGACAGAGATTAACGTTTCTTCATGGGCAAGGTCTTGTTTTTTATTATTTTCTTTGTACACGCAGGACACTTCGAATAGACACTAAAAGAAATCAATCACCTGGACGTATGTATTTAATTATTTGTCTCTCACAGGAGGCATCTTGGGCAGATGCTGTGCAAACACCATTCCTGACAGCATAGACACTTGTAGCAATACTGCCGTGGTCAGGTTTGTCACAGATGACTCTCTGTCTCAGGATTCAGACTGTGATTTGAATCCAGCATGGAAGGTGATTTCATTGATTCATTCAAAACAACATTGAGCACCTGCATTGGACAGACACTGTGCTAGGCACTGGTGTTACAACAGTTTGAAAAACAAAACAAAACATGACCCCTATCTTCTTGGACCTTAATCAAAAATCACAGTGATAAATGAAAAATTACAGCTGTGATCAATGCTATAAGGGAAAATAACTAGTATCACGAGAGATATAATAAGAGGATGAGAGTTATACTGCAGTGCCTGCCTTAAGAAAGTCCTGTAGTTACTCAGAATTTGCATTACTGCAAATCCAACAAACTCAGATGAAATAAAGATCTTGTTTGGAAGAACTGGATACTTACGTTAACCTTCTGATTTTCCTGATTTTTTTGTAAAGATGGGGTCTTGCCTTGGCCTCCCAAAGTGTTGGGATTACAGGCATGAGCCACCACTCCTAGCTTATTTCTCTGATTCTTTTTTCTTGAGATGGAGTCTCGTTCTGTCACCCAGGCTGGAGTGCAATGGTGCGATGTTGGCTCACTGCAACCTCTTCCTCCCGGGTTCAAGCGATTCTCCTGCCTCAGCCTCCTGAGTAGCTGGGTTACAGGTGTCCACTACCACACCCGGCTAATTTTTGTATTTTTAGTAGAGACGGGGTTTAACCATGTTGGTAAGGCTGGTCTCGAACTCCTGACCTCGTGATCTGCCCACTTTGGGCTCCCAAAATGCTGGGATTACAGGCATGAGCTACTGCACCTGACCCATTTTTCCTGATTCTTAAGTTCATTGTATTCATTGGTCTCTCATATTTCTTGGGCCATGATGATAATTAAATTGCTGTCTGTGGACTATCATCCATGGAAGCCAGGGTTAAATATTAATAGAGATAGGAAATGCATGTATATATTTACTAAAATCGTCACCCACATAAATACAGAGAATAATTTTGTCTAGAAGGATAATTTTTAAATACCTGAATTTTGAGAGCTTCCCTGATGGAAAGAGACACTTCGATTTGATTGGAAGTTTTCTTAGCTTTTTGCCCCTCACATCAGAGTGTGGTGGGGGTCTTCAGGGCTCTGCTGGAACATCTACTTCTCCCAACTAACAGAACCCAAATCCTCATGGCCGGATCTACGAGTGGAGAATCACCACCCCAGAGGGAAGGCGGATCACCCTAACGTTTAACAACCTGAGGCCGGCCACGCATCCATCCTGCAACAACGAGCATGTGATAGTAAGTGTTCCCTGCGGCCTGAGATGTTATATTCCATCATTTAAGGAGTTTACTGACCCACAAATCGTAGTCAGAAAACTAGGTCAGGAAAATTGCCGTCTATGCAACTATAACTCAGACAGATTCTAAGTATTGTTGGGAGATCAAAACACAGTAAACTGTCAAACTAATTGTAAAAGTTGTTTTAAGAGGCTAATGGCTATCACTCCATGCATCAGGGTCAGAATAAATTTTAAGAGTGAATGATAATGACAAATGGCAAAACTGGGGAGGCTGTGGGAAGCTAAGCCTACAGCAGCACATAGGTGAATGGGACCAGAGTCACAGCACAAGCCACCACCGAAAGTTCTGAGCAGATGGGTCGTCCTGCATAATGGTTGCTCTCTCCGGGGGTGCAGAGGGACTCCTGGTGGGAGAGCACTGCTACCTGACCTCTATGTCGCCAACCTCCAGTGGTTTCAGATGTGCCTTCAGCACTCTCAGCTTCCTGCAGTGAAAGAAAGCAAATGAGATCCCTGAGTGTGAATAACAAATAGATTGTTAACTGTGAAGTGCTATACATACATATGTGTCTGTAGATAGGTAGACTGGATTAATATTAGCACATTTCTCCCCCCAACTTGCCCCTTCTGCAGTATATACTATCTCAGGAAATAATTCCAAACTTCTGGTTGCTAAGGTCAAAAATCTTGATGTCTATTTTGGAATACTTCCTCTCACACCCTATATGGCATCTCTAGGCAAGTCCCATTGGGTGTATCTTTAAAAATATCCACAATCAAACTACTTATTATCCCTACTACTACTACCCCCACTGTTCACTTGGATTATTTTAGCAAGTTCCACCTGGTCCCCCTGCCTCCATTCTCATCTCCCAACGTTCTCAACACAGCAGCGTGTGATGGTTTTAAACCTCAATTACATCATATTGCTCCCTTTGAAAATCCTCTAATGGCTTCTCATCTCACTCAGAGGAAAATCCCAAATTGCACCTGTGGCCCACCTGGCTGATATTACCCGCTGCCCCTCCCTCTTCTACCTGTCTGCCTTATCTCAAACTCCCCTCTTCTCTGCTTGCTGAGGTCCAGCCACCTGGCCTCCGTTCCGTTCCTTGAATGTGCTGAGATTCTCCCTGTCCAGCTGTTGCCTTCATCTGGAATACCCCTGCTCAGATGGTGGCCTGCTCCACACCCTCACTTCGTTCAGGTCTCTGCTTGAATGCCTTTTAATCCATGTGGTATAAGTACCTTATATTACAGACCCCACCCTGGCCTGACCCTTCTCTGCCATGTTGTTTTACAGCATTTCACACCTGCTGCCATATATCATTTTGATTTGTTCATCAGTTTATTGTCTGCTTCCCCCACTAGAATGTAAGCTCCTTGAGGTCAAGCTATAGTTTCATTCACTGCTGGGGATTCACTGAATCCCCAATGCCTGTACATAATAGAGATAAATACTTGTTGAATGAATGGATAGTAGAGGTACTATCATTATCCCTTTAATAAGAAGCCACTTTTGCTTTCAGTTTAATTGTCTCCTGTTGGGTAGTGAATTTCAAAAATATGAAATATATTTGTATCTTATGACCACTTTGTATTGCCCTAAAATGATCTCATTCAACCTTCAGATTTTATTTCCAAGTTCTAATATCTGAAGGATTTAACTGTTGTCTTTCAGATCTTGAAAATAAGAAACCAAGTGTGTTTTCTTTTGTTTGAGAGCCAGGAAATTTTGGACTAAGGTTGTTTATTATAAAGAAACTTTGTTTCCTATTATTGATTGAATATATATAAACAAAGATGAAGTAGAAAAAAATACTAACCACTCCCACTATACCATATTTTGATGTGTTTTCTCATCTCTTCTTGGCAAAGCATATTTTATATACTTGTAATCATGTGATATAAATCCACTTGAATTCTAATTTTAGTCTGTTTTTCTGGTTATAAATATAATGGATGCTTATTGAGTAATATTTGGAGAGTTCAAAAAATAAATAACAGTTGTTTTTTACCTTTGAAATTATTTTCGTAGTTTAAATCATACGAATATAATGGTTATTAGGAATTTTACAGGCGGAGTATTCACATGTCCTTTAGGAAAGAGAATATGAACATTCATAGTTTTAGAACTCAAATAAAGATAACAGTTGTAGCCACAACCACAAATTCCAAAGCAGATCTTACTTGTTATCTCCTTATCCCTTAATTATCAACTTATAACTCTTGCAGCTACTGCTGGTGGATTTTATGTCATTGTTTCTAAATAATATTCCTATTCTACTACTCTTTGCTTTTTTTGGACATTATCTATCCACATCCTACTCTGGAAGATTAGCATTAGCCTTCTGCCACCACAAATGCACATGAAGTACGTACAGTTTATATAATCTCCCAAATGTCTCCCAAAATACATATGTCACAGCTTTTGCTTAAATTGTCATTCAGTTGACATTACCATGATCATGTAAATACCATTCATGACTGAGCCAAGTAGTGTACTATGGCAACACTTGCTTTTGTTTTCCCAAGGAGTAATAATAATTGTGTCCTCTTTATATTTTCTTGGGTTTTACGCATTGATCACTAATTCTTCCACACCCTTTCCACCCTGGGTGTGCATCTTCACCTTCTGTAGTAAAACATATCAGTTCCATTTCTTTTCCTCAGTAATATCCTTCCTTCAGTCTTTGTCCATCAGCTGCAAACCTGATGCTGGCTGTCATTTCAGAATTTCCCTTTGTCTTCAGATTTGCAAGTTCCTTCATTCTGCTCCTGGGCTAGAAAGCTGGCTTTGTGATGCTATGCAAGTCCCTTTCTTGATTAATTTCCTCTTTTGGTGAGGCATACCCTCTTGTAGCTCCCCAAGGACAAGGGCAAGGGCAATACATTTTTTCAGAAATGATATACCTGAAATTATCTTTATTTTACCGTCGTTCTTTGAAAAATATATATTTAAATATTTTATATGTTCACTATATTAATATGTACATGAATATATTAATAGTCACTTTGAAGTTTTGTGTTGCTTATGTGGGGTCAGTTTTCTTCATGTTCCTATCTCCTGTTTACTCATATTGGTCTCTACCTTTTACAATAGTCAATTCCCTAAATGTCTGCTGATCCTTGGCTGTTCATTCATATTTAAGAATGAATTACCAACAGGATGACTCGCATCTCTGTATGCATGAGGGTGCCCTGACTCTTTAAGCAGGGAAACCTACAAATGTCATATCCACAGGTCTTTTCTCTTGGGGAGGTTAAAACTCCAGCAAGGAATCACTTTCAGAATTAATTTTTTTTCTGAATCTTTAGTATAATGTCCACATTCCTTTTTCTATAATATATTTTATCTGTTCAATGTTTATTTTGGTTCCTCTTTACTCTGCTCCAAACAAGGGCATGTGAGTTGGCCTTTGCCCCCACTCTATTTGATTGAGAACTTGCCAAAAAGAGGGAGAAGAAAGATGAAAGGGGGAGAAGAAGGAGAAGGAGGACGAGAAGGAGGGGGAGAAGGGGGAGAAGAACAAGAGGGAGAAGGAGAGGGAGAAGGAGACAGAGGGAGAAGGGGAAGGAGAAAAAAAGAAGAAGGAGAAGGAGAAAAGGAAGAAAAGGAGAAGAAGAAGGAGAAAGAGAAGGAGGAGGAGATTGAGAAGGAGAGGGAGAAAGAGAAAAGAAGAAGGAGAAGAAAAAAAAAGAGAAAAGAGTGAAGAAGAAAGAAGATCTGCCGGTGCAGAGGAGGCAGTTTTAACTTTTATTGCACTGCTTCCTGGCTAATGCCTTATCCAGCTGGTCTGAGACTAAAATTTCTCCAAACCCACCTGCCTATCTGACTCTTACAGACAGAGAAAATGAAAAGCTATGCCACCTGGTGCATCCTACAATACTACCTGTATCTGATTTTGTCCCTGCTTATAGCAAATTTTATAGCCTGTCCTAAATCTCACATGCCTACTTCCTATCCATTTGTATTCTGAGAATTGTAGTTTCTGAGTACAAAAGGGATTAGAGGAGAATGATGAGAATTGCATTCTGGTTGCTTCTAAGAGCAGAACTCTGTGATAAATGGATGACGATAACATGTTCAGTCATTGTGATTCTATGCCAAAGGCAGACTCAGAGGCAGGATAACGCTGTTGATCATGGTTTCCAACATGTCCCGTTAACCTTATAGTTGGTTCTAATCTCTTTTGATTTTAGCAATGTGATGCCCATTCCTGTATTCAGCATTATAGAAATATTTGTCCTCATCTGTTTCTTTATACACTACTTCATGGTTTGGAATCAGAAGGATGGTTTGAATCCCAGTTCTATTATTGCTAGTTATTTGAACTTCAGCAAATTACATCATCTTTCTGAATTCTGGTATCTTAATCTGGAAAACAGGGATACTGTTATCTGCCCGGGAGGGTATTATGCTGATTGGATAAGACAGGCTGAGTAGATGATGAGCAAAGACTGGTATTTTTGTCTGCTCAGTAAATGATAGCAAACTCTTCTTCTGGTCTAGTGAGCCAGAAGACACTTTAGACCAGAAGCCCCAGAGAGCTAAATTTAATTAATTATAGTAAAATTTAAAAGCTGACATCTTTTGTTGTGGAGTGCATTCTCCTACTGCATAACTTTTAGTGCCATAGTCTGAGTCATTATTTCTAATCTCGAGTCATTCAAATCCTTTTAAACACTGGAATATTAATCACTTAATGAATTATTGTTTAGTTATTTCATGTAAATTTTTTTTTTGTATAGCATTGGAACAATAGTTTGCCAATTATTGTAACTATGTAATGACTACAGTTATTATTTAATATTTTGGAGTCAATAATAATTCATTCTTAAAAATTCAAATAAGAAAATTGAAGCTTTGAATCCATAACTAACGAGGAACGAACTATTATGTTTAATTGCATATGGAGATTGATTTTTCAAATTACTTTTCAAGGTATTAAAAAATATCTGCTTGCCGGGCATGGTGGCTCACACCTGTAATCCAAGCACTTTGGGAGGCCGAAGCAGGTGGATCACCTGAGGTCAGGAGTTCGAGACCAGCCTGACCAACATGGTAAAACCCCGTCTCTACTAAAAATACAAAATTAGCTGGGCACAGTGGTGCATGCCTGTAATCCCAGCTACTTGGGAGGGTGAGGCAGGAGAATCGCTTGAACCTGGGAGGCAGAGGTTGCAGCGAGCTGAGCCGAGATCATGCCATTGCACTCCAGCCTGGGCAACAAGAGCAAAACCGCATCTCAAAAAATAAACAAAAATTAAAATATATAAAAATATCTGCTTCATTATATACATCGAATCATCAGAAACTAACATTTAAGCTTCCTTTCCAAATAACAAAAGTCCTGATGCATTGTTAAGAAAAACTGCCCATCAGTGAGCTCTGCACACCACATTGTAAGCATGATGGCTTATCTTCCTTTACATTGGGAGCTCGGCTTCTAGTTCCAAAGTGTACAGCAGCTTTTAATCTATCACCCCATGGCAGGAAGGCATTACTGCAATACTTTCACTCTAGTGAAATCATCCTGAGGTCACAAAATGTGTTCAGGGTAACATAGTGGCTTGTGGCACTGGGATAGAAACCTGCATTGTTAGATCATTCATTTTAGGGCAGGGTTCCCATAGAAGGAAGTGGGTCTGGGCTGGGAATATCACCTCCTAGGAAATATGCAGTAAGATGGATTGTGTGTCTAAAGGTTAAACTCTTTCCCAAAGGTATTCAATGGCATTAGAAGTAACTCACCCCAGCTAGAGAAACTGTGTAGTAGTGTGAATGTAAGCAGTGAGATTAAATCTTCAGGAAACACAATGAAAGTCATTTTTTTTCACATGGATGGATCCAGGCCATATGGAGGCTTCACTGCTTCTTATACCTCCAGTGAAGATGCAGATAATGTGGGATGTTGTAAATGTACCTCATTTTGATCAGGTGCATTGCAGATGCCCCCCAGCTACTGCCAATGGCAGCAGAGCCATCCATTTTCCCTTTAGTGATCAAAGTTCACTTGAAATATTTGACATAAGACAAACACATATAAGCAGATCAAAAACTTACTGCAGACAGAAAAAAGCTTTCTGATTTCAGGAAGAAACTGCTGTGGTGAATTTAAAACTTTAATGCCATTAGATGAACTTCTAGCACAGTTTCAGTCGTGTTACCATGAGGATTGGTGACCTGTCCCATAGTCCTTGGTCAATTATTTGGTGCGGAAAGAGAGCATCTACCTCCTAGAAGGTAGCTTAGTCTCGGAGAGTAATTAATTTTGCTGGGGACAGAACAGGCTTTATTGTTTCTAGTCATCTATTCACACACGTATTTCCAGTGAAAATAAATGGGAGGTTTGATTTGATATAGAATATTTCAAAATTAAGCAAGATATGGTCTCTAATTAGAAATATCCTCCTATTTCCTGGATTGGTGCTATTACCTAAGGGTTTTAAAATTTAGAAGTGGAAGTGAATATTAAAAAAAAAACACTAAATTATTTCATTGGTACAAGAAGCATCTATTACTTTATTAAAAGGGGGCAAATTCATTGGTAGGTCAATGTCCTATTATCTGTTTGATTTAAATTAAATTATTAGATCAAGTGGAGAATTGCTAATCAAGCCATTAGGACCTGCCACCATTATATTTGGGTATTCCTCTAAATTAAATATTAATGAACAGTAGGCCTCAATATTTTAACTTATTGATACAGAGCCAAACCCCAGCCACCTAATCTACACCAACAGGAAGATAGAGAACTGATTTTTGCACATTTTTCCTTTATAAACTTGCAGAAACTTCCATAATTTGCATGCCTTTTACCCATAATCATAATCCTGACTGCATCTAGAAAAACAAATCAAAGCAGTAATGTTGATGTTTTAGTTACTATTCCTGTATTGTTTATCTCTTCTGTTGTGGCCTGAATCTTACTACTACTTTCTCTGTTGCCTTCTGTTTTCTTAGTGTGTGGTGGGTCTCTTCCAAACACTTCTGAAGGAAACTTTACTTCTCCTGGCTATGATGGAGTCAGGAATTACTCGACAAACCTAAACTGTGAATGAACTCTCAGCAATCCAAATCAGGAAAAATCATCTATTTATAATCATTTTGAAGATTTTTTTACCTAGAAAGTCACCAAGACTGTCAATTTGATGTCCTCGAGTTTCGAGTGGGTGAGTTCTAAGAACACATTCTCCCGTTTATATATTCTTTTTACGTTTTTGTTGTTGTGGCTGTTGTTGTTTTGAGATAGGAGCTCACTGTCTTGCCCAGACTGGAGTGCAGTGGTGTGATCATAGCTCACTGCAGCCTCAACCTCCCAGGCTCAGGTGATCTTCCTGCCTCGGTCTCCCAAGTAGCTTGGACTACATGCATGCACCACCATGTACAACTAATTTTTAAAAATTTTTGTAGAGATGGGGTCTCTCTGTGTTGTCCAGGCTGGTCTCGAACTCGTGGCCTCAGGTGATCCTTCCTCCTTGGCCTCCCAAAGAGCTGGGGTTGCAGACATGAGCCACCATGCCTGACCTATAATATTCTTCTTATGCTTGGAGACCACCAACAATGAAGGGAGTCAAATGGCTCTAACATAGGTACGTATGATACAAAAGAACTCTGTTCAAAGAAAGCCATAATTCTGTGTGTGCCCAGCTGAGGAAAATGAACCCCAGGGACAGTGAGCGAGGCAGATCACTGCACAACTAGACCCTGTGTTACAGTCGCTTGGTTTTCTGCCATGTGAGACTTCCTCAAGGAAGAGTCCACTACTATCAAGACTCCTTTCCAAGGAGACTGGGACTTAGCATGGTCAGCATGTGTTGGCAGTTTCCTGAACTTCCAGGATTTACAAAGCGGCTGTGAAATTCTCCTGAGGGCTTAGGTGTTAAAAGAAGTTTTGCAATGTACCAGATGGAGAAACCCATGGAAGCTATTTGGGGAAATAACCCCAAAGCAGTCATTTGTCTTTGTTTTTGTAACAGAAAAGTATTGTGATGTACTCAATAAGCCACAGTTCACTTAAGAATTTTTAAAACTCTGTATTCAAGAAGGATGAATCAATTTTCATTCTTTCTTATAATCAAGGTGTAGTTTATTTATTAGGTTGCTTCTGTGATTACGCTGACATTTTTTTCTCAGTAAATAAACAAGTAGATAGAGAAGACAATAATATTGTAAATAGTATTTACTGTCAAAGTTTTGCTGAGTTCTGTGTTATGCCAAAATTGAAAGAAAAGGAGGCTGGGCTTGGCGCGGTGGCTCACGCCTGTAATCCCAGCACTTTGGGAGGCTGAGGCGGGTGGATCACAAGGTCAGGAGATCGAGACCATCCTGGCTAACACAGTGAAACCCTTCTCTACTAAAAATACAAAAAATTAGCCGAGCAAGGTGGCGGGCACATGTGGTCCCAGCTACTCAGGAGGCTGAGGCAGGAGAATGGCATGAACCTGGGAGGTGGAGCTTGCAGTGAGCCTAGATCACGCCACTGCACTCCAGTCTGGGTGACAGAGCAAGACTCTGTCTCAAAAAAAAAAACAAAATACAAAATGTGCTCTTAAGATAGATAACTTGATTTTCTCTAACCTCTATAGTCTGGAATATTGTCTCTTTGGCCTTTCTGTAAATGCTATATAGACCAATAATATTCTTAACTTTAATTTTGAATTTCTTCATTCAGGAATTCTAATTCCATGTACCCAACCTAGCTAGTCCTCTCGCCTGATACCCCAGATGATAAATTTAATTAATTAATTTATTTATTTATTTATGCGATGGGAGTCTCCCTCTGTCTCCCAGGCTGGAGTGCAGTGGCTCATTCTCAGGTTACTGCAATCTCCACCTACTGGGTTCAAGTGATTCTCCTGCCTCAGCCTCCTGAGTAGCTGGGAGTACAGGCACGCGCCACCACTCCTGGCTAATTTTTTTTTTTTTTTGTATTTTTAGTAGAGATGGGGTTTCAGCGTGTTGGTAAGGCTGGTCTCGAGCTCCTGACCTCATGATCTGCCTGCCTTGGCTTCCCAAAATGCTGGGATTACAGGCGTGAGCCACTGCACCTGGCCTCCCAGATGATAAATCTTATTGCTTGGTGTATAAAGAAAATGTGGCACATATACACCATGGACTACTATGCAGCCATAAAAAAGAATGAGTTCATGTCCTTTGCAGAGACATGGATGAAGCTGGAAATCATCCAGATCCTACTGCTCCTGCCATGCTGCATCACTGCCACTCACTGCAGTGAGCCCAGCTGTGCAGCTGTAGGCTACAGCCTCCAGCATGCAGCAGGTGGCTCTTTCTTTCCCCCTTTCTTTTTTTTTTTTTTTTCCTCCAAGATGGATTCTTGCTCTGTTACCTGGGCTAGACTGCAGTGGCGCGATCTTGGCTCACTACAACCTCCGCCTCCTGGGTTTAAGCGATTCTCCTGCTTCAGCCTCCCAAGTAGCTGGGACTACAGGAGCACCACTCCCGGCTAATTTTGTATCTTTAGCAGAGACGGGGGTTTCACCATCTTGGCCAGGCTGGTCTTAAACTTGACCTCGTGATCCACTGGCCTCGGCCTCCCAAAGTGCTGGGATTACAGGCATGAGTCACCATGCCCAGCCCCTTCCCCACTTCTAAGCTGGGCACACACCAGCAGAACACACAGAAGCAAAAGAGCCTGGAACAGGCTGACTCCCGCTTAGCAGGCTTTATATACCAAGGTTCCTGGACTACATGTTCTGATTGGATGAGAGCAAGCCTTAGGCTAACCAATCAGAACATGATAGGAAAGCCCAATCAGAATAAGCCTAGAGGTTTTCTTTCATCCAATCAGAACATTGGTGGCGACGACAGAGACTGAAGTGCAGCCGGAGCAGTAAGATGGCGGACTAGCGGCTGGCTCTGTACGGTGCTATAGCGGGAGGAGAAGGTGGTTTCCGCGGACGCAAGCTGGAGGCCGGAGCCTGTGGCACAGCGGCTCGCCTCGCTGAGGCTGGTGGCTGCAACAGAGACGGCACAGCTGCCGGAGTGGTAGAAAGGCGGCCACGGTAGGTGCGTATCCTCAACTGCACTGCCCACTGCGTGGGGGCGCTATTCCGGGCATCACTGCCTGCAGCTGGGAGGGGGTTGGGGTGCTATCCAGGGCTGTGGTGCTCGGGGACGGAGGGCGGGTTGGGGCGCTGTTCTAGGCGTCATTTCTTCCGGTATGGGGGCGGTTTGGGGTCGCTATTGGGTGCTCGAGGTGAGGACGGGTTGGGGGCGCTATCGGTGGTTATACTTCCTGGGAGTGTGGGGGTGTTCGGGACACTATCGAGGGCTACACTGCTGGTGGTGGCAAAGGTGGCTGCCACAGCGGTGACCTCCAAGGAAGGAGCCAGGCTCCAGAATCTAGAGGGAGACCTCCTACTGCTCGTGATTTAGCCCGGTGGGGGCACAGCGTTTCCATGGGAATCATGAGCATGGCAGGGCCCCGACACCCGTCATGGTTCCCGGGTCTGCGTCGTCTTGCTCTGTGTTGAGACAACCTGGGATCCCTGGACACGGAGTAGCAGGCGTCATGGGGGGACAGGGCCCTGTGGGTGGAGGCGTTAGGAACGGAAACTGGCACTCGGATTGGGCGGGGGTTGCGGGGAGGGGGGGACAGGGCAGGCGGGGTGGTGGTGGCTGGGTGTGAGTTTTGCTGTTCTTGCTCGCCGAAGAGCCGCAGCCCCGGTGGGCCCAACGGCTCCTGTGGATGGGGAGCAGGCCACTGTGGAGTCTCCAGTTAACTGAAACCTGTCACTGCCACCCAGTAGCCACTATGACGAGGTTAGGCTCTAACGTTACCACTCCCTGCATCATGTTCTAGGCTTTTCTGACTTTGTTGGCTCAGCTGCTCCGTGCCAGAAGGAGGAACAACCTGCCACACGCTGGAAAGTGAAGGCTGGAGCCTGGAGCCTGGAGCCTGGGACGTGGCGGCTGGCTTCGCTGCGGTGGCTGGTGCTTTGGAGGAGTAGGTAGGAGGGCCGCCGTCTGTGGCCAGGTTGGGGGGCAGGGCTGTGGCTGTGGCCAGGTGGTAAGAGCCTTGTAGGGAGCGCCAGTGCATCGAGGGCGACAGCAGCGGTGGTTGTATTGGCATTGGCCCTAGTGGTGGCAGCAGCCGCAAGTCTGGGGTCCTGGGAAGTGGGAGTAGGAGCGCTGCGGAGCCACCTGGCCTGGCATGGGTAGGAAGCTGTGGGTGCTGTGCCTTGGGCCTCGGTGGTAGCAGTGGAGGTGCCGTCAGGGCAAGGAGGAGTCCTCCCCCTTCTTCTGTAGAATCTGGAGGGTCCCTTCCTTCTGCTGGCACCTGAGCCAGACGTGAATGGAGCATTATCTCAGTCTTAACAAAATTTAGGGGGTGATTGTGTATCTTTTTGCTTGTTTTTTTTTTGTTGTTGTTGTAAAAAAGTCTTGAACTTTTTCAGTTTTCATGAATCAAGGAGGGGAAAAAAGGTATCATAATAGGCCTTCTGGTTCCCTCACCTGTTCTTTTTCCTTTCTTCCAGTCTGTTTTATTCTCATCATCATCATCATCTCGTTCCTCTTTACTTGCTTATGCTGCTGGTTCTATTTGTTTCTATTCTTGTTTCTCCTTCACCTCCTCCTGCTTTTGTTTGCTTTTTCCCAAGCAATGGCATTAACAACAAACCAAAACTGAGTTAAAAATAAACTACTTGTCAGTGTGTTGTACTTTAAAAATAATTGGTCCATTACTATGTCTTAGAGATTTATATAATTATTTAGTTACTTGAATAGCTATGCTTTCCTGTTCCTGTTAACGCATTGTAGGTAGTTATACAAGTAATTAAAAAAAAAATGAAGCATCAAATAAAATACTGGTAGGAAACAGCCATTTCATACCTCTTTTATATTAGTCTGGAGATATGCAAGAGGCATGGGGTAATAAGTTCCAATTTAGGAGGTCATTAAGTAAACTATATTCCCTTCATGTTATTTCTCTGCCACTGTTTTCAAGATTATTATCGGCATGAGCAAACCTGGTTTGTCACCACATCTTTACAATAGGAAAAGGAAGGGGAGATCATGTGAATAATGTTTTAAGGCCAGGATTCACAACCAAAAGCAAGGCTTTATTAACTTTTGCCTTTAAGAACCTGCAGTACTGAGCCCTCTTTCCTAGTATTACAACCTTTAGTATGAACCCTTTTTTCAGTGATTGCTCTAGAAGTTTATGCATTTTATTGAATACTTTAAAGAAACAAATGTATATTGTATCATTTTTCAAGCCCACAGAGATGGATTAAGGCTTATAATTTTGACACTTTTAAAATTATTTTTAAGGTTATGGCATGTAAAATACTGTTGCTATATGTAAGAATATGCATAAGTACCACCAGATAGCTTATTTTGAAGAGACAGTGTCTAAATTTTTGTCCAGAGTAGATTGGTTGCAATTTCTTAGGTGTGTTTCTCAGTACATTGCCTCAGTGTTTTAAAGCATGTAGAAATTTGGATTGTTTACTCTCATATGGTCGTTTGTTTATAGGTTGTTTAATATTTCTAGGGACTAAAGACATCACAGCCTCCTTTAAGATTCAGTACTATTAATAAGATTTGTTATATATAGGGTTAGAATCCAACAAACTCAAGAGGAAAATTGTTAAATTATATAGCTGTAGAGCAGGACATAAAACCTAGGTTCTAAGCTCTAAGGGAGCTACCAAACAAGTGCGTCAGTGACTGAGCATAGCATAGAGTGGGCAGAATTACAGGATGGTTAAGAGAGTGAGCTGTGCAGCCTAACTCTATGTAAACATGACTTTTTTTTTTTTTTTTTAAACAGATTCTCACTCTGTCGCCCAAGCTGGAGTGCAGTGGTGCAATCTGGGCTTACTGCAACCTCCGCCTTTCAGGTTGAAGGGATTCTTTTGCCTCAGCCTTCCCAGTAGCTGAGACTACATAAGTGCATGCCACTACACCTAGCTAATTTTTGTATTTTTTGGTAGAGATGGGGTATCACTCTGTTGGCCAGGTCTGTCTCGAACTCCAGACCTCAAGTGATCTGCCTGTCTTGGCCTCCCAAAGTGCTGGAATTGCAGGCATAAGTCACTGCCTCTAGCCTGGGGAGGGAGGGTTACTGTTGAAGTATTATCTTTGTATCCTAAAACATGCCCTTTTGAAGCGATGACGTTGATAAAAATCTTCTACTGAAGTCTTTGCAAGGTATCATCTTTTTACCTCCATTTTCCTACATAGTGTTTGTATTTAATGTTTTCTTGTATTCCACAGACTGTGTTTTAGTATTTATAACTATAGTATTATGTATTACTTTTCTACATTGAAAAGGAAAAATTGTATTGACCTTTTCTTAACATATAAATGAACTTGACAAGCAAACATTTTTCAAATCAGTTTTCCCTTTCACGAATCTCAAAGTGGGTACAAGACACACTTTCCCATTTAAGGTAAAGGTACACATTTATACCTTATCTCAGAATAGTCAGAAGTCGGGTTCTTATTGTGTGGTTAGTAATGCAAATATTAGTAAGTTCATGTACTTAGTATTTAGAAGAATTCTGAAATAGCACTTGTTAATTTGTAACTTTTATGCATTTATTACTTTTTTGTAATTTTTTATAGTGTTCCCAAACTTGACACTCATAGGCTATTAGTAGTAGGTTTTACTTCTCTCTCTTCTGGCCTTGAGTACATAAGATGTATTTTCCTTATGTTTAGCATATAATATAAATTTAATTGTTCAGATTTTAAACAAAAGGACCTATAGAATTATTGCTTACATTGACACCGGCCCAGTTGTCCCATGGATAGGGTTTTGTTTGGATCAACGTAAGAGTTGACCCTGCTGTTAAACCTTGAAACTTGTATCTGTTTTATCTGAGTTCTCTCCTCAAAAAAAGACCTTCAGTAAGTATCAAATAACTGAAAAATATCAGATCTCAGCACCAGCTGCCTCCTGCCCCTCTCTAATTTCTGTTCTCTTACACATTATTACATTTCTTTCCTGACCCTAGTTTTAGTCAGTCAGGGAGATAAATTTGGGACTGAGCCCCTATCTCCTGGGCTGCAGCACCAGGTTAAAGCTTTCTTGCTTGGTAATACTTGTCACCTCAATGACTAGTTACTGTCTGGTGAGCAGCAGGACCTGGACCAAACCCTTGGTGTTCAGGTAGTAACATGAACAACGATCTTAACTGTCATTCTTTACTGAAATTTTACTTTTTAATTACCGGCCTCTTCTTTATTATCTATCATTCCTTTGACCTCATATCTCTTTTTTCTTTGACTTTACAGTCAAAGAACTTAATGCTTCCTAAATCCAAATATTAAAGTTAAAAAAAGAGAAAGGAAATGTGTGCAGAGAAAGTGTGTTTTAGAAGTTAATTAAAGATGGATTCACAGATGTTTGTAGATTTACCTAAAGTTTTGAATTCAGGTGAGTTTTCACAATATGCAGTAAGTTGAAAAGAATCCCAAGATAATTGTGACATAATAAAGCTAGGTATTGAAAACCAAAAAGATTTCACCTCAGTATGGCACTTTTAATTCAAGAACAGTAACCACCAAATGAGTTTTTCAGACTAATCATTACTCTTTAAAAATTAAGAGAAAATGTATGTATAACTTTTATTTTAGTTTTAGTACAGCTTCTGACTTTATTTATCAATAGATAGGACAAAATAGATGAGCATCTGCTTCCCTTCCCCCTAAGCAATGTATTCTTCCGAAATGTAATACATTTTTATTTATACTTGAAGGCAGTGTTTTTCAATCTTTTCCATGTTAGTAGCTCAGATCTTTAAGGACAGTGGATGTATACTAGGGGCAACTTGTGGTCTTAATCCTTACTGGAGCTCTGATAATCTTAGATTCTTTCTTTCCTATTTGTGAATAAACTTCTGCTCCAGTAGGATAAACCTGTTTACCATGTGACTGCCTAACTGATCTATTGCTTTATGTCCCAGTTTTTAGAAGCAAGCAGATTATATTACCCGGATTAAAATGTTTTCTTGATACTGAAGATAGGATCTTAAATTTTTACTTATGAGTTACTTTAAGTACAACTTTGATTAAATTATGGGGATCGAGTTTCCATAGCTTTCACCATAGTGAAAATGGAAAGCAGGAAGCATTCTACAGCAAACCCTGAACTTATTTATAGAAAGTTAATTAAGTGTCTGAGCAAAGCAAGCATTCACACTTCGGGGTGTGTGTGTGTGTGTGTGTGTGTGTGTGTATGTGTGAGTGAGACAGATGAGCATGGTACTTGAAGCATAATTGTGCTTCTTCAGGTTGCAATATCCAGTAATTTTATCATACAGTTACAGTAACTAATGTTAAATCCACAAACCTACTTTGGTCTACTCTGTATTTGTATTCTAAAATAATATTTTTTAGCTTCCAAATAGAAGTGTTATAATTTTTTCTGAATTAGAAAGTATTTTTTCCATTGAGTTAAAAAATCATTTTTCATGTTTATTATATTTTAAAAATGATTGCATTGTTATCTAGATTCTCTTTTGTCTTTCACTGTGAGTTTTTATTGGTTTATTATATGTTTATTTTCTTTTTAGGAAGCCATCATTCTTCAGAAGGCAATGACGGAACAGTACCAGCAGCAACTGAAGGACCAGCAGAAGGTTAAAAGAAAAAGAGATTTTATGTGTTACTGTATTTGTTGTATTTTTATTTTTTATTTTTTTTCCTCGAAATGGAGTCTTGTTCCATCACCAGGCTGGAGTGCAGTGGCATGATCTCAGCTCACTGCAACCTCCGACTCCCTGGTTCAAGGGATTCTTCTGCCTCAGCCTCCTGAGTAGCTGGGATTACAGGCACGCACCACCACACCCAGCTAATTTTTGTATTTTTAGTAGAGACAGGGTTTCACCATGTTGGCCAGGATGGTCTCGATCTCCTGACCTTGTGATTTCGCCTGTCTTGGCCTCACAAAGTGCTGGGATTACAGGCGTGAGCCACCATGCCTGGCCTGTTGTATGTCTATTCTCTTTTACAGATTATATTATTCTTAAAACACCTGTCTTGGAAATAAAAGATGATTCTTTTTGGTATGCTTTCCTAGGCAACAAGTTGTTTTAAGTTATAAGAGTTAATATACCTCTTTACTATATTGATCAGTAAAGCCTATGAGGATGAAAACTAAGTGGTAACTGAAGGTCTTCATGATGCAAATACTATTTTTCTGATCATAGTTTTTATTATAAATTGTAACTTCCTAAGTATGTATGCTTCATTACTTGTTGATGTCTAAATCTGGCCTAGTAGTCAGTGCACGTGGTAACAGATGGTAACGCTAGGTGACAACCTTTAATAATAGAAAAATAGAACATTCTCTTTAATGCAGATTTATTGACATTTTTAGGTATAACAGTTTCCTGCTGACAGCTTTTCAAGTGCTTGTCCATCTTCTCTGTAATACTGGGGCTTTAGTTAAGGGATACTCGAGTGTTGTCAGTCAATTAGTTTATGTACATAGATGTGTTTTTACAGTTCCTCTTCCTGCATTCAGTGTTTAGCTTTTCAGTTATGCTTTCAATTAAGTGTATTTAATTATTTAATCTCTGAAAGTAGAATTAATTCAACTAAATTAAAGGGGCAAATTTTTAATAAGCATTTAATTCGTATGCTGTTCACAGAAAAACTATCTGGGTTTTAAAAAGTTGCTTTAGATTTTGCCATCTTAGTACGTCCTTATGTGGTGTACTGTTTTGGTGTTTTATTTTTATTTTTTGATAAAATATACATAATACAAAATAACACTTAACCATTTTTAAGGGCACACAGGTCCCTGGTGTTTTAAGCACATCCGCATTGTTAGCCATCACCACTCTCCATCTCCAGAGCTTTGTCACCATTCTAAACTGCAGCTCTGTACCCCATAAGCAATAGCTCCCCATTGAACCCTCCTCCTGGCCCCTGGCAATTACTATTCTATTTTCTGTTTATGAATTTGTTTATTCCAAATACCTTATATAAGTGGACTTGTACAATATTTGTCCTTTTGTGTCTGGCTTATTTCACTTAGCATAATGCTGTCAAGGCTCGTAACACTATCAGAATTTCCTTTTTTAAAAAAAAAATTTTATTTGTAGAAGTGAGGTCTTGCTGTGTTGCCCAGGCTGGTCTCAAAATTCTGTGCTTAAGCGACCAGCCCGGCTTGACCTCCCAAAGTGCTAGGATTACAGGTGTAAGCTGCTGAACCTGGTGAGTTTTTTTTTTTTAAATGCCTGAATAATATTCTGCGTATGTGTATATTACATTTTCTTTATCTATTCACCTACCGATGGGCATAGGGCTGGTTCTACCTTTTGGCCACTGTGAATAATGCTGCTATTAAACGGGTGTACAAATACCTGTTTGAGTCCCTGCTCTTAGTTCTTTTGGGTATAGAGCTTAAAGGGTGTTGTTGGATCATGTAATTCTATGCTTAATATGTTAACTACCAAACCATTTTCCACAGTGGGCTGTAACATTTTACATTCCAAAAAGCAATCCATAAAGGTTCCAATTTATCTCTATTATTGTTAACAGTTAATATTTTCTGTTTATGTATTGCATTTTTATAGTGTTTGAAATTCATCTGAGGGTTTTCCTGATACCAAAATATTAGAAAATGTTTTTTTAAAAAATGCCTTGTTGTAAAGACTTTTACATGTTACTTGATGCCCTGTGATCTATTTTCTCAGTAAGAAGAGGAACTTCTCTTCACCCAGCCTCATTCCACTGCACTCACTCTTTTCTGTGTTGGGTTATGCGGGGAAGAAAGGGAGCTTTGTACCACTGTCCTGTGTTGTGGTAACCCATCACTGAGTTTTAAAGCCCCTTGCCTCCTCTTTTACTTGGGAGAAATGCATTGATGCTAGGTGCCATATGGATTTATTTTTGGAGTGATATTTTTCTAACTTTATGGAATTAATACTAGATAGAAAGTTAGCAGATGGATTCTGTATCTGATGAGAGTTTTGGGTAACTTGAATACCTAGTTTCTGAGCCTTATTTTTCCTCTGATGCAAGACCACTGTAAATTAGCCAGCCGGTGAAAAACTCTTACCGCTCTGGATATGGGTTTAGGACCCTGGATTTCTACTACTCATTTTTTTACTACTTGTGCAGGGATCATGGCCCAAGTTGCAGTGTCCCCCCTGCCTGTTGAAGATGAGTTCTCAGAGAGCAGGATGGCTGTGACATTCCTGATGTCAGCTCTCGAGTCCATGATGAGACTTTTTGTTCTAACATTCCATATTTGAGTAGGACTGGGCTGTAGATAAGGTTGATTTGTTTTTTGTAGAACATAATTTTATGTTTTTTTTTTTTTTTTTAAATAATGAGTAGTTCTTTCTCTTGAATAGTAGCTGTGGTCAAACACTTCCAACCAAATGTGCATGTGGAGATTCTACACCAGTTTTCGGACAATCTGGATACCAACTGGGTATCCCCCAATTGCATTCTGACACTACCTGGAGTTAGTGCCCACCCTTCAGGATAGAGGCTCAGTCCCACAAGACTACCTTCACTTCACATGCCAATTGCAAGTCCTAGGTTGTTAGATGTACTTTTGACCAATCAGTTAGAAACCAGGATCTCATGGCCCCCTTCTTCGGTTGAATCATTTGCTAGAACAGCTTGCAGAACTCAGAAAAACAGGTTATTTTCTTTTTTTTCTGAGATACAGGGTCTTACTGTGTTGCCAGGCTGCAATTCAGCCGTGTGATCAAAGCTCATTGTAGCCTTGAACTCTTGGACTCGTGATCCTCCTGCCCCAGGCTCCCAATGAGAGTACAGGCCTGCACCACCATATCTGGCTATGTTCTTTTATGTTTTGTAGAGATGGCGTCTTGTTATGTTGCCCAGGCTGGTCCCAAATTTCTGGGCTCACATGATCCTCCCATCTCAACCTCCCAAAGTGCTAGGATTATGGGCGTGAGCCACTGGATCTCACCAATTTACTTTCTATTACTGGTTCATTGTAAAGGATATATTTCAGAAACAGCCAATGAAAGAGATGTACACATGCTGGGCTTCTGCCTGTATTCTCAGCACTTTGGGAGACCGAAGCAGGAGCATCGCTTAAGCTCAAGAGTTTAAGACCGGGCTGGGCAACACTGTGAAACCTCATCTCTACAAATTTTTTTTTTCTAAAATAGCCTGGTGCGGTGACATGTGCCTACACTTGTAGTTACTCAGGAGGTTGAGGTGAAAGGATGGCTTGAACTAGGGAGGCATACTGGTTGCAGTGATCCACGATTGTGCCACTCTAACCTGGGAGACAGAGCCAGACCCTGTCTCAAAAAAAAAAAAAAAAAAAGGGAAATAGATGCACAGGGCAGGGTATGTGAGAAGGGGCACAGAGCTTCCATGCCCTCTATTGGGCATGTTACCTCTTAGTATCCCCTTTGTGTTCAGCAACGCAGACATTCTCCAAACCCTGTTGTTTAGGGTGTTTATGAAGGCTTCATTATGCAGGCATGATTGATGAAATCAGTTGACTGTTGGTGATTAAGTCAATCTTCAGCCACTGTTTCTTTCTGGAGCTCAGTAGGTGAGGCTGACAGTTCCAAGCCTCTAATCACATGGTTTGCTCTTCTGGCAACCAGCCCTCCTCCTGAAGCTGTCTAGAAGCTTTCAGTCACCCAGTCATCTCAGTAACATCATCAAATGCATTCTTACTATGGTGGAGATCCCAAAGGTCTTAGAGGTTCTTGTGTTAGAAACCTGGGACTGAGATCAAATATTGAAACAGAAGATGCTCCTATCACCTTTATCACTGAGAAGTTTATGAGAACTTTAGAAGCTCTGTGCCGGGATAAGGGCAGAAACCAAATGTGTATTTCTTTTCTTTTTCTTTTTGGACAGAGTGTCTCTCTTTCACCCATACTGGAGTGTAATGATGCAGTCATATCTATCTGCAGCCTCAACCACCTGGGCTCAAACAATTCTTCCGCCTCAGCCTTTGAAGTATTTGGGACTACAGGTGCACACCATCCTTGCTCAGCTAATTTTTGTATTTTTTTGTAGAGATGGGATCTTGTTACGTTGCCAAGGCTGGTCTCGACCTCCTGGGCTAAAGCGACCCTTTCACCTCAGCCTCTCAAGTAGCTGAAAATACAGATGCATACCACCAAGCCCAGCTAATTTTTTCTTTTCTTATTTCTTTTTGTTTTTGTTGTTTAGTTGGGGATCTTGCTATGTTTCCCAGGTTGGTCTTGAACTCCTGGCCTCAAGCGTTTCCCCGCTTTGACCTCCTAAACTGTTGGAATTATGGGTGTGAGCCACGACTACTGTGTCTAGCAGTCACAAGGGTTTTTATAAGAGAAAGAGGGAGGTAAGAGAGTCAGAATTGGAGAAGATGTGATGATGGAAGCAGAGGTCAGAGAAGGAGATTTGAATATGCTTCGCTTCTGGCTTTGAAGATGCAGTTAGGGGCCATGAGCCAATTGAATGGGGGTGGCCTTTAGAAGCTGGGAAAGGCAAGGGAACACATCCTCTCTGGAGCCTCCAGAAGGAATGCAGTCCTGCTGACACCTTGGCTTTAGCCTTAATTGACCTATTTTGGACTTCTGGCTCCCAGAACTGTTAGGTGGTAGATTTGTGGTGTATTAAGGCACTCAATGTAGGGCAGTTTGTAACAGCTGCAAGAAGAAATGAACATGAACCCAGGGGTGGTGGCCCACACCTATAATTCCAGGTATTTAGGAAGCTGAGGCAGGAGGATTGCTTTGGCCCAGGAGTTCAAGACAAGCCTGGGTAGCATAGTGATGCCGTATATATATTTTTTAAAACTTAGCAGGTGTGGTGGCATGCACCTGTAGTCTTAGCTATTAGAGAGGCTGAGGCAGGACGATTGCTTCACCTATGAGTTCGAGGTCTCAGTTGTGATCATGCCATGGCACACCAGCCTGAGTGACACAGCGAGATTTTGTGGGAAAAAAAAAAAAGGAGTGAGCATGGCAGGAATGGGTACAGATGGCAATATTAAATAGAGTGGCCAGGGTCGCCCTAAGTGAAAATTCAGCAAAGACTTGAAGTGGGGGAAGCAGCTGGCCAAGGTGCTGAGGTAGGAACGTTGTAGGCAGAAACAACAGGATAAAGTTGCTAGAAGGGAACTCCGTGATGTGTCTGAAGCTCAGGAAAGAGACCAGTGGGGCCGGGTGGGGGGAGTGGGAGGGGAAGAGAAGTAGGGGAGGAGGCCAGGGAGTTGTTGGGCTGAGATCAGTAAAGATTGTGTAAGCCCTGGGAGGCTATTGCTGGGGCTTTGACTTTTACTCTGACTGGGATGGGAACTGCGGGAGGTTCTGAGCAGAGAGGCAACGTGATCTTTCTTCTGATTTAAAAACATCCCTTGGCTGCTGAGTTGAGAAAGATTGTGGGGAGATTTGGGTAGAAACAGGAGTCCTGAATGTGGCAACATCCAGGCAGGAGATAACGTGTTTCTGACCACGGTCATGGCAATGGTGAGAGATGGTTGAATTTTTTTTTTTTTTTTTTGAGACAGAGTCTCTTTCTGTTGCCCAGGCTGGAGTACAGTGGCATGATCTCAGCTTACTGCAACCTATGCCTCCCAGGTTCAAGAGATTCTCCCGCCTCAGCCTCCCAAGTAGCTGGGAGTACAGGCGCCTGCTAGCCCACCTGGCTAATTTTTGCATTTTTAGTAGAGATGGGGTTTCACCATATTGATCAGGCTGGTCTTGAATTCCTGACCTTGTGATCCGCCCACCTCAGCCTCTGAAAGTGCTGGGATTATAGGTGTGAGCCACCGCGCCCAGTCCTGAGAGATGGTTGATTCTTGTTGAAATACTAAGTAATAATAATAAGAATAATAAAAAACAGTACTGGCTTTTGCAGTTATATGAAGTAAGGGATGATAGATTAAAGAAACCTCAAGTCAGGCCGGTGCAGTGGCTTATGCCTGTAGTGTCAGCACTTTGGGAGGCAGAGATAGGAGAATTGTTTTAAGTCCGGGAGTTTGAGACCACCCTTGGCAACATAGCAAGATTTCTCTACACAAATAAAAATTAATAACATGTAATTATCCAGGCATGGTGGTGTGTGTCTGTAGAATCAGTTACTCCAGTTGTCGAGGTGGGCAGATCTCTTGAGGGTGGGAGTTTTGAAACCAGCTTGGGCAACATAGCAAGGTCTCTCTCTCCACCAAAAAAAAAAAAAAAAAAAAAAATAGCTGGGAGTTGTGATGCTCACTTGTAGTCCTAGCTATGGTGAGACTGAGGCAGGAGGATCCCCTGAGACTAGGTGATCAAGGCTGCAGTTAGCTATGAGTGCAGGACTGCATTCCAGCCAGAGTGACAGAGTGAAACTCTGTCTCAAAATGCAAAGTAAAAAATCTCAAGTCGGACCAGTTCCTTTTTGACCATGCAGCCTTTTCAACCCCATAGCTGCGTGACTGGGTTTGTGTTGCTGGAGATGAGGAGACCTGTGCCCAGTTGTTGCCTGTCTAATCAGTTTATTTTTAAATATATTAGTGAAATTTATTTCATACTTTATGTCCTCATATTGTGTGGTTTTTTGAATTCTCCTTTGAATAGCTTGTAACTAACTATTCAAACATCTTATTGATTCCATAATTCTTTTCTAACTCGCTTCTTAAAAATCAGAATTGATACTAGACTACCTACTCAGTTTTTATTAATGAGGAGATGGAGTTGTTTGCACGCTTTACCTAAGATTAGTGTCATATTAGCCAAATCAAATCAATACTTGAGCAAATGCAAAATTAGAGCTTCTTCAGCATGGAACTCTCTCATGATTCTTGAAGATGCCATTTCCTTTTTTAGTCTTTAGTAAAGAGCTGCTATCATTTCAGACCCCTTACTATTTAGGCACTTAGGAATTTTTCACTGGAATTCATGTAAAGAAAGACCATGGGCGTTTCTAATGAATTTAACATTCATCATTTAACTTCATGACTCATCCCTAGGGCTGTAGTTTTACTAATGAATTTTTCAGATACTACTCAGCTAGCAACTGACCCTAACCAGGAACACACCCTCAACCATTTAGTGGTCTTTTTTTTTTTCTTTCTTTATTCCTCCTGAAAGTCGATTACTCTCAGAAGGTGGTGAAAACTTGCATGTCTTTTGTTTTTTTTCCTAGAGACAAGCTCTTGCTCTCTCACTCAGGCTGCAGTGCAGTGGCTTGATCATGCCTCACTGCAGCTGGAAACCCCTGGGCTCAAACAATCCCCCAACCTCAGCCTCCCAAATAGCTGGGACTACAGACGTTTGCCCCTATGCCCAGCTAATTTCTTTGTTTTTTATTGTTGAGACGGGATCTTGCTATGCTGCCGAGGATGGTGTCAAACTCCTGGCCTCAAGTGATCTCTCTGCCTCAGCTTCCCAAAGTGCTGGAACTGTATACAGGCCTGAGCCACCTGTGTTCAACCCCCATTTTCTTTTTTGTTTTTTTTTTTTGAGATGGAGTCTAGCTCAGTTGCCCAGGCTGGTGTGCAGTGGTGCCATCTCGGCTCACTGCAACCTCTACCTCCCTGTTTTAAGCAATTCCCCTGCCTGTTAATATGAAGGCCGCCATGGCTGATGCCAACCAGTTCTGTCCCTGTATGTCCAAGCACCAAACTTCCTTACTGACCCTTTGCAATTTCAGACCCTCCATCAGCCTCCTGTATCCTGCTGGAGATTTTGGAGCGTCTCAGCATCTCTGGGGCTGCTCGTATGCATCAGGGAGGGAAAGGCAACAAAGCCCACACAGACCCTTGCAAGCATCTCAGGATCTCCCAGTGGGATCCTCTTTTCCCCAGCTCATTCCTTAAAATTCTGCTGACTCCCCTACTTCTTCCTCCAGCTCAGCACTTACCTGGAGTTGCCCCAAAGGTGACCACAGGGGAATTTTCACAAGGGACTTCCCCAGACTGTTCTGAGATAAAGGGGGTTAGGATTACAAAGAAGTAAACTCTAAACCCTGGTATCATGATCCCAAAGCATTTCTTAAGGGATGTACCCACAGTGGGCGCTGCAGCTCATCTTATTGGGAGAAAAGGAGACCAAGGATGCTTTTTCTAGATATGTCTGCAGTGAGGGGTCTGGTTATGCAGTTTATAGTAGAGCTTAAGGAATCTGTTCCAGGACCAGGGATACTTACTTTTAAGTGTTTCGAATTACAACCTAAACACAACACCTTTACTGATGTCTGTGAATGGTCAGGGCCCTGGCTTGGGTTCAGGTCTGCAGGGGAAAGCATGCAGGTGTCCAGGCCACGGAATAACAGAGCAGTCAAGTGTCTGTGTATTCTTGGTCAGAACATACGGAAAATGTGAAGAAACTGCGGAATCCTACTCTATCCTTTCTAGTAAGAATTGATATTAGGAAGTACAAGTCATTTGATTATGTTTTTCTTTTTAAAAAATTGTTTTGTGCAATTTGATTTTCTGTACATATATATTGATTTAAAGGAGTGAGAGACTTTCTAATTTCTAAAAAAATACACTTGGAAATTTGAGGGGATTACATTGAATCTGTAAATCAATTTATAGGGTATTGTTATCCGAAGAATATTAAGTATTTTTAAAATTATTGTAGGTATACATAAGTATGGGTTACATGGGATGTTTTGATACAGGCATACAGTGCATAAGAATCACTCACATCCTGGAGGGTGGGGTATCCATCCCCTCAAACATGTGTCCTTTGTCTTAGAAACAGACCATCCTTGAACATAAGATGACTTCCAGTTATTTTTCAGTTTATCTTTGATTTCTTTCAGCATTACAAATTGTGTAAAATTCCTGTACCTCTCTTAAATTTTTTCTCTTAATGTTTTTTATTGATACCATTATAAATGGAATTGTTTATTTTATTTTTAATTGTTGGTTGCTTTTATATAAACCATAATCTACTTTGGCATGCCAGTTTTCTGTCTTGTAACATGGATAAATTTGTGTATTAATTCTACTCATATTTTAGTGAATCCCTTTTTTTACAGAAAATTATTTCATTTGCAATAATGACAGTTCTATTTTTATTTTAAATCTGGACAATTTTTTTTCTGTTGTAGAATTTCCCTGGCTAATACCTCCAGTACACTGCTGAGTAGAGTGGTTAAAGTGGAAATTCTTGCCTTCCAAACTTTCAGGTAAAGAAGCACAAGTCTATCACCGTTAAGTATGACGTTAGTTATAGGTTTTTCATAGATACCTCTTAGTGGGTCTCAAAATCTTATTCTATCAGTAGTTTGCTGGGGGTTTTGTCAGGAATGGATGCTTGATTTTTGTAACTTTCTCTGTGCCTATTTACAGAATCATTTTTTGTTCTTTACTAGTATTGGGCATTATCTTGATTGAATTTTAGATATTAAGTCACAACTGCATTTGCAAAACAATCACATTTGGTCTTGGTGTATATTCACATTTTATGTGCCTGGATTTAGCTTGCCTATGTTTTCTGAGGATGTATGTGTCTATATGAATATGGCATATTTGCCCACAGTCCTTCTATTATACTTGTGTCTGGCCTTAGTATTACAGTAATACTGGGCTCTAGAATTAATTGGAAAGTGTTTCCTCTTCTTCATTTTTTGGAAGTATTTTCTGCTGAAGAATTAGCATGAATTATTTATTGAATATTGGTAGAATGTTTTACATAGGTTATTTTGCCCTGGACTTTTCTTTGTGAAAGTATTTTAAACTAATATTTCTGCTTTACTTGAGTGACAATTCATAATACATAAATGTATATTTTATATTATACTTTTCAGTTTACTTTTATAATTTGTACATCCAAGATATTGATTTCTCGACTGGGTGCAGTGGCTCACACCTGTAATCCCAGCACTTTGGGAGGCCGAGGCGGGTGGATCACAAGGTCAGGAGATCGAGAGCATCTTGGCTAACACGGTGAAACCCTGCCTCTACTAAAAATACAAAACATTAGCCAAGTGCAGTGGCAGGCACCTGTAGTCCCAGCTACAGGTGAGGCTGGGAGGCTGAGGCTGGAGAATGGCCTGAACCTGGAATGTGGAGCTTGCAGTGAGCCCAGATCGCGCCACTGCACTCCAGCCTGTGTGACAGAGCGAGACTGTCTCAAAAAAAAAAAAAAAAAAAAAATTATTTTCTAATTTGTAATATTCTATGAGTAATAGATTTTCTAGGCTGTTAACATGAAAAAATCAGAAATAATATAGAGTGAGGCTTCAGCCCAATCAATGAATGACCCAAAGTCTATTGTAGAATGGATCATTGAAATACAATTTTATCCTTAATGTTTACATTTATTGTGGAGGAAAATAAGGTAGTGATTCTAAAGGAAATTAGTAAAAATACCATTTAACTTTGGATTTTCTCAAGAGGGCAGACAAAGTAGACTTTCTAATTTTTATTGATAATTATATAAGACATAAACACAGTTTTTAATTAGAACAAACAATATGCCATTTGAAGAATAATATGAAGATGATAGTTTGATTAATAATTTTGATTAGTATTTGCTTACTATATACAAATATGTTGGGCAAGATTGTAAGCTATTAAACACACACATATATATAGACATATATAATTGTTTGAAATAAGGAAACCACAGACTCATGACCAGTGAAAAACTGACATATTTTCAACCTTAGTAACTTTAAAACTATCATAAAAATTTACCATTTTGATTTATATTAACTAAATATACATAAAACTATGAAAGAACTTTATTAGAAAGTTTGACTAGTCATGGAGATCAATATGTTTCACAATTAAAAAGTAACCAAAGACACACATTATTATCAAATAGCAAACCAAAGCATTTAAGAAAAGATTAAACTAAAAGATGCTATGGAATTTGTCACAGCAGAAATACAACAGAGCACACTTCTAGGCACTGTGATACCTTAATAGATACTATCAATTAATGTGTAAACACAGGCCAGTGTGCTCATCATTACATGAAAAAAATTTAGAACTGGTAAACTAGGGAAGTTTGCAGGATACTGTATCAATGTAAAGAAAATCAGTTGCATTTTTTTACTCCAACAACAAATACCTGGGAAAAATCAAGAAGACAGTTACATTTACCATAACATCAAAAAGAATGAAGTATTAGGTTGGTAATGGCAAAAACCACAATTACATTTGCACCAACCTAATACTTAGGAATAAATATAATAAAGAGTGTAAAAGATTTGTGCAACACAAACTGTAAAATATTAATGGAGGCAATTATCGAAAATACACATTTAAAAATACTTAGTGTTCATGGATCAGAAAAATTAATACTAAAACATTCATACTACTCAAATTGGTGTATTATTTAAAGCAGTCTCTATCCGAATTCCAATAGCATTTTCAACAAAAATCTATAAAAATCTACAGTTTGTGTGGAATTATAAAAGACTCCAAACAATTTTAAGCAAGAGGGACAAAGCTAGAAGCATTACAGTGCCTGATTTCAAGCTATATAGCAAAGCTGTAGTCATCAAAACTGCAAAATATTGGCATAAACACAAACAAATAGACCACTGGAACAGAATAGGGAGCTCAGCTATATGTATCCATCTGTATACAGTCAATGAATTTTCAACAAAGGCATACAGATACACAATGGAAAAAGAATAAACTCTTCAATAAATGGTGTCGGGAAAATGAGATATCCACATACAAAAACAAATTGCACCCAACCTTTACAGCATACATAAAATTAATTTAAAATATATTAAAGATGTAGACATTGGACTTGAAACCAAAAATCTTCTAGAAGACAACACTGAGGAAAATTCTTTGGCATTGGTCCTAGCAGTAAATTTTTGTATTTGATGCCAAAAGCACAGGAAAAAAGTGGGACTACATCAAACTAAAAAGTCTACTGCATGGTGAAAGACAGTCAGTGTCATTAAAAGCCTATTTACAGAATTGGAGAAAAATACTTGTACGCCAAATATCAGATAAAGGATTAGTATTCAAAATCTGCAAGAAACTCATGAAACTTAACCCCCCAAAATAAAAGTAACAATAAAAAGTGACACTTTTTTAAAAAAGCAGCCAAAAACTAAATGTTATTCTTTTAAAGAAGCCATTAGTAATTATGAGAAAAATGCAAATCAAAACCACAATGAGATCTCATTCAAACAAATATTAAGGTGATATTTATCAAAAATTCAAAAGAAAGCAAATATTGTCAAGAATGTAGAGAAAAGGGACCTTTGTGCACTATCACTGGGAATGTAAATGGTAAAGCCATTATAGAAAACAGCATGGAGGTTCATCAAATAATAAAAAATAAAACCGTCATATGATTCATCAATCTCACATCTAAGTGAATATCCAAGGAACGTAAAATTGCTATATTGAAGAGATATCTTCACTCCTATGTTTTTTGAAGCGTTATTAACAATAGATAAGATATGAAGACAACCTAAATGTCCATTAACACAGAAGTTAATAAACAGAATATTACATAGTTGAGCATGGTGGCTCAAACCTGTAATCTCAGTGCTTTGGGATGCTGAGGGAGTAGGATTACTTGAGGCCAGAAGTTCAAGATCAACTTGGGTAACATAGCAAGACCATGTCCTTACAAATTAGCTAGGCATGGTGGTGTACCCCTGTGGTCCTTGCTACTTCGGAGGCTGAGATGGGAGAATAATTTGAACCCAGAATTCAGAGGTTACTGTGAGCTATAATGACGCCACTGCACTCCAGCCTGTTGTAGTATCTTAACAACAACCAAAAGGAAATTTAACATATATGTATGTGCATGTGTGCACATGTGTGTATGTGTGTGTCACAGTTCAGTCCTTGAAAAAAAACTTGCCATTTGCAACCACATGGATCATCTTGAGGTCATTAGGCTAAGTGAAATAAGTCAGACACAGAAAGAAGAACACTGCATTATCTCAATTATATGTGGAGTCTGAAAAAGGGTTTGAATTATAGTTAGAGACACTAGAATGCTAGTGACCAAGGGCTGTGTCTTGGGGGAATCAGATACTGGTCAAATGGTACAAACCTGTTTTATAATATGAATAAGGACTGAGGACCTTATTCATGGAGGCTATAGTTAATGTATAAGTAAATTTCATTAATAAAGAAGATCTCAAGTATTTACATGTAAATTTTATTTTAAACCCATTAAAATAAGTTATAGATTAAATGTAAACTCCAAATTGACATATTATTTCCAGTCAGGGATGTTCTAATGAACAAGCATAGTATAAAAGCTAAAATTGGATATTTAGCTAAAGTGTCTTTCATAAATAAGAGTAAATTAAATTTTTTCAGAAGTAAAAACTTTGAGAGATTTGATTGCCGATAGAAAATTGTTAAGAGTATACTTCGAGAGAAACATTTTCTGCTACCAAGGTAAAATGAAAATAAAAGTGTAATAGACTTGACATGGAAATGTCGACCCATGGTAGACATTGAACTAAAGAAATTACGTGGTTTTTGGATGCATCCATTTTGAAATCAGATAAATATTAATAAAAGTGTGATTCCATGCATTTTATTAAGTAAGGTAAAAAGAATTCCAAGGCTACTTGAACAATTTATAGGATAAGACTAGTATTTAGAAATGTTTTCCATTGCTAACTTGTTAAAACTTTATAGTACTTTGCATATTTTGGAGAATGTCAGCTATCCTTTTATCAGCTAATTTGTACCAGTGGAGCAACAGTGGCATAGACATTGCCCACCAGGTTCCGCACACTCAGGATGACTGGGTTATATGTCCACAGTAGGGTTGAAGAGGATGATATGATGAGGTCCTCTCAGAACACAAAGTAGCTCACTAACAGCAGGATGGTCTGAATGGCCCTTTTCTTTGGGAAGGCTCTTGGAGAGATGCTGGTGCTGTGAAGGTGCTGGGATTGCCTCGGATGCTGGGACAAAAGGATCACCATGTGTGCGATTGAATGCAGTGTAATTTCTATAATGAAGACATCCCCGGATAATGTCAGAGTGAAAAAAGGACTTCATTAGAGAAAGTGAACAGTATTTGCTGACCTTAAGTAGACTGGTATGCATCACGTTAGAAGAAGCCACAATTAAGAATATTACGTTACTACCGAAAGACAAATTGACCAAAAAAAAAAAAAAAAAAAAAAAAAAAAGACAAGACAGTGATAATGTTATTTGTGAATTTCTTTACAAAATAACATTTGTTTAAGCCTTGCCAACCAGCAGTTGCTGGGGCTGATGATTCTGGCTTGGTGTACACTCGGGAGACAGGTGTTAGAGATACATAGGCCCATCCTCACTCTGCTAATGTAGAACAAGGACTTAGATTTGAACTCATTCCCTAAGTGCAGTGATTCAAGCATATCTGGAGACCAAGCATCCACTACAGTGAGGAACATGAATGAAGGCCAAGTGATAGCTGATCAGGTCATGGTACTTAGATTTGTGATCCTGAAGGAATGTGAAGATGTTGAAGAAAAGAAGGTGTTGGGTGAAAGTTCAATGGAAGCTTGGGGGAAAAACAAGGCATTTTTAAGCATAACAGAAGCAGAAAGTATGTTAGTCTTAATAACAAAGAAAACGTATTTCGTATATCTGGAAAAAACTGTAGATTTCTCATTATCAATGTTCTTTAGTGTTCCAAATGATCACCATCCTTATTTTAATTTTACCCACTTCGTGGTTAACTCTGATTATCTCATATACATTCTGGATAATGCAGCCTCCTCACTCGTTTCCACATCAAATAATATACATATAAAACATCAACACATCCACAGTCATGCTGCATAGAGTGTACAATTCTGAAACTTTTGTTGTACCATCTGGGTTTCAAACATTTTAATGTCAAAGCTCATTTTTCTGTGTAGCTTCTGCCTAGTGGATTGTATATTCTCAGAACTTGTCAACAAAATATAACTCCCAATAATCCAGCCTTCAAAATTACTACAACACAATGTCACATTTCCTAATGTGTCCCTGTGGGCTCCGTATGGGTGATTTGTGGTGTTCTTTGTATATGTTCCTTAGTGGATTTTAGTTTTCAGAATTGAACTAGATCAAAATTACTTTGGGAGTCAGAAAAATCTTACTTCTTTTAGAGAAACATAGGAGAACTGCTCTGTCCTCCAGAGGATACATCTGTGACACAGAACATGAGATACAGGGAGGAAAATGTAGGTTGCTTATTACCTCTGCTCCCATCAATTTGTCCAGGTACATTTATTGAGAACAGAGGATATGTTCATTCCAACCACTGTGAGTGTTGTTGTGTCTTTTAGTGAGTCTGTGGCTCTGTGTTCTTAGAAGATGCCTCACATTTCCCACGCCCTTAGGTTTGACAGGAAGGCTAGAGAGAATGGGAGTTGCCTATGTCCCTTCACTCACATGAAGGGCTCAAGTGGTCTGAAATTGAATATTTCTCTTCTTCCCAACTGAATACTACAGCAGTTTGGTGATGGGTATTTCCCTTACCTCAGGTCATATAAACTCTGACAAAACCCCAGTAGGTTAGGCTTTGCTAAAACAGTTTAATGATGGCAGAGCTTGGTAAGAACAGAATGCTCTGAGTGGCTTTTAGTAGGGTACATTTCCCTTCCCTATGCCAGAAAGATAAGATTTTTCTGTTACTCCTGTGAGAATCTGGTAAGGCTTCTGAAAATAAAACTCTCAAAAGTGAGGAGGAACTAAGACTGGCCTCCATGAAGATTTTCACTCTCAAACTTGTCCACTCTCAGCTTCAGCAATTCCTCAATTACATTGTAGGTTTTCTACCATAGTACTAATCGCTACTGAAGTTTTTTCTTATGGGTTTCTCTTCTGGTGAGTTGTCATTATCTTTATTTGTATGTCTTTCTATACAATTTGGGGGCAGATGGTTAGTTTATGACCTCATTTTTTCCTTCTATAATTTTTTTTTGAGATGGAGTCTCACTCTATCACCCAGGCTGGCGTGCAGTGGCATGATCATGGCTCACTGCAACCTCCGCCTCCCAGCATGAGAAGCAATTCTCATGCTTCAGCCTCCCGAGTAGCTGGGATTACAGGTGCCTACCACCATGCCCGGCTAATTTTTGAATTTTTAGTAGAGACAGGGTTTCACCATGTTGGCCAGACAAGTGTCAAACACCCGGCCACAGGTGATCTGCCCACCTCAGTCTCCCAAATTGCTGGGATTACAGGCATGAGCCGCTGCGCCTGGCCTTTAATTTTGTTTTTAATGGACACAATACTTTTACGTATCGTTGGAGCATAATGTGAGCATTAGATACATGTTTACATATGTAATAAATTATGGGATTTATCATGTCTGATATCTCATTTTATTATTTCTTTGTGGTGAGAACATTCAAAATTCTCTTTTCTAGCCATTTGAAATATTTAATACAAAATTGTTCACCATAGTCACTCTACTGTACACTTGAATATATTCCTCCTACTTAACTGTAACTTATTGCCCATTGACCATTTTCTCCTCGTTTTGCACTCTTACACACCCTAATTTCTAGTAACCACCATTCTACTCTGTACTTCGATGATACCAACTTTATTAGATTCTGTATATTAGTGACAATGTGAAGTATTTATTTTTTTATGCCTGGTGTGTTTCACTTAATGTTCTCCAGGTTCATCGTGTTGCTGCAAAGGACAGAAGTTTATCTTCTTTAATGACTGAATACTATTTCATTTTGTGTGTGTGTGCACGTGTATATATATATATGTGTGTATATATACACACGTGTGTGTGTGTATATATATATGTATATATCACATTTGTAAAATCCTTGTATCTATTGAAGAACATCAGATTATTCCATGTCTTTGCTATGGTAAATAGTACTGCAATGGACATAAGTATGCATGTGTCTTTACAGTCGAATGATTTCTATTTTTGGGGTGTATACCAAAAAATTGGATTGCTGGGTCAAATGGAAGTTTGGTTTTAAATTCTTTGAGAAATCTTCAGACTGCTTTCAGCAGTGGTTGGAAAAATTTACATTCCCACTGGCAGTGTATAAGGTTTTTCTATTCACCACCCACCACCATCTATTATTCTTTGCCTTTTTAATATGGCTGTTGTGACTGATGTGAGATGGTCTCTCATGACTTCGATTTGCATTTTTTTAATAACTGATATTGAGTATTTTTATATGCTTGTTGGATGCATGTGTGTCTTTTGGGAAGTGTATGTTAATGTTCTTTTTTCATTTTTAAGCAAGGTTGTTTTTTGCTTGTTGAGTTACGTTCCTTTATCGATTGTAGCTATTAAACCTTTGCTGGATAAGTAAGTTTTTTCTCTCATTCTGTAGGTTGTGTGTTTACTGTTTGTAGTTTTTCTTGCTGTACGGAAGCTCTTTAGCTTAATTAGGTCTCACTTGTCAATTTTGTGATGGTTGGGTTTCAATTGCTTTTAGAGTCTTTGTCATGAATTCTTTGCCAGGGCCAATGTACAGCATGATATTTCCTAGATTTTCTTGCAGAGTTTTTTACACTTTTAAATATTACATTTAAGTCTTTAATCCATCTTGAGTTAATTTTTGTATATGGTATAATGAAGTGGTCCAGCTTCAATCATCTGCATATGACTAGCCAGTTATCCCAGCACTATTTATTGAATAAGGAGTCCTTTCCTTATTGTTTGTTATTGCTGGCTTTGTGAAAGATCAGATGGTTTTAGTTGTGTGGCTTTATTTCTGGGTTCTCTAGCCTGTTCCATTGGTCTGTATGTCTATTTTTGTACCAGTATCCATGCTCTTTTAGGTATTGTAGCCTTATAGTATAGTTTGAAATCGAGTAATATGATCACTCCAGCTTTGTTCTTTTGCATAGAAAGCTTTGAATATTCAGCCTCTTTTTTGTTTGTTTCAAATAAGATTTTTCGTTTTTAAAAAATTCTGTTAAAAGTGTCGTTGGTAGTTTGATAGGAATAACATTGAATTGGAAAGTAAGTTTCTTTCGGTAGTATGTCCATTTTAGCAATATTGATCCTTCATATCCATGAGTGTGGAATGTTTTTCTGTTTGCTTTTGTCATCTCTAATTTTTTTTTAGCAGTGGTTTGTAATTCTCATTGTAGAGATCTTTCACCTCCCTGGTTAGCTGTGTTTCCAGATATTTTATTCTTTTTGTGACTCTTGTGAATATAATTGTATTTTTGATTGGATGTTGTTAGTGTATAGAAATGTTACTGATTTTCATACATCTATTTTGTGTGCTGAAACTTTGCTAAAGTTCTTTATCAGATCTAGGAACCTTTGGGTAGAGACTGTGGGCTTTTCTAAGTATAGAATTATATCATTTGTGAAGTGAAATTATTTGACTTCCTCTCTTCCTGTTTTGGATGCCTTTTATTTCTTTCCCCTGCCTGATTGCTCTGGCTAGGACTTTCATTATTATATTTAATAGGAGTCGTGAGAGTAGATATTCTTGTTTTGTTCTGGTTCTCAAAAGGAATGTTTCAAGCTTTTGCCCTTTCATTGTGATGTTGACAGTGAGTTTGTTATTGATGGCTGTTATTATCTTGAGGTACATATCTTTGATGCCTAGTTTTTGAGGGTGTTTAACATAAAGGGATGTTAAATTTTATTGAAAGCCTTTACTGCATTAATCTTAATAAATCTTCTGAGAGATCATGTGGTTGTTTCTTCGCTCTGTTCATGTGATGAATAACATTTAATTTTATATGTTGAAATAACCATGCATCCCAGGAATAAAGCCTATCTGATCATGGTGGATTAGCTTTTCTGGTGGGCTACTGGATTCAGTTGGCTAATTTTTTTGAGGATTTTTGCATCTATGTTCATCAGGGATATTGGCCTGATAATTCCTTTTTTATTCTGTTTTTGGTAGTTTTTGGTGTCAGGATGATACTGGCCTCATAGAATGAGTTAGGAAGAAGTCCCTCCTCCTACTTTTTTTGGAATAGTTTCAGTACAGCTAGTACCAGCTCTTCTTTATATGTCTGGTAGAATTTGGCTGTGAATCCATCTGGTCCAGGATTTTTTCTGGTAAGCTTTTTTATTATTGATTCAATTTCAGAATCCAGTATTGCTCTGTTTGTGGTTTTAATATCTTCCTGATTCAATCTTGGGAGGTTGTATGTTTCCAGGAATTTCTCCATTTCTTCTGTGTTTTCTAATTTGTGTGCATAGAAATGTTTATATTAGTTATCTAATTGTTTCATGTATTCCTGTGGCATCAGTGATAATATTTCTTTAGTCATTTTTTATTGTATTTATGAAAATCTTTTTTTCTTTAGTTAGCAGTCTATCAATTTTCTTTCAAAAGTCATTTTAATTGGATTTTTGTACAGTTTTTAAAAAAATCTCCATTTAGTTCAGTTTTAATATTTCTTGGCTTCTATCTTTGGGGTTGATTTGCTCTTACGTTTCTGGTTCCTCTATATATCACCAGGTGCAATGGCTCATGCCTATAATCCCAGCACTTTGGGAGGCCAAGGCGGGTGGATCACCTGAGGTCAGGAGTTTGAGACCAGCCTGACCAATATGATGAAACCTTGTGTGTCTCTCCTAAAAATACAAACATTAACTGGGCATGGTGGCACAAGCCTGTAGTCTCAGCTACTCAGGAGGCTGCGACAGGAGAGTTGCTTAAACTTGGGAGACAGAGGTTGCAGTGAGCTGAGATTGCACTACTGCACTCCAGCCTGGGTAGCAGAGACTCTGTCACAAAAATAAATATATAAATACAATAAAATAAAAATATATAATGTTAGCTTGTTAATTTTATATCTTTCTAACTTTTTAATGTGGATGGTTAGTGCTATAAACATTCTCTTTGACACTTTTTTTTTAGCAGTTTCCCAGTGATTTAGGTATGTTGTATATTTGTCTGTATTAGTTTCACTTAATTTCTTGATTTTAGCCTTAATTTTATTCTTTACCCAAAAGTCATCCAGAAGCAGCTTATTTAGTTTTGATTAAATTTTTATGGTTTTGAGAGATCTTCTTGGTATTGATTTCTATTTTTATTGCACCATATTCTGATAGTGTAGTTGGTATGATTTTGATTCTTTAGAATATGTTGAGAATTACCTTATGGCCAAGTATGTGGTGGTCAGTTGTAGAGTTTGTGTGATGTGCAGATAGTGTATTCTGTTTTTGCTGGATGGAGTGTTCTGTGGATGAGTGTTAGGTCCATTTGGTTAAGTGTCAAGTTTAAATCCTAAATATTTTTGTGAGTATTCTGCCTTGGTGAACTGTCTGGTACTTTCAGTGGGATTTTAAAGTCTCACAGTATTATTGTGTGGTTATCTAAGTCTCTTCATAAGTCTCTAGGAACTTGTTTTATGAATCTGGATGTTGCAGTATTGGGTGCAGATACATATATATATATATATACACACACATATATATATACACACACATATATATATGCGTGTGTGTGTGTGTGTATGTGTATATATACAAATTTATGCATATATATATTTAGGATAGCTAAGTCTTCTCATCGAATCAAACCCCTTATTATGAAATGCCCTTCTTTGTCTTTTTTGATCATTGTTAAAGTCTGTTTTGTCTGAAATAAGAGTAGTAACTCCTCCTCTTTTTTTTTTTTTTTTTTCTATTTGCGTGGTAGATCTTTCTCCATCTCTTTTCTTTGAGCCTATGCATTTCCTTGCATGTGAGATGGGTCTCTGGAAGACAGCATGCAGTTGGGTCTTGGTTCTTCATTTAACTTGTTGCTCTGTGCCTTTTCAATGGGGCATTTGCCCATTCTTTTTCAAGGTTAATACTGATATGTGCAGATTTGATCTTGACATTGTGTTGTTAGCTGTTTGTAATGTAAAATTGATTGTGTATTTACATTATAGTGTAAATAGCCCATGTACTTAAGTGTGTGTGTTTTTTTGTTTTTGTTTTTTTGTTTTTTGATACGGAGTTTCACTCTTGTTGTACAGGTTGGAGTGCAGTGGCGTGATCTCGGCTCACTATAACCTCCACCTCCTGGGTTCAAGTGATTCTCCTGCCTCAGCCTCCTGAGTAGCTGGGATTACAGGTGTGCACCACCACACCCCGCTAATTTTTGTATGTTTTTAGTAGAGATGGGGTTTCACCATGTTGCCCAGGCCCTTAGTTGTGGTGTTTTTTTTTGTTTTTTTTTTTTTTTTTGTGGTGGCCAGTAGTAGTTCTTCATTTCCATGTTTAATACACTCTTAAGAATCTCTGTTATTTATTTATTTATTTATTTATTTATTTATTTTTGAGATGGAGTCTCTCTCTGTTGCTAGGCTGGAGTGCATTGGCACCGTCTCAGCTAATAACTGCAACCTTCGCCTCCCAGGTTCAAGTGATTCTTCTGCCACAGCCTTCTGAGTAACTGGGACTATAGGTGCATGCCATCACGCCCAGCTATTTTTTTTTTTTTTTTTTTTGTATTTTTAATATAGATGGGGTTTCACCATGTTGGCCAGGATGGTCTTGATCTCTTGACCTCATGATCTGCCTGCCTCAGCATCCTAAAGTGCTGAGAATACAGGGGCGAGCCACCATACCTGACAAATAATCTCTTTTAAGGCAGGATAATGTAATGAATTCCTTTAGCATTTGCTTGAAAGGATCTTTTCTCCTTTGTTTATGAAGCTTAGTTTGGTGTGATTAGATTCTTGGTTGGAGTTTATTTTCTTTGAGAATGCTGAATATAGGCCCCCAAATTGTTTTTGTCTTGCATGGTTTTTTTTTGTTTTTTGTTTTTGTTTTTTTTTTTTTGAGATGAAGCCTTGCTCTGTCGCCTGGGTTGGAGTTCAGTGGTGCGATCTCGGCTCACTGCAAGCTCTGCTTCCCAGTTTCACGCCATTCTCCTGCCTCAGCCTCCTGAGTAGCTGGGACTACAGGTGCCTGCTATCATGCCCGGCTAATTTTTTCCATTTTTAGTAGAGACAGGGTTTCACCGTGTTAACTAGGATGGTCTCGATCTCCTGGACCTTGTGATCTGCCCACCTTGGCCTCCCAAAGTGCTGGGATTATAGGCATGAGCCACCGTGCCTGCCCTTGTGTTGCATGTATTTTTTCTGGAAGGTCTGTTGCTAGCCTGATGGGGTTTCCTTTATAAGTGACCTGCCCCTTCTCTCTAGTTGCCTTTAATATTTTTTTCTTTCACATTGACCTTGGAGAATCTAACGACTGCATGTCTTGGGGATGGTTATCTTGTATGCTATATCCTGGGGGTTCCCTGAATTCTCTGAATTTGAATTTTAACCTCTCATGGAAGGTTAAGAAAATTCTCATGGACAATATCCTCAAAAATGTTTTCTAAGTTTCTTGTTCTCTCTCCCTTTCTTTTAGAGATGCCAGTGAGTTGTAGATTTTGTGTCTTCACATATTCCCATATTTATTAAAGGTTTTGTTCATTTAAAAAAATACGTTTTTCAGTTATTTTTGTCTGAATTAATTCAAAGAATTGGTGTTTGAGCTCTGAAATTCTTCCCTCAGCTTGATGTAGTCAGTTGTTAATATTAATGATTGTACTACAAAATATTCTTGTGAGTTTTTCAGCTTTATCTGATCAGTTTTGTTCCTTCTTAAGGCGAGTTTATCTCTCATCTCTTGAATAGTTTCACTGAATTTTTTAGATTCCTTGAAATGGGTTTCAGCTTTCTCCTGATTCTTGATGATCTTCATTGGCATCCAGATTCCGAATTCTCTGTCATTTCAGCGATTTTATTCTGATTAAGAACTATTGTTTGGGAGCTAGTGTGGTCATTTGGAGACACTCTGACTTTTAGCATTGCCAGAGTTGCATTGTGCTGGTTTCTTTTCATTCATGTAGGCTGGTGTTTCTTTAACTGTTGTAATTTCAGTACAGTCAGCTTGTTTTACTCCTTGATGTTTTCAGAGGGCCCAAGACTTTGCAAAGTGTCCTTGAGGCTGAATTCTTGTCTTTCATTTCACAGGGGGACATATAGCAAAGTATTATTGGTGTTAATGTTTGAGCTGCAACTGAGTAGATGGCACATAAGTGTAATGGCCAGCGGATAGGCTCTTGGCAACACTGGTCCTCTGTATTTTCTTGTGTTTGCAGCCATTCCCCCTTTCAGTGCTGTGAGAGTGGGGGCTCCTCCTCCACTTGAGTACTAGCCACAGGTCTTGGCTTGGCACTCCCAGGCTGGCATCATAGCCCTGGGGTTAACTCAAGTTTTTTATTCCCTCCCCAGCTTGGGAGCAGCAGAGACGGGGACCTTGGCCTTGGCAATGGCAGAAGGCCTTTCACTTGTTTCTTGGGGTACCACCTCAGAGATATGCAGACCTGCTGCCAATCAGATTGATCAGTCAGGTATGGAGCAGCTACGTTGTGGGCCCACGCTGGGACCCCTGCCTGGTAAAGAGCAGGGGATTTGGGGCCAATAGGGAAGAGAGACTGGGCTCTCCTCCATCTGTTGGCTGTGGCCTGCTAGAGGCATGAGCAAAACACTCAGGCTGTTTGTTTCTTCCCCAGCCTGAGGGCAGCAAGGGCAGGATCACCGCAGCAGTAATGGCAGAAGGGTTGTCAGTTGCCTCCGGGAACTCCACCCTAGAGAGGCACAGAGCCTCTGTCAGTGAGAATGTTCAGCCAAGGGTGAGGTGGCTGCACTGTGGGCTTAAGCACAGGGTTCCACCTGGTGAAGAGAAGGGAGCCAGAAGCCCGCAGAGAAGAGAGACTGGGCTTCTCTCCATCTTGTGGTTGTGGCATGCTGGAAGTGCTAGCAAAGCAATCAGGGTCTTCATTCTTTTCCCAGACCAAGGCCAACAATGGTGGTACTGCTACAGTGGCAATGGCGGGGAGCCTATGGGTTGCCTCTGAAAGCTCCATTGCGGAGAGATGCAGAGATGGTCACTGACTGAAGTAACCCATGGGAGTAGTCGGGGGCAGAATGGCTGTGCTGGGGGCCCACGTCAGGAGACTCTATACAGTGAAGAGTAGCAGGGAAGGGGACCCACGTGGAAAACAGTTTGTCTACTTTTTCTGTAAGGCAACCGTGGTATGCTGGAAGCCTATAGTAGTTCTTGGGCTCTTTAGTTCTTCCCTAGCCTATGAGAGGTAGAGCCTGGGGCCATGGCAATTGCAGAAACAGCAGGCTTGTCAGTTACCTCTGGGAGCTCTGTCTGCAGAGTTGCAACTAGCCTGAGTGCTTAAGTAGGGGTTAAGTGGCTGCGCTGGGACCCAGGCCAGAGGGCATTTCTAGGCGAGGTGTAGTGGAAGTGGGGCCTCTATAGGAGATAGAGTAGAGACAGGAGGTGAGTCTGCTCCTCAGCATTGTAGGTATGGCCCCTATCCTGGGGGCATGTGAGAGAGCCTGTCCTCCCCTAGTGGCAGAGCTTTCGCAACTGGCACTGTTGTGGTCAGGAGTCCAAGGCCCTTAGGATTCCATGTGGCCCTGACTGGAGGGTCTGCCCAGACTCCATGCAGCTCTCTGTGTCAGTTGAGGAGCCCTGTGGGGAAGGTGTTGGGGGATTTTCTGGGCCCAGGATTTCAAAGATCAATGGCAGAAGGGTGAGTCACCAGCAGCTCTTGCTTACTCACCATTTTCCTACAGTGGAGAGCCTCTCTTAGCTCAACACCAATTCTGGCTGGGTGGCTTTCCTGTTTCACTCCTCTCTGCTCTTTGTGGGTCACATTTCTTCCTTGATAAATTCTCCATTTTAAAACTTTACATACATTTATGGAATCCAATTGCAATTTTGTTACATGCATGGATTGCATAGTGCTATCAAGGTTCATCTATAGCATTATCAGAATTTTATTTTTTAAAAAAGATTTATAGAGATGAAGTTTTGCTATGTTGCCTAGGCTGGTCTCGAACTCGTGGGCTCAAGCTATCTGCCTGCCTTGGCCTCCCAAGGTGCTAGGATTAAAGGTGTAAGCCACCAAACCTGGCCAGAATTGTTTTTCCTTTATACAGCTGAATAATATTCTGTGTACGTGTATATCATGTTTTGCTTATCCATTCCCCTATTTATGGGCATTAGGGTTGGTTGTACCTTTTTCACCATTGTGAATAATGTTGCTGTGAACACAAGTGTACGAATACCTGTTTGAGTCCTTGCTCTCAGTTCTTTTGAGTATATACACTGAAAGGGAGTTGTTGGATCATATGATAATTCTATGCTTAATATTTCAAGGAACTGCCAAACCATTTTCCACAGGGGCTGCACCATTTTACATTCCAAAAAGCAGTGCATAAAGGTTCCAGGTTTTTGATATCCTTGCTGACAGTTAGTATTTCCTGTTGATGTGTTATATATTTATAGTGTTTGAAATTCATTTGAGGGTCTTTGCTGTTAACAAAATGTTACAGGTTTTTTTCAAAGAGAACAATATGCTGTGTTATAAAGAATCTCACATGTTACTTGATGCCTGTGATCTATTTTTTTTTAGTAAAAAGAGGAACTTATCTCCACCCAGCCTCAGTCCACTGCACCCACTCTTTGCTGTGTTGGGATATGCAGGGGAGAAAAGGAGCTTGGCAGCTCTGTCCTGTGTTGAGCTGTGGTAGCCCATCACTGGGTTGTAAAGCACCTCTCCTCCTCCTCCTCCTTGGGAGAAATTTCACTGATTGACTCAGCCATCTGGATTTATTTTGGGTGTAATGTTGATGTAATTTTATTGAAATAACACTAAATAGAAAGTTAGGGGATGGATTCTCTAGCTGATGAGAGTTTTGGGCAAATCAAGTACATAATTTCTAAGCCTTATTTTTTCTCTTAGGCAAGAAAACTATGAATTAGGCAGCCCATGGGAGACCCTCGAAGCCCTGAATGTGGGTGTAGGACACCAGATTTCTACCACTCACTTTCTGATTACTTCCCTTGCACAAAGATCATGGCCCAAGTAGCAATGTCCACTCTGCCTGTTGAAGGTGAGAAGTCTTCAAAGAGCAGGATGGTGGTAACATTCCTCATGTCAGCTCTTGAGTCCATGGCGAGACCTTCTATTCTGACATTCCATAGTTGGGTAGGACTGGGCCGTAGATGAAGTTGATTTGTTTTTGTAGAATATATAATTTTATGTTTTTTTAGTTTTAAGGAATAGTTTTTTTCTTGAATAGTAGTTATAGATTTAAGTCTTTCAAATCACATTTTATGACCATACTTCAAAATGTTTATTTTTTATTTTATTCATTTATTTAGAGATGGAGTCACGCTCTGTTGCCAGGCTGGAGTGCAGTGACGCGATCTTGGCTCACGGCAACCTCCGACTCCCTGGTTCAAGCAATTCCCCTGCCTCAGCCTCCCAAGTAGCTGGGATTACAGGCACATACCACCACGCCCAGCTAATTTTTGTATTTTTAGTAGAGACAGGGGCTTCACCATGTTGGCCAGGAGGATCTCCATCTCCTGACCTAGTGATCCACCCACCTCAGCCTCTCAAAAGTGCTGGGATTACAGGTGTGAGCCACCACAGCTGGCCCAGGTTATTTAATTTTTACATTTAGTCTCAAATATTTTTCTATGACGATTTTAGGCAATCATTTGTTTTGCAACTGTTAACTTTGAAATTATGTATAATATTTTTGGTTACTCGGAATAAGTTTGTATACTAGAGAATGATGCTGAAGTTTTATTGTATCTATATGTAAAAGATTCCCAGAATTTGAGGCCATCAGGGCATCTTTACTCTTGTATATCTGTGTTTTCTTCTGCTTACACATTCACTATTGCATTAACCACCTGTTTCCAAATTGTTTAGTGTTAGCTGTTTACTTTTGTTTGTTTGTTTAAGATGGAGTCTCACTGTGTCACCCAGGCTAGAGTGCAGTGGTGCCATCTCAGCTCACTGCAACCTCCACCTCCCAGGCTCAAGTGATTCTTCTGACTCAGCCTTCCTAGTAGCTGGAACTGCAGACATGTGCCACCACACCTGGCTAATTTTTTTTTTTTTTTTGGTAGAAATGGGGTTTTACAATGTTGGCCAGGCTGGTCTCGAACTCCTGAGCTCAAGTGATCTGTCTACCTTGGCCTCCTAAAGTGCTGCGATTACAGGTGAGAGCCACCACACCTTGTCAATCTTTCCTTCAAAAAAAAAAAAAAAAAAAAAAAAAGCCCATCATATGCATAATTACAACAGAATATTGAGTGCTGATTATATAGTTTTTATTTTTGTGTTACTATCATAGTAATTAACAATTTATCGTATTTTTATAAGTAGGTAGCTGGAAATAGTATTTATTTTAAAAAGTATCAGGCTAAGGTATTTTCTGTTTTTCTTTTACTTTTTTTTTTTTTGAGTTGGGGTCTTACTCTGTTGTCCAGATGGGAATGCAGTGGTGTAATCATGACTCACTGTAGCCTGGACATCCTGGATTCAAGTGTTCTTCCCACCTCAACTTCTGAGTAGCTGGGACTGCAGGCATGTGCTACCACATCTGGCTACTTTTTTTGAGTTTTGGTAGAGATGAGCTCTTACTGTGTTGCCCAGGCTGGTCTCTAACTCTTGAGTTCAAGTGATTCTGCCTCAGCCTTTCAAAATCCTGAGATTACAGACATGAGCCACTGTTCCTGGCCTAGCTAATTTTTAAGCTTTTTTGTATAGATGGGGTTTCCTTATGTTGCCCAGGCTTGTTTCAAACTCCTGGGCTCAAGCGATCTTTCTGCCTTGGCTTCCCAAAGGGATTACAGATATGAGCCACCATGCATGGCCTTAGGTATTTTCTGACACGTTAAATGTAAATATTTTAAGTAGGAGGAGCTATACATTTTCTTCCTCTTAAGTGGTTGGAAGGTAATAGATAGTGCTTAACCTCACAAAGCTCTGTGTGACATAGTTTGTGGATGCTTTTTTTTTTTATTTTTTGAGACACGATCTGACTCTTTTAGAATGGAGGGCAGTGGCATGGTCGTACCTCAGTGCAGCCTTGACCTCTCGGGTTCACGCGATCTTCCTGCTTCAGCCTCCCAAAGTGCTGGGATTATAGGCTTGAGCCACTGTGCTTGGCCACCTATTTTGTTTTCTTAAATGGAAATTATTTTTGCATAATTAAAATTTGCATTAAAAATTGTTTTAAAAACTTGATAAAATTATCTCCTTAAAGATATTTGAGAATGGTTAGTGGTTATATGCTGTTATTTTATTAATGTGACTTGTTTCTGCCTTGTGATCGTAAAACCAGCTGAAATTTGTGACTGTTAACGTTAAATAAAAATTTAGAGATGAAATGCTGTTCTGTTGTTGATAATAAAATAATTTTTTAAAATACAAATTTCTGCATAGAGTACCATAGGGTCATTTGCGTCCTTACAATTTCTTTATAGTCCCTTTATCTTCAGCATAGGCATTTCACTATTCTCAGGCTTTATCTCTTCCTCCCCAGCATTAGTAAGACCATTTCTCCTCCTATTCCTATTTGTATATTACACAGTATAATTAAAGGTGTAGAAACTGTTGAGTTCTTGACTGGCTTGTCAGAATACTAAACAGACCTAGGCTGACTTCATCTCTTCCTTGGCTGGTAGACTTCTTTTGTCTTATCCGTGGATAGTACATGAATCTTGATTTGCTCTTTCATAAACTGCCTTTGCTGACAGGATTAAGTGTGGATAGTGAAGCGAGAATGCACCCTCAATTACCACAAGGTAAGTAAATAATAGTTCCTTACAGGAGAGCAGCCACAGCACATTTCATGTAAGTGCAATGGAAGGAAATTACCATGCCCTATCATTCTTCACGTTGGGGCGCTGTTGGCTCACTTCTAGGCCAGAAGTTCTCTAGCATAGCTTTATTGTAGTTCAAAAGATTTCTGATCACCTTGCTAGCTGCTAAATTAGTTATTGAAGATAACATTTTAAAGCAATATTATGCAAAAATAATTTCCATTTAAGAAATTAGAGGGGTGATTATTGCACAAATCAAAAACAAATAGTGGGAAGCTTATAGTTTTCAACAAATGATACTGAGAAAATAAGGTATTTGGTAGCAAATAAAAAAACTTCAATATATAGTCCTCATCATGTGATGAGTTAAATTCTAGATGAGCAAAATAGTTATACTAAGACACATTTTAAAACTAAATCAAAATATATATAATTATTATGTAATTATTTAATTCCATAAATGGCTTTTCTATGCCTAAAATAAGTGATGTACTTGTATGGATCAGTAGGAAAATACACTAACACATTTGAAAAATAGGCAAAGGATATGATAATTTTCAGAAAATTATGCTACAATGCTCTTTAATTTTAACACCAATCAGTGGAGTATGTTTATGATAGTAAGATACCCCTTTTCAAGGTTTCTGGAAAAGTTGCATGGTAGCATTTGCTAGGATATTATGAACCTTATTAGGAAGCAAATTTTAGTAAATTTTGAGTATATGGAGTATTTACTCTCAATGTTTTTTTTTTTTCTTTTGGACTCTCATGTCTCTGATTCTTTTGAGAAAGTCATTCAAGATGTACATATTTTGTTCCCATTTATTACAGTAGTGTTCTTTTTAAGAGGGAAAATTGGAATCACTGACCTTTGAAATAATGTTAGCACTAAATGAATTATGGTATATACATAAAATGGAATACTATATACTCTATAACATTTTTAAAGAATATTTAATCCTAGAAATATACTTAGTAAAAGTCAGTGAGTACTCACCTAAATGTGATTCTGGCTATGTGTAGATGTGGGAATACTTCTGGAGGAAGGAATTATGTAGTGAATGCCATAACGTGAGTTCCAAACCCCTCTTTGAATACTGATGGCACTAATTTCCCCAGCTGCTGTAAGTGTTTGGGTCACTTTGCCCACCCTTGCCCCGAGGAGGGCCACATTGGCTTCTGAGCTCATAGTGCAGCTGCATCCCTGTTCATTCCTGCGTGCCTCCCACCTCCGGGGTGCTGTTACTGACAGTGCTCCCCAGCAAGCGTGTGTAAAATCTGTGTCTATTTCTTGGAGAATCTGACCTATAATAGATTAAAAGGGATTTCTGTATTTTTTTTCTTTTAAATTCTCTGTTGTCTTTTGTTTAAAATCAGACAAAAATTTAGGAAGAATAGTACCTTTAAAAATGCTGTTAGATTTATGTTAGATTTTTTAATTCATCTAGCAGAAATGGTGTTTTTAAATGTCTGCCTTTAACGTGTTTGCTGTTTGTATTGTTTAAAGCACTGATCAAGTTTAAGGCCGAAGTGACCTGCATCACAGTTTACAAAACAGATGTGTTTGCCTTCAGAACTGAAGGATGGAGGACATAGTTTTTTCAGTACCAGAAAGGACATTTAAATAGATTTCATAAAATATTGTAAGCATTTTTTTTTTTGACAGTGTCTTGCTCTGTCGCCAGGCTGGAGTGCAGTGGCGTGATCTTGGCTCATTGCAGCCTCCACCTCCTGAGTTTGAGAGATTCCCCTGCCTCAGCCTCCTGAGTAGCTGGGACTACAGGCACACGCCACACACCCGGCTAATTTTTTTAATTTACTAGAGTTAGGGTTTCACCATGTTGGCCAGGATGGTCTCAATCTCTTGACCTTCTGATTTGCCCCCCTCAGCCTCCCAGAGTGCTGGGATTACAGGCACGAGTCACTGTGCTAGGCCAGCATTGTATTTTTATCATTTTTTATTTTATTAATTCTAAACCTAAACATTTATATATATGTCATTTTCTTCTAAAGCAGAATGAGGTTTAAACTATAAAAGATTCCCTCCCTCCCTCCCTCCTTCCCTCCCTCCCTTCCTTCCTTCCTTCCTTTTTTTTTGAGACAGAGTCTCACTCTGTTGCCTAGGCTGGAGTGCAGTAGCATGGTCTTGGCTCACTACAACCTCTGCTTCCTGAGTTCAAGCGATTCTCCTGCCTCAGCCTCCTGAATAGCTGGGATTACAGGTGTGTACCACCACACCCAGCTAATTTTTTTCTCTTATTACTAGGGACGGGGTTTTACTATGTTGGTCAGGCTGGTCTCGGACCTCCAGCCACCTTGCACTCCCAAAGTGCTGGGATTATGGGTGTGAGCCACCGTGCCAGACTGAACTGTAAAGGATTTTCTGAAATGTTCATGGAGACATTTCAGAATGCTCAAAAGGAATCACAGTAGTGGTAATATGTCAGGGTAAATACTGAAGAGTTAAGAAAAATGGAAAGTGTTAATAGTATGGGGTTTCTTTCTTGGTTTTACTCTGAATTAATAAGACACATTAGAGAGAAGGAATGAAGGTAGAGAAATTTTGAATAGATTAAAAGTTCTTACTCAGATAATGAGTTCTTTTCTAAGTAAATATTTGGTGTATTGAAAACAAGAAATTCACTTTGCAAATGAGTTTGTTTAAGGAAGATGCAAAATTAAACAGTTCTCCTCAACTCACTCAGTGGAATCACCTTATCAGAATCTTCAGTGGGTTTTGTAATCCTCATTTAGAGAAGTGTTGAGCTTATTTGACATTGGAACACGGTCTTAACATTTACTATAGGATGTTAGTACTTATGACCTTTCACAGTATGACAATTTTCCTATCTTTGTGTAACTGAACACTATCGATAAAGTTTCATGTTAACTGAGTGGTAGAGCATTTTCTTAAAAACATAGAAAGGAAACAAAAAGGTAGGGTGTCTATAGGCACAGAATACATACAGGCATACCTCATTTTTTGAGCCCTGCAGATACTGCAATTTTTACAAATTGAAGATTTGTGGCAACGTTGTGTCAGTTAAGTCTATTGTGCCATTTTTCCAACAGTGTGTGCTCGCTTTGGTTCTCTGTGTCACATTTGGTAACTCTTTACAATATTTCAAACTTTTTCATGATTGTTGTATGTACTGTGGTGACCTGAGATCAGTGAGCTTTGATGTTACTGTTGTAATTGTTTTGGGACTCCATGAATGCACCCATATGAGATGGCAAACCTAATTGTTGAATGTTGTATGTTCCCATCATTTTCTCTCCTAAGGCCTCCCTAGTCCCTGAGGCACAATATTGAAATGAGGCCAGTTAGTAGCCCTCCAGTGGCCTCTGAGTGTTCAAGTAAATAATAGTTGCAGGCTGCTTACTTTAAATCAAAAGCTAAAAATGATGAAGCTTAGTGAGGAAGACATGGTGGCAGCTGAGAAAGGTTGAAAGCTAGGCCAGTTTGCCAGGTGGTGGGTGCACAGGAAAAGTTATCAAAAGAGATGAGAAGTGCTGCTCCAGTGAACACACAAATGATAAAAAAAAGCGAAACAGCCTTATTGCTGATAACCTACTTGGTCATGGTGTATGATTCTTTTTATTTATTGCTGAATTCAATTTGCTAATATTAGTTAAGGATTTTTGCATCTATATTTATGAAGGATATTGGTCTATAGTTTTCTGTCTTTGTGCTTTGTCTTATTTTATCAAGGCAATACTGACCTTATAGAATAAATCAGAAAGTGTTTTCTGCTCTTTTCTTTTCTAGGAGAAATTGTGTAGAATTGGAGTTAATTCTTTAAAATTTGATAGAAATCTCCAGTGAAACTGTCAGGTCCTAGAGGTTTCTTTTTTGGGAGATTTTAAATGACAACATCTGTTTTCTTTTTCCCTTTTTTTTTTTTTTTTTTTTGAAACGGAGTCTCACTCTGTTGCCCATGCTGGAGTGCAGTGGTGCAATCTTGGCTCACTGTAAGCTCCACCTCCTGGGTTCACACCATCCTCCTGCCTCAACCTCCCGAGTAGCTGGGACTACAGGTGCCGCCACCACGCCTGGTGAATTTTTTGTATTTTTTAGTAGAGACGGGGTTTCACCATGTTAGCCAGGATGGTCTCGATCTCCTGACCTCATGATCCACCTGCCTCAGCCTCCCAAAGTGCTGGGATTACAGGCGTGAGCTACCGCGCCCGGCCTCTTTTTCCTTTGTTTGGCTTAACCAACACACGTCTATTTGTCACAGTTCTGGAGGCTGAAGGCCCAAGATCAAGGTGCTGGCAGTGTTGGTTCTCCCGAGGCTCCTCCTGAGCTTGCACATGGCCTTCTCCTCCCTGTATCCTCATATGACCTTTCCCTCCAGGCCTACTGCAGATGCAGCTTTCTTAATAGTGACTGGTCTACTTAGATTCTCTAGTTTGCATGGAGTAGGTTTTGATAGTTTGTAGTGTTTGTGGAATTATTCCTTTTCTTATAAGTTGTCTGATTTATGTGTGTAGAGTTCTTTATAGTGTTTTCTTATTATCCTTGTGATGTCTGCAGAGTCTATAGTAAAAATCTTCCAGTTCATTCTTTCCTGATACTGGTAATTTGTCTTTGCTCTTTTTGACAGTTTAGTAAAGGTTTTATTAATTCTATAAATAGCTTCAAAGAAATAGCTTTTTGTTTTATTCACTTTTTCTGTTTCTCAATTTCATTGATTGTACTCTTTTATTTCCTTCCTTCTGCTTGCTCTGTGGACTTTGGTTTTCAAAAGTTTGACTGTAATGTGTATTTGTATGGATTTCTTTGGGATTATCCTGTTTGGTATTCATTCAGCTTCTTGAATATATGGGCTTGGGTTTTTGCTAAATTGGGGAAATTTTAAACCATTATTCCTTTTTTTTTTTTTTTTTTGAGATGGAGTCTCGCTCTGTGGCCCAGGCTGGAGTGCAGTGGCGTGATCTCGGCTCACTGCAAGCTCCGCCTCCTGGGTTTAGGCCATTCTCCTGCCTCAGCCTCCAAAGTAGCTGGGACTACAGGCGCCCGCCACTTCACCCGGCTAATTTTTTTTGTATTTTAGTAGAGATGGGGTTTCACCGTGTTAGCCAGGATGGTCTGGATCTCCTGACCTCGTGATCCGCCCGTCTTGGCCTCCCAAAGTGCTGGGATTACAGGCGTGAGCCACCGTGCCTGGCCTTAAACCATTATTCTTGAGTGCTTTTCCAACCTCAGCCTCGTTCTACTCCCTCTGGCACTCTGATGACATCCCTGTTAGTCTGATGTGTCCCAGAGATGCTCTTTTTTTTTTTTTTACTTCAATCTATTTCTCCTCTGTTGTGTTCTGATTGGGTAATTTCTACCCTTTATATTCATGTTTATGGATTCCTTCCTTTTGTCATCTCCATTATGTTGTTGGGCTCATTCATTGAACTATTTAAATTGGTTATTGTATTAGTTCTGAAATTTTTATTTGGTTATTCTTTATATCTTGATATATAAAAAATTGAATGTATGTATCTATATACTTTTTACTGAGATTTTTCTGTTTTATGGTAGATACTTTATATTTTTTATTTATTTCAAGTATGTTCATAATTGCTTGTTGAAAAGTTTTTATGATAGCTGCTTTAAAAATCTTTCCGGATAATTCTAACATCTTTGCCATCTTTGTGTTTGTGTTTTTTGTTGTCTTTTCTCATTTAGTTGAGATCTTCCTGGTTCTTGGTGTGATGAATGGCTTTTGATCAAAAGCTGTACATTTTAAGTACTGTAAGACTGAATCTTATTTAAATCTCATGTTTTAGCAGACCTGCTTCTCGGGGGCTGCTTTATTGCTGCCAGGTAGAGGTGGAAGTCCAGGCTCGCCTTGAGCCTCAGTTGACACCCATGGTCCAGGTTTCTTGTCGCTGTGGAGGGAGTTGTGAATTTAGGTTCTCACTAGATCTCCACTGAAATCACCCTGTCTGAGAAGAGGAAAGGCTCTTACTGCTTCCCCCAGAGCCTCCGCTGATACCATGGTTGCCACTGAGACGTCCTGAAAGACTCACTCTCGGCTTGGTCTCAGTGGAATAGGGAGGGCACTGTATTTTCTGCTGGGTGGGAGTGGGGTTCTGGCTCCCCACACGGTCTCCGTGGACACCACCCAGCGGGATGGGGGTGTTTTGTTTCCATCTGGCAGGGAAGAAATTCCCAGCCCCCTACTCAGTCTTACTCAACGGTGTTCTGAGGACCCGGCGGTGCCTGCTGAGCATGGAAATTCAGGCTCTTCACACTTGGCCTTTGCTGGTGTGAGGCTGAAGGTTTTTCTGTGGTGGTTCTCTGGAGTAGAGAGGTTATTGTCTAAAAATGATCTGTCTTGCTAGGTTGCTCCTTTCTTTCTTAGATTCTTTGTTAAAGTGAGCAGCTCTTCTCAGGGTCTTTTTGGTCTGCACTGATTGGCGCTTCCAGCTTGCCACCTTCCCCATTACCCAGTGTGGGATGTGTGAAGCAAAAAGGAAACCCAGGTCCTCCCTCGGGTGCTAAAGTTCCTTGCCCGTCTGCCTTCTCCTCACTCTTCAGTCTTCTTGTGTTTGCTTTGTATATAATTTCCAGAGATTGTAGTTGTACTTAGCAGGAGGAATACAGGAAAGAATGTCTACTCCATCTTCGAGAAGTGGGAGTCTTGTCTCCTGCTTTTGTAAGATAACAGGTTTAGATCTACACACACATTTGCCTGGCTACACCTCTGTTCTCCCTGTATCAGAGCACTTGTCACAGAATGACAGTGATTGTGCAAGTATGTCTGATCTCCTCTCGCCTGTGAGTATGCCAGGAAGGCCGGTCTTGATTTCAGTATTTCTCAGCACATAGTGGTCATTCACTGCCGGTTGAGGTGGGTCTGCTGCCCATTTCTAGCCATGTCTTTTCATAGGTGTGTGCAGCCCGAAAACCATCAGTCACCTGCCCAGGTACCTCAGGACACCCTCATCTTCTATATTGTGCCTGGAATTGCTGAACTTGGGCCACAGAGGGTTCTGCTTCCAGGCTGGCTTCACCTGGAGGATAGTGGTTTCGGTGAATCTCCTTATCACCTGGTCCAACCGTATCATTTTACAGATGGGCAAAGGAAGGCCTAGGTAGGTGACTTACTGAAGGTCAGGTTAACAGCACAACTGAATTGAAATCCAAATCTCATGCAAGTCCAGTTCCCTTTTTTTGTTGTGTTTTTCTGCCTTCTTCATTCTGTAGCCTGAAAGTGGGCTCCAATTGTAGCTTTTGTTTGTTTTTTAGTAACTTTAAAACAGGGGGCATAACCACACTGTTTCATGTTTTGTTTTGTCTTTTTGACTGTTAAATTTTATTGATTGCAACCTGGAGACCACAATTTTAATACATTACTAGAAGTTTCACAATTGTATTTCTAATGGGCCTGTTTCTTTTCAGCAGGCGTACGGCTATGGGCCATATAGTGGTGCGTACCCGCCAGGAACTCAAGTTGTCTATGCTGCGAATGGGCAGGCGTATGCCGTGCCCTACCAGTACCCATATGCAGGTAACTCAAGCCAGCCTTTCATTCCTCATTTCTGTCCATTTGCTGAGTAGACCAGAGAGACCTGTAAACATTTTTATTTTTCAGTTTAAGGTTAAGTGAGCTGTATTTTCTGGTTGTAGACCACAAATCACTGTGTTACTGTGCTTTAAAAAAGCCTTTGGTAGTTTCATATTGCTCTGCAAAGCTAGAGTAGGCTTGATTTTTAGAACTTTGCTAATTGTGTCTGGATTAGTTCTCAGAGAATTTCATACTTATTGGGATTCACTTACATTGAGAAGCAGCCAGAGTAAGAGGCCCATTTTGAGGGATGAGAGGGACCTTTCAGCTGTTCTTCTGGTGAGGTCCTTGGAAAGTTATCACTACTGAGGTGATGTTCTGTTTCACAGTGGAGTAGAGGCCTGGAAAGGGCTTGTATTTATTCTGGGCTTGGAGTCTGTTCTTTCTGTTCTTCACCTTACATGAAACACATGGCAGGCGTGAGTAGCTGGTGTAGGGGTATCATGTCTGGGTCTCCTGGGCAAGGTGGTTGGCAGGGTGGAGGTGTGGGACAATGCTGGCCACTGCTGGGGCTGCAGTGAGGGTGGGGAGGGCAGAACTGTGGTCAATGGCCCCTGTGAAGTGAGGCTGGCCAGGCACAGTGGGCACAGCACCATAGCACAGGATGCACAGGTGGGTGGGCTGGAGCCAGAGGCTGAGCTCAGGAGAGACAGGAATGTGGGGGTTTGCAGGAGGAGGAGGAATCCTGGGCTGTGAGCAAAACTAGCATGGTGTCTCAGTGCAGAGGCAGAGGGAAGTGAGCTGGTACCAGAAGGGTGGGCCACTGATCGTGGTGCCCAGAGAAGTCAAGGAGGCCTCTGGTTACAATCTCAAATGGTGTCCTTGTAGTTGTTGGTGGTTGCTTTGGCTTTGGATGCATTTAGCACTTAAAACGGGTTCTGGAGTCTGGAGTAGAAATAGAGAAATTCCACAATGCTCTCTTCTGGGAATCTGAGGCACAGTCACTCAACTAGCAGGGACTTGGGAGGATCCTGCTTTGCTTGACTCTTTTTCATGTCAAGTTGAAAAACCATTAAAATAATAAAGAATTATGACAGATTAAATATTTGTCCATTGTCTTGTGAGTCTAGCACACATACTTTTGTTTGAATTACAGTAAGTCCTCACTTAACATCAACAGTAGATTCTTGGAAACTCTGAGTTTCTGTGAAACAACATGTAATGAAACTGATGTTACCGCAGATTAATTGATATAAACAAGAGTTAAGTTTCTCTGGCTTATTTCTGGTCACAAAAACATCACCACTTCTAATATTAACCATTGAAATTAATGTGAGCTATACATACATGTAAGATTAATAAAGACAAGTAAGATAATTATTTACCCAGTTATTTCAGTTCATGGCCATGGGTGGCTGGACCCTCTCCCAGCAGCTCCGGGCTCAAGGTGGGAATGCACCATGGATGGGATCCTATCTCATTGCAGGGCACACTCACCCACACCCCCTCACTCCGACTGGGACAGTTTAGACACGCTGATTCACCTCAGGGACACATCTTTGGGATGGGAAGGAACTGACCTATCCCAAGAAAACCCACGCAAACGTGGAAAGAACCTTCCCGCTCTGCACAGGCGGTGCCCCGAGGGGAATCGGTTCTTTTCTTCTTATTAATGTTATAATGAAACTACGTTAAATGAAACTATTATTTGAGGACGTCCCGTACTTCCTCCATATAAAATATTTTCTCCTTATAATCATGCATTTATGTTTCTAGTCTTGTTTTTAAATTATATGTATTGAATCCCAAGTGCTACGTAATACTCATAAGTATTTTTAGTAATTGCCTATTATATTGGGTGACGTGTTACTAAACCTTCCAGTATTGGCTGTTTTTTTCCTCTCTCTTTTTTTTTTCTTTTTTTGCTATTGTAGATACTTCTTTGAACATCTTTAGTCATTTTCCTTTTTGTTCCTGTTGAATATGCATTAGAATATATTTCTTTTTTTTTTTTTGAGATGGAGTTTCATTCTTGTTGCCCAGACTGCAGTGCAATGGCATGATCTCGGCTCACTACAACCTCTGCCTCCTGGTTTCAAGTGATTCTCCTGCCTCAGCCCCTCAAGTAGCTGGAATCACAGGCATGTGCCACCATACCCGGCTAATTTTGTATTTTTAGTAGAGATGGTTTCACCATGTTGACCAGTCTGGTCTCAAACTCATGACCTCAGGTGATCCATCCGCCTTGGCCTCCCAAAGTGCTGGTATTACAGGTGTGAGCCACCTTGCCCGGCCTAGAATATAGTTCTTTTTTTTTTCCTCCCCCAACTAGAATATATCTGTATATGCAGACAGGCCCTAACTCAGGATGGTTTGACTTAATGATTTTTTGACTTTACGATGGTGCAAAAACAATGTACATTTAGTAGAAACCGTACTTCAGGTACTCCTACCCCCATTCTGTTTTTCACTCTCAGTGTAGTACTCATTCAGTTACATGAGATCTTCGACACTTGATTGTAGTAGACTTTGTGTTAGCTGATTTTCCCAGCTACAGACTGATGTTAGTGCTCTGAGCAGTTGAAGGTGGGCTGTGTTAAGGTATGATGTTCAGTAGGTTAGGCATATTAAATGCATTTTGACTATGATGTTTCAACTTACGATGAGTTTATTGGGAGGTAACCCCATTGTAAGTTGAGAAGCATCTCTATTAATACGTCAGAAAGCATAGACATTTTTGAGGGTTCTTTTGGATATGATTTAAAAATATAAATGCTTTCAAACATAAAAAATAGGGATGATGGTATAATGAACTATCATGTGTCCATCACTGGCTTCAGTAGTTACCACATCATGTCTAATCTTTTATCTCTACCTCAGCCTCCTTTCTCTACCTCTGGATTAGTTTAAGGGACATCCCAGATTTGTAATCATTTCAACTCTTAATATTACATTAAATCTGGATAGCATTTTACCAAGTTGATCCCAGAATGATTTACCAACTGATAATATCACTAGCAGTTACTGATGCTGTGGTTTATCTGTAATTCCATAAAGATTGCTTGTTGTGCTCTGAAAGTTTTGATAGCTTCAGTAAGTCTGAAGTGGAATCATCGAGTTGCTTTAGTTTATATCCCCTTTTATGAATCATTTTCCTTTTGCACATTTTTCTGTTGGAATCCCATGGGGTGGTGAGTTTTAAGCCTTAGCCTTGCCACATGAGAGCCAGCCTCTTTCTCAGCTTCTTAGGGCAGTTGCCGCTGTTTTCTTACTGTACAGAGAGCACAGATACTGCGGACGTGGTTGTTTAGGGCGCTTCCAGAAATGAGTCCATCCTTGCCCTTAGCTCTCGTCAGTAGAGTAGAAGTAGCACTCTCACAGGCAGTACTCGGAATGCTTGCCACGTAAGGGGCTGGATCAGTGGGCATTATGCAGCCTGCCTCAGGGTGGTGACCAGGCAGCCCCCAGACCTGCTTGCTGTGGAAGGGTCAGCTGGGTTTGTGGTTGATACACAGCAGCTTGTGCTGACAACCAGATGGGTGCTTTGCCACCTCCATGCCATCCTGTCTGCCAGGGTCTCAGAGCCTAGAGCTAGTCCACAAGAACCCTCCTAGTCACGCACAGAGCTGGTTAAGGCTTTCTGTTGAGTGATTGGGACCAGTGGTTGGTCAGCCAATTGAGAAAGTACAGAGTACTGTAGACGTTCTGTAAACATTGTGCTGTGATTTCACCCACTAGTGGGTGCTCGTTCGGCTCTCTCATCATGTGGGGTTAGGGTGTTTGCTTTGAGTTGGCTCCTTTGGTTGGAGTCTTCTATTTCTGTCTTGTAGAGACCATCCTCATGACACGTCATTGCACTGCAGTTTCCAGGGGTAAGTCCAAGAGCAGACTTCTAGATTTTGAGACTCTAGTGCTCCCATCCTTCCATCTTTTATAGTTTTCTCCATTCCCTGATTTGATGATAATTTGTAAAAGTACCTTCCTTTATTTAGTTTTCCTGTAGTATCTTAGTTGCCATAGAAACTGTGTCTGCCTTTTTCTCATTCACATTTTGACCATTTATGTAGTATTAGTAAACTAGGCAATTAAAATAGTGTGACCTGGAAGCATCCACAGCTGATTCTGGCAAGGACTGAGTTCAGTGCAGGAGCAGAGCTGAGCAGGAGCCACAGGAGAGTGGCCTGGTCCTGCAGCCAGCAGACCTCAGCATGACCTGCAAGGGCAGGAGAATGCAGATTTTCCAGGAGAGCTTCTCATTAGGTCAGCTCACAGGTTTCATCGTGTTACATTTGGCTAGTTGGAGTTAACATTACTGAATGTTTTAAAATGTCAGGGCTGTGAAAGTAAATGCCATAATTCCCTAGTTTTGAAATTTAAACATTGCAAAAATAATCACTTGCTTCCAATACTGTTACCTGTACGAGATCAGCCCTTATATTTACAATGGTTTCATTGTACTACTCTGTGCCTTTTGATTTTTGTCATTCATCATCTTCTGTTGGATTTGAGGCATTAGTGGGTATAAATGCATACTGTAGCCAGAATGCCTGGGTTTGTGTGGCCTTAGTGTCCTTAACCATTGTGTGCCTCGGTTTGCCCATCTGCAGAATAGGGATAAGAGCGCACCCAGTTGAGTAAGAGCATTTCAGTGTATGTAGTGCTGCAAGTGGTTGGAAATGTTCACCTTTGTTATCACTGAGGGTTTCACTTCTGCTCTTCATCCACATGTGCACATCACTAGTGAGTAGTTTGTTTTTTTTCTTTTCTTTTTCTTTTTTTTTGGGGGGGGGGACAGAGTCTCACTCTGTTGCCCAGACCCTGGATTGCAGTGGCAGGATCTCAGCTCACTGCAGCCCCCGCCTCCCAGGTTCGAGCAATTCTCTTGCCTCAGCGTGGGATTACAGGCATGCGCCACTACCCCTGGCTAATTTTTTTTTTTTTTAATTTTTTTAATTTTTTTTGGTAAATTTTGAAGAGACAGGGTTTCACTATGTTGGCCAGGCTGGTCTAAAATTTCTGGCCTCAAGTGATCCACCCGTCTCAGTCTCCCAGAGTGCTGGTATTACAGGTGCCAGCCATATAGCCTGGCCAGCCAGCCTTTGAACCATTAAAGGAATAGAGGATCAAGGAGGAAAGCTAACCCTATTAATACCTGAGCAGTTTGAAAGCTACTTAGCTACTAGGCATTGTAGCTGTGAAGCATGGAAGAGAGCAAACAGTACATTTCCAGTTGTAAATTTTAGTCTTGCAAATTAAATATTAAATTTGTCTGTGGTTTGTTTTTTTGAAGTTTTCACCTCTTAACATAAATATTTTTTCTCCATAAAGACATGTAGTAAAAAAGAGTAGGCTGGGCCGGGCGCGGTGGCTCACGCCTGTAATCTCAGCTCTTTGGGAGGCCAAGGCAGGTGGATTACGAGGTCAGGAGATGGAGACCATCCTGGCTAACACGGTGAAACCCCGTCTCTACTAAAAATACAAAACATTAGCCAGGCGTGGTGGCGGGCGCCTGTAGTCCCAGCTACTCAGGAGGCTGAGGCAGGAGAATGGCGTAAACCTGGGAGGCGGAGCTTGCAGTGGCCCGAGATCGAGCCACTGCGCTCTAGCCTGGGCGACAGAGTGAGACTCTGTCTCAAAAAAGAAGAAGAGTAGACCGGGCGCTGTGGCTCACGCCTGTAATCTCAGCACTTGGGGAGGCCGAGGTGGGTGGCTCACTTGAGATCAGGAGTTTGAGACCATCCTGGCCAACATGGTGAAACCCTGTCTTTACTAAAAATACAAAAATTAGCCGGGCATGGTGGCAGGCACCTGTAGTCCCAGTTACTCAGGAAGCTGAGGTGGGAGAATAGCTTGAACCCGGGAAGTGGAGGTTGCAGTTAGCTGAGATCATGCCACTGCATTCCAGCCTGGGCACAGAGCAAGACTCCATCTCAAAAAAAAAAAAAAAAAAAAAAAAAAAGAAAAAAAAAATCAAGTTATATGTGCAGATTTAAGGTTTAATTTAAAAATTGGTTTGCATGCATACTAAGAAGCTAATTTGCTTTAAGTGAGCATTTCCTTTTTGGGCTTTTGTTGGGCACTGTGTCTCTCCCATGTTCCCCATTTGTCTGCCACCCAGTAAGCATGGTGTGGAGGGCTGAAGTAGAAATCAAAGGCTGGAGTCTGAAAGCTTCTTTAGGGTTCTGCTCTTTGCAGATTAGGGACCTTGGCCCTTAGTGAGCTGAGGATCTTGGTTTCCTCCCAGTGCGATTTCAGGGATGTGGGCCACACGATGTGCCTGCTGTGGAGGAGGGCTGGGGTGCCAGTGTGACAGGAGACAGCAGATCCCTTTTGTGAAAGGAGAACTGGCACTTCACGTGATGTTAAACTTCACAAACTGCTGGTTAGAGATCTGCTACTTTCCTTCTGTTTTAGGACTTTATGGACAGCAGCCTGCTAACCAAGTCATCATTCGAGAGCGGTATCGAGACAACGACAGTGACCTGGCACTGGGCATGCTGGCAGGAGCAGCCACGGGCATGGCCTTAGGGTCTCTATTTTGGGTCTTCTAGGGGCCTCAAGGTCTTGATGTGCATAGCTTCTGATAACCCTGTGTGCAATAATATGATTTGCAGGGCATTTCTGTTTGTGACAAATGTTTTTAATAATAGTTTTAATGGTTCCTTTGAAAGTAGTGATGTCATAATTGTAACTAATCCACATAAGTACCACAGAGAAAGGTTTGAACTGTGCTGTTGTGTTCAAACGCTGGCTCTCCGGGGCACTGGCTCATTCCGAGACTGTCCTTGTGCAACTCTCGGAACACCTTATTTGAGCATACCTGTTTTGAAAGGCATTTTCTTTTTAGAGTTAGGTGTAGTGCTTAAGGGTTAATTTATTTTCATGTTATGCTGGTAATATAGTGTTGTATGCCTAATGAGTGATTGTGGCAAGAAAAGCTATAGCTTTCCATTTAACTTTTTCAAACCACAGACCAGAACTGGTTGCTTGTTACTTTAGGAGTTGTGGGTTGGTAAGCTCCCAGGTACTTCCCAGGGCCATGGTGTGAGAGCCCCTGTCCTGCCCTCTGGGGCTCCACAGGCCCCCCGCAAGGCCTACGGCTCAGGATGACAGGACACAGCCCGCCTTTGAAACATGATGCTTCAGAAGTCTGCCTGACTCTAGCTGCTGCTTCTCACCTTATTCTGGTATGGTTTTGGTAGCCATACTTGGAGAACGTTTCCCGCATTGGGAATGGATTTGAGCCTGCAAGTTTGAGGGCTTTATCCTTTAAAACTTGGAGAAGCCGGAACAATAACAAACAAGTGTGTGGAGGCAGATTTGCTTTATGCCAAGAGAGCTGTTTGAGTGTGTGTCTGCCTAAGCCTCCCGATAGCCTAGTTTTCTACTTGCTGAGGAAGTAATGTTAAAGGAACAGCGAGGGAGCGGAAGGAGAGCCTTAGTTAGGGCGTTCCCATTTCAGGCCTTCATGGGGTTGCGCTGTGCGGGAGATGTTCTCATCTCTCTGAAGGCCCATCCTGTGCAGAAGTGGGGCCTGTGGCTGTTCACAGAGCACCAGGGCAGACCGTAGCTGAGCAGACTTGGGTTATGGGTGGGAAATGGGGCCCAGGGACCCTCAGGACACAGGGACCGGCTCAAGGTACCACTCAGCCTGGCCAGGATCCCCAGCCTTGCTTTTGTTCTTGATCTCTTTGTGATAGAGAAGCTTAGAACATTGAATTTTGAGCCCCAAAATGTGTGAGTCTTTGGAAAAACCATTCCAGCCTTTCTGTCAAATGCTCTTATTTTCAATATTCTGAAGTATGTATTTGAAATATTCACATTTCTGTTATTTCTTGTTTTTAAGCTCTGAATTATTCCAGTTTTCTGTCCTGCATGCTTTCAACAGTGTGCTTTTACAGAGGCAGTTTAGCACAGTGAATGTCCCTGCCCCACACTCCATATGGTCCTGTTGTCCTGAAAATACACTCCAGGTAGCACAGACTTGTTATTTTGCCTGGCTGGTTACACACATGCTGTCTTGCTTTGCTGCTCAGCCGCCTCCCTCTGAGGCCAACTTAGGCCAACCTACCTGGGACTCCATCTAAAGTCAGATGCCAGAGAAACTGAGTGGTGACCATGGGTCTGCTTTTCTCTCTGATCCTAGGGGACGTGTTGACATGGGAGTATCTGTTCCCACATGGAAGGATGTGTGTTTATCTCTCATCTCTGAATAGATGTAATATATGACAACTCTAGTGTCCATGGTTTAAAATGTTGCTTTGAGGATTCTCCATCCTGTATAAGAAGAATGACTTTCTTCAGATTATAATCATTATTAAAGCTGTGTGTACCCTTTACTTAAAAACTATTAACAGTTTTTCATGTTGTACTGGTAATTTTGAACTTGGAATTGCTGGGTGAGAATTCCAGGAACCACAGAGTATTGATTTTTGCTGCCAAAATGCTATTGAGGCAGATGTTCCTGTGCTCCCTTGGCTGCTTCTGGCTGAAGGGGAGAGGTGTGGACTGAAGCTTGGGCACTCATGTGTGTCCCCTCCCCAGTCCCCATCCCAGTGGGGCCAGCCTCATTAGGCAGCCGTAGATGAGCCTGGAACTTGACTGTCACTAGTGACTTGATCCTGGTGTAAAATGCATACTCGGGATAAGGTCACTCAGGTATTTTATTTCTTGGCCACAACTCCCATAGATGCCAATGTTTTGATAGCCTCGGTTTCTCAATGATGTCCTTTGTTTACAGTGCTACACTTCATATAAGTCAAGAAGTACTTGAGTTAGAAGAAACTTCTTATTCAGGTTTGAGTAAGCATTTTACTTCCATGTGTACTTTTAAATAATCCATACCTTGAAGAAGTTGGCCAGTGACATTATATACATGCTGATCCGGTTGTTCTTTTCATTCCTTGAGTCAGCTTCAGGGTCTTGGATATTAAAGAGGAGAGGGAGAACTGTTAATGTTTCGGGTCATCATTTGTGAACAAGGCCAGACTTTGCCCATTTTAGGTTATCCAGGACTCAAGGTAGCCATCTGGATCATAAGAAGGTCCTGCAGTTGAGACAAAATGACCCAAGTGTATTTTCCACAAGTTTTGATCCTCTGTAATATTTCTTTTTCCTTCCCTAGTGTGTGTAGATGAAGGCATGGAATGCAGTTCCACTTTCTCCCCAGAGTTGATCTTTTTGTGATTGCTTTCCCGTCTCTAGTATTCTGTTGTGTCTAGAGAACTGATTTTTTCCTACATATGCAGATTGTACATTTGTAAGTGAAAATGTCAATACATTAAAGCATTAACCTTAAAGCATGTTTCATTGTGACTTCTGTGTCTTTAAAAAATTACTTTGTAGTAACATACTCTCAGCTTTTTCTGCTGTCATGGATCATAAGAATGCCATTTATTGAGAACCTACCAAATGCTAGACTATATCGTCACATCAGAGACAACTCACTGAATTCTTAGTGACTCTGTAAGGGAGGTATTCTCCAAGTTCCACTGGAGGGACCAAGGCCCAGAAGTTAAATAATTTACTCAGGAATATGCAGGTAGTAGGTCTCCACATCTGAGGTTAAAACGCCTTCTTGTTCCCTGTGCCATGTGAATATATGATTTCCACAAACAGGAGTGGCCTGTGTAGTCACACTCGGGATGGCTGTGAGAAAATGGACACTATTTTTCCCACCCAGACTCCCCGGCAGTGTGTGTCCAATAACTTCTCCAGCATATATGGATACATTACTTTGTTTTTTGTTATTTTTATTTTTTAACTTTTATTGTTTTTGTTTTTTGTTATTTTTATTTTTTAACTTTTATTTTTTTATTTTTGGAGACAGAGTCCCGCTCTGTCGCCCAGGCTGGAGTGCAGTGGCCGGATCTCAGCTCACTGCAAGCTCCGCCTCCCGGGTTCACGCCATTCTCCTGCCTCAGCGTCCGGAGTAGCTGGGACTACAGGCGCCGCCACCACGCCCAGCTAATGTTTTGTATTTTTAATAGAAACGAGGTTTTACCGTGTTAGCTAGGATGGTCTTGATCTCCTGACCTCGAGATCCGCCCGCCTCAGCCTTCCACAGTGCTGGGATTACAGGCGTGAGCCACCACGCTGGCCAGTTATTTTTGTTTTAAAAAATCATTTTAGTTCCTGAATTGCCTCCCTCTCCTCTGGGCTAGCTTTTCTGGCTGCCTCCCATGTTGCAGACCCTGGCTGTGTGGTGATCGTGTTTGCCGGTTACAGTTATTTCTGGCTGCCTCCCATGTTGCAGACCCTGGCTGTGTGGTGATGGTGTTTGCCGGTTACAGTTAAGTTGGGGGAGCCACACCCTGGAAGCTCTGTCTCTTGCTTTTGTTTGTTTAGAGAAGAATCCTCTGATGTTTTGCCTGGAGACCATGTTTCTGGAGGGGTTGGGCTGAGGTGGTGTCATCCACACACAGACTTTCTGGCCTATTCCATCTTCTCTGGGGCTGGCCTTCCTGCTTCCTCTGGCCCCTAGGGGTTTTGTTTTGTTTTGTTTTGTTTTGTTCTTTTGAGAGGAGTCTCGCTCTGTTGCCAGGCTGGAGTGCAATGGCACGATCTCAGCTCACTGCAACCTCTGACTCCAGGGTTCAAGCGATTCTCCTGCCTCAGTTTCCTGAGTAGCTGGGATTACAGGCGCACGTCGTCATGCCCAGCTAATTTTTGTATTGTTAGTAGAGACAGGGTTTCACCATGTTGGCCAGGATGGTCTCAGTCCCTTGACCTCGTGATCCGCCTGCCTGGGCCTCCCAAAGTGCTGGGATTACAGGCGTGAGCCACCGCGCCCAGCCCCCTAGGGTTTGTTTTTTAACTTACTTTCGTGAATAGATTATACATAGCTCGAAAATTAACAACAAAAAGATACATTCAGTAAAAGGTCTTTCATCTGCCCAGTACCACTGATAGTGGTTTATCCTTAATGGGTTTCTTTATGCATTGTAAGCTAGTACAAGATGATTTTTCTTTCTTTTTTACACGAAAGTAGTATACGATATACAACAGTGGTGCTTGAATCAATCTCAGTATGATTTTACACTACTAAGTTTTTGAGCCCCCAAAGAGCTTTTAAAATGTGAATCAGCTGGGCGCGGTGGCTCACACCTGTAATCCCAGCACTTTGGGAGACCAAGGCAGGCAGATCACGAGGTCAGGAGATTGAGACCATCCTGGCTAACATGGTGAAACCCCATGTCTACTAAAAATACAAAAAATTAGCCAGGTATAGTGGTGGGCGCCTGTAGTCCCAGCTACTCGGGAGGCTGAGGCAGGAGAATGGCGGGAACCCGGGAGGCGGAACTTGTAATGAGCTGAGATTGCACCACTGCACTCCAGCCTGGGCGACAGAGCAAGACTCCGTCTCAAAAAAAAAAAAAAAAGTGATTTATATCAATATTATATTAGAAAATAAAATTGAGATTTACAAAATGATAAACCCATTGTATAGTGATATTTATTTTTATTTAATTTTTTTTGTGTGTGTGTGTGAGAAAGAGTCTCTATCTGTCACCCAGGGTGAAGTGCAGTGGTGTGATCTTGGCTTACTGTATCCTCTGCCCCCCAGGTTCAAGCAATTCTCCTGCCTCAGCCTCCTGAGTAGCTGGGATTACAAGCACCCGCCACCACGCCTGGCTAATTTTGTATTTTTTTTATTAGAGACAGGGATTCCTCATGTTGGCCAGGCTGGTCTCAAACTTCTGACCTCAGGTGATCTGCCCGCCTTGGTCTCCCAAAGTGTTGGGATTATAGGCATGAGCCACCCAGAGTGACTTTTTTTTTGAGGCAGTTTTACTCTTGTTGCCCAGGCTGGAGGGCAATGGCATGATCTGGGCTCACTGCAACATCCGCCTCCCAGGCTCAAGCGATTCTCCTGCCTCAGCCTCCTGAGTAGCTGGGATTACAGGCGCCTGCCCCCATGCCCGGCTAATTTTTTTTTGTTTGTTTAGTAGAGATGGCATTTCATCATGTTGGCCAGGCTGGTCTTGAACTCAGGTGATCTGCCCGCCTCGGCCTCCCAAATCGCTGGGATCACAGGCGTGAGCCACTGCACCCGGCCTATAGCGACATTTTAAAAGAACGTAGAAAACTTATTCTTCAAAACAGAATCAGTGAAGCATGACATTGTTTTCACATCACAATTTTCTTTAGTGCCATGCTTAGTAGAAGACAGCTGGATTTTCATCTTTGCATTCCAACTGTCATGACGCTTTTTGGTTGGGATATATGAAGGATGTACATCCTTATACTGTTGTGTAGTTGGAAAGGGAGCACCTAGCGGACCCCGTAAAAGGATCCTGGGCAGTCTCAAGGTCCTTGGGTCAGACCTTAAAAACTTCTCTGTATGTTGTTCTGTGCCTTAATTGTTCACTTAACATACCTGATATTTCCATATCAGCACTTAAAGAACCTGTTTATTCGTTTTATTTGTCCCATAATTTATCCAATACCATTTTGACTTTTTCTATAGCTAACAATGCTAGGATGTACCAGTTACTCCTGGTTGGGGGCCCCTCAGTGTGGTGTGGAACTAGTCGGTGACTAAAGGTTCCTGCAGTGCAGCTCACAGCTCACCTCCAGGATCACCAGGACGTAGAAGCGGAAGTCAGCGCTGTACACACGAGGTTAACACGAGGTCAGCTGCTGTAGTAAGCCACCCCAAATCAGCAGCTGAATGCAGAAAAAGCTCTATTTCTTGTCTCGTCTTTTTCTTTTTTTGAGACAGCGTTTCTCTCTTGTTGCCCAGGCTGGAGTGCAATGGTGGGATCTCGGCTCACCGCAACCTCCACCTCACAGGTTCAAGTGATTCTCCTGCCTTAGCCTCCTGGGTAGCTGGGATTACAGGCATGCACCACCATGCCCAGCTAACTTTGTATTTTAAGTTGAGACAGGATTTCACCATGTTGGTCAGGCTGGTCTTAAACTCCCAACCTCAGGTGATCCGCCTGCCTCGGCCTCCTAAAGTGCTGGGATTACAGGCTTGAGCCACCGCACCTGACCGAAAAGCTCTATTTCTTGTTCAAGTCGCAGTCCATTGTGGGTTCAAAAGGGATGAGAATTCTCTGCTCCAGGCTGTTGTTCAGGGACCAAAGCTGCTTTTCTCTCTTTGCCTTGGAATCCGCTGTGGGAACTTACACAACCTGCTGGAAGAAAAGACAGTGAAGGCGGGGCACGGTGGCTCACGCCTGTAATCCCAGAACTTTGGGAGGCTGAGGCGGGCGCATCATGAGGTCAGGAGATCGAGACCATCCTGGCTAACACAGTGAAACCCCGTCTCTACTAAAAAATGCAAAAAATTAGCCTGGTGTGGTGACAGACACCTGTAGTCCCAGCTACTCAGGAGGCTGAGGCGGGAGAATGGCATGAACCTGGGAGGCAGAGCTGGCAGTGAGCCGAGATAGCACCACTGCACTCCAGCCTGGGCAACAGAGCAAGACTCTGTCTCAAAAAAAAAAAAAAAAAAAAAAGACAGTGAAGACACATCATCCTCAGCTCTGGAGTGGCGCTCCCCTTCCAGTGGTGAGAGCTAATCATGTGGCCTGGACTCAGTGCTTGAAGTCTGGGAGGTGTTGTCTGAGCTCAGGAAGAAATGGCCCTTGCCTCAGCTGCTGATAAACGCAACAGGCCATAGTTAATGACAGATCATGATTGTCAAGTATCGTCAATGCTCGGTGGAAGCTGGGTTTATACTAACTTTCCTTTGCAGAGTTTTTACTGATTCATAAAGCCAGTGGTTGCATATTACAAGCAGATCGTTAGTTCACACAACACAAATGTCATTTGGTCATGGATATTTTTGTTGCTGTTCGATCGTTTCTTTCCCTACTTATCAACTGGTGTGGATGGACCTAGAGAAGATGTTCACCCTTTCCAGCAAGGAATATAGTTCCTTCATCCGTTTGTCCTTTATTAAATTAAAGTCATGCTGAGGACGACGCGTTATTGCCCCTGGTTGTCCTGCTGCCCCTTCCTGTGAGCAGCCTGTAAGTTCCTGCCCGATGCCGAGTGCCTGTCCGTGTCATCTTGCCCACCAGAGGAACAGAGTCCAAGCCTCACGGGTGGTGTGCCGTGCCTGGGGGAAGGGAGCGTGAGTGTGTCATGTTTGAGCAGGTGCTTTAGGAAGCAGAGGGGGCTTCTGCAGCCTTCTCATCCTTTTCCCCACTGCAGGAGCTGCTCCCTCCCCTGTGGTCCCAGATAGGACTCATGCAGCAGAGCCTTCACAGCTGCCCCTCAGGGGCTCCATGTCACGGAAGGCAGGGGGAGCATTGTTTGCCGTACAGCAAAGCTGACCGGGATGAGCTGCCACCGGGTGCTGTGCCAGGTGAGGGGGCACAGCAGTCAGCGAGACCATACTTGGAGAGGGGGCAGTGGGAGCACTGCCCAGGCCTCACCAGAGTGACGGGTCCAGATAACAGCCCACTATGTGGGGTCCAGCTTACACCACACCACGTGGGGTCCAGATTACACCCCACCATGTGGGGGTCCAGATTACACCCCACTATGTGGGGTGCAGATTACACCACACCACATGAGTGACGGGTCCGGATTACACCCCACTATGTGGGGTCCAGATTACACCACGTCGGGCCCCAGATTCAGAGCTTGCCCTTCTGAGCCTTTTCATCTCTGTGAATGACGGGAGGGGAGGGATGACACCAAGCCCACAGGGCTGGTAGAGGAGTAAGTGGCCTGAGTGTGTGGGAAGGCCGAGCGCGGTGCTGGGCACACTGAGTCCTCTGTAGGTTTGACCCTTCCTCTGCTCCTTTTTTCCTGAGCTTCTCTTCTGTTATTTGTAAAACTGGGTGACAGTTGGTGTCTCCATAGCCCTCAAAGATGAGACCATTCCCTTCTTGTTCTCATGGCCAAGGAAGGCCCTGCCACGCCTGAGCTTTGCAGGTGGGAAAGGCTTCCTCTGCCCCTCCAGGGAGTGTAAACATGGAGTCTTGGCATTTCTGTATTCCCAGGACCCTTTATTGGTCTTTGCATAATGCCCCACTTTTACTCTTCTTGCAGAACTTTCTCCCTTCAACCACTAACCTAAGCTGGTGGACGCGGGGATAACGAGGCACGGTGGCAGTGATGTCTGGCCTGAGCCATCACCGGGCATTTACCAGCTGTGTGCTGTGGGGGGCAGCTCGCCTCTGCGTTTCCCCTTTTGTTTACGACAGGTGCAGTAGGAGCACCCTGGAAGACTGTGATGGGCATTCGCTGAGCCAGCACAGACGGGAGGCACGGAGAGTGGTGCTGGGAACCTTTGTAACTACTGACAATACGTGTTTCTCATGATGCAGGCTTACAGATGAGGCGACAGACGTGGTGTGCCAGCCCTGAGGCACCTGGACAGGTCTGAGGTCCTGCTTGGCTTGGTGGTTGGCTCTGGGACCTGTGGGACCCCAGCAGGCAGGGAGCAGGCAGTGTGGGCTGGGCTGGGGCAGAGGCTACCCTGGCACCTTGCTCTCATTTTACCTGGTATTGGGGGCACAAGTTGGCCACCTTGCCAAGGTCTTGGGAATCCTGAGGACTAAACTCCAGTGGCCAGGAGCAGGTTAGAAATGCATTTTCCTGGGACTTAAAGCCACAACGTCCTGAGGGAGTCTGGGATGGCCCGAGTCTGCATTTCCGCCTGCCCTCAGGTGATTCTGTAAAGCCTTGACTCCCCTGGTCCTGGCCTCCGAGCCCCGCCCTTTCTGAGACCTCTGCCTTCCTCTCTCCTCTCCCTCCCTGCTCACCTAACTGACCTCCACTGAGCTGCTGGACAGGTGTCCCCTCCTCTAGGAGGCCTCCTAGCCTTCCCTCCAGCTCAGCACAATGCTGAGAGAAGCGACACTGGACAGTATGGCCTCCTCCCCTCCTGTGGTGTGACTGAGCCCAGGGACAGTCACTGGCCAGTGGGAGGAAGGAAGGGGCCCAGCACTGGCTTTGCATGGCTCTCTGGGCATGCCTCTGCCTGGGAACTGGGAAACAGGTCAGAGGCAACTCCTCCTGGGCCCCAGGGGAGCTGGCAGCTCCACCAGACCCTCCACTGCTGTGTCATCAGAATGGCAGTTCTCAAACAGGGTCATCTCCAAAGGGCAGTGAGCTAGGTGCTCCTGTGCAGCACCCCAGGCAGGCCCTGCCCCGTTCTTTCACTAACCTGTCAGAGGCCAGGTGAGCAGCTTGTGTGTTCCTGGCTCAGTGCCTGGGCAGGTGTGCCGGGCAGGGCCCATTCTCAGGAGCTGTCTTGTCTGCCTGGTGCAGACAAACCCAGGCTGTGACCTGCTCAACAGATGTGCAGCAGGGAGCATGTGCACATGTGCAGATGTGACCTTAGGGAGGTCTCTGGGGCTGCACTGATCTCAAAAGGTTATCACTTCTGTGGGCACGGACGTGGATAGTGTGGGAACATGGCCTTTCCAGCCTCGGTGGCCTCCTCTATAAGGAAGGTATAGTAATAACAGTACCACCCGGTAGGCACCCAGTAGGAGCGCAGACATCCCTTCATTCCTTTCTCAGACCAATGGCTTGGTCCCGGACCAGCAGCACAGCAGCCTCCGGGAACCTCTTGGAAATGCAGATTCTCCAGCAATTCCGAGTTTTCCAGCAGTTTCCTGAGTCAGGGACAGCACTCAGGGTGATGCCACTGCAGGTTCAAGTTTGAGGACCACTGGTCTAGAATGGACTTGCTCTCTCCCCTTCCTCCTTCCTCTCTCCCCCTTCCTGCACTCCTGCTGGCCGGCACTTCCTCCATGCAGCTGCTGGTTTCTGAGGGCCGCCACCAGGTGTCAGGGCAGCCCCAGGAATGTTCTGGCTGTCCCACCTTCCCTGCCAGCCTGGCCTCTGCTGCCTCAGGAGGTGTCCTGAGAAGGGAAGCGGCTTCCCGAGCTTCTCACAGGATGAATGTTTCTCTGTGCTTTTCTAACTGCTCAGGGTGAGTCATCTGGGCCTGAAGGCGGTGAAGGTGGCAGATATGTCAGCATCCTGTGTGGTGGGGACAGGGACAACCCCACAGCACCTAGTGGTATGTTGTGAGATTTAGGGGGCACACCCAACTCCTCCTGTACTACTCCCCTAAGTCCTAAGTCCTCACTCTCTTATTCTGCCCTAGGAGGCTTCTCCAACCACCCTGATCTGTGCCCCATTGTGACTCTGGCCAGGGCCTCAGACCCTCCACCCAGTCCAGTCCTCGCAGTGGGCCTCCCAGGCCTGTCCTGCTGTGCCAATGCTGAGGCCGACTTTGGGCTACTGGTCCAGGCCCTGCCCAGTCCTGTGACTACACGTCCCTAACCGCCACCACAGGCTTGGTGGGCCACAAACCTCCTCCTGAACACAGCCCACAGCCCACGGCTTTGCCCACGGTCCCCTCCCAGCTTGCCCGCTCCAGCTCCCCTGAGTTCAAAGCCAGCCCACACCTTCCCATGCGCTGGACACCCTCCCCGGCGCTGGTGCAGGAGGCTGAGTAGGGCAGGCAAGGTCTCTGCCTGCAGCCACACCAACCCAGCGGCTACCCTCCCAGCAGGGCTGGGCAGAGCATCGGGAGGACTGCCCGGGTCCGGAAGGGCATATGCTGGATTCCAGGCGAGGAGCTGCTGTGCTAGGCCCCCAGGCGTGCTCAGGTGGGAGTGGCTATGGGCCATGGGCTGCGGGGGCAGCTAACAAAACAATGCCATTAAAAATGGGCAAAGGACAGAAATAGAGACATACAAATGGCTAAGATGTTTATGAGAAAATGCTCAACATCATTGATCAGGGAAATGCAAATCAAAACCACAGCGAGATATTATCTCACCTCACTTAGAATGGGTATTATTAATAAAACAAAAAATAACAGATGCTGATGAGAATGCAGAGAAATGGAAACTCTGCTACACTGTCAGTAGGAATGCAAATCAGTACAAGCATGATGGAAACAGTATAGAGAATTCTAAAAACACCGAGAGCTATTGTATGGTCCAGCAATCTCACTGGGCGGGGAGTGGGGGTGTGTGGGGGAGGGGTATTCTTCCAAAGGAAAAAGTTCAGTGTAACAAAGGGTAACTTGCATGCTTGTGTTTATCACAGCATTATTCACAATAGCAAAGATACAGAGTCAATGCAAGTATTCATCAACTGATGAATGGATAAGTAAGATGTACTAAATATACACAGTAGAATACTATTTGGCATAACAAATAATGAAATCATGTCATTTTCAGAAATAAGGGTAGATCTGGAAGTCATTGAGTAAAATAAGCCAGGCACAGAAGGACAAATACCGCAGGTTCTCACTCACATGTAGGAGCTAAAAAAAAAGCTTGATCTCATGGACCCAGAGAATGCGATGTTAGTACCAGAGGCCGGGAAGACGGGGTGTGGAAGGGAGAATGAAGAGAAGTTGGCTATTGGGTACAGACCGCAGTTAGAAGAAATAAGCTGTAATGTTTGACAGCAGACTATGGTGACTAAATAACAATATTATGTGTAAATATTCAAAGTAACCAGAATACACATTTTATGCATGTAACAAGCATTTGTATTAAGGAAGGAGACCACTACTACTCCTGCTGCCCTCCTCCCCCCACCTTGCCTAGTTCAAAGACAGGAGAAAAGAGAGAGAGAAACAAAAGTAAGATAAATAGCCAGACAACCTTGGCACCACCACCCAGTCCTAGGAGTTAAACAAAGTAATAGTAATAACATCAACCCCTGGCCTAAACTACTTGTGTTATCTGTAAATTCCAGACACTGTATGAAAAAAGCATTGTAAAACTTTTTGTTCTGTTAGCTGATGCATGTAGCCCCCAGTCACATTTCCCATGCTTGCTCGATTTATCACGACCCTTTCACGTGGACCCCTTAGAGTTGTAAGCCCTAAAAAAGGCTAGGAATTTCTTTTTTGGGGAGCTCGGCTCTTAAGAAGCGAGTCTGCCGACGCTCCTGGCCGAATAAAAAAACCTCTTCCTTCTTTAATCCGGTGTCTGAGGAGTTTCGTCTGCGGCTCGTCCTGCTACAGTATGTACCCTACAAAGAGCTAAAATATTATGCGTCAATAAGATGGAGAGGTTATGCCCCAGCCTCGAGAGAGGGGCTCCTTGGATCCGCACAGCACATCCTGCCCACCTGCATCCTCTGCCCCACTGTGCTGGTCATATCTGGGCCTTCATGCTCCGGTCCCCAAGGCAGGTGGTGCTGATTCAGGTGGCCACACTGTGGATCTGGCTGTTGGTGGCCCAGAGGGTGGGTGCTAGAAGCTTCCTGCTCTTCTTCTTCCACTGGGACCAGGTGGAGCCAGGCAGTGACAGGGTACCACCCTCTTGACCAGATCCTGGAACACAGGAGTGTCACCTGGCCCCTCCTCATCCCAACTTAGTGCCCAAAGTACCCCTGGGCCCGGCATGGCTGGGCTGGAACTCGGGGATGCAGCTCAAGCCTTGTGGCATCTCTGGGTTCTCTGTCCACTGAGGGTGCCCTGGGACCCAAAGCTGCCGGGAAGAGATTGGCTTATCCTCATGCCTGGCACCCCAGACTGTCCTTCCTGGTCCAACGCCCTGGTCACATTCCCCAGGGCAGCTTAGGGCTTTGTTTAGGGATTTACCGTAGTCAGGTGCCTAATAAGTGCTGAGACCTGCAAGGCCATGTGGGCAGATGGGAGGTGCTCTTCGGTGAGCACCCCCAGCAGCCAGCAGGGCAGTCCCCCACCCAGGCGTCTCGTGCTCCGCTTGTTTGACTGTTACAGCACTTCATGTCAGGGACAGCACCTCCCGTCCCTCCTGTCAGGAAGGACACAGACAGCAGGTGCCTGGGGGCAAGGCATTTGCCAGGTAACTCAGGCTGCGAGTGCTGGAGCCGGGATTTGAACCCGGATCATGGCACTCTGTATGGGGCAATGGAAGATATAGGGATGTCCATGCAGGAAGGAAGGGCAGCCCGGTCCCACTGAGCCCAACTGGAGGAAATTGCTCAGCCTGCAGCTGGGGGGAGAGACCAGGAGGTCAGGCTTCCCCTTGCTTCCTGGTTCGGGATCACAGAGGGACAAGGAAATTTAGTGTGTGTGTCTTTTTTCTTTTTGTTTCATTCAAAATTTAGTTTATTATCAAGCAAGAGGAGTTTATGCAGCAGGAGGGTTGAGGTGCCACTGCCCTGGTCCAGCTCAGACGCCAGCACCAGGGAGGCGGGAACAGTGTCCTGTACCCAGGATCTGCACAGGGGGGTGACTTTCTGCATCTCCCCATCCGTGGGAGGTGCTCCTCCAAGCCTCCTCTTGCCAGTCTGGACACAGCAGCCTGCACCTTGACCCTATTGCATGCCAGTGGAGCAGAGCCCCCCAGGCCAGAAGCCCCACAGCTGTTGGCTCTGGCTTGGACACCAGGCAGGGGGCACCGGGGCAGGAGGTGGCCGCGATCCCGTGACCGCAAGTGCCCCCTCGCTGATGGCCTCGTGTTCTGTGTGCCGACCAAAGAGGAGCAAGTGTGGAAGGCACCTCAGGCAGGCACTGGGCTCGGTGGGCGTCTTGTGCTCCGCGATTTTGAGGCCATTTGCAGCCAGCTCCCTCAGCCCGAGTTCCGAGCTGCAGCCGCTGCCACGCACAACAGCACGGCCAGGAGTGTCTTGGGGGCTTTCTTCATAGGAGGCTGTCAGCATCCTCAGGTTCCAGGCGCTCAGGCCCAGTCCTACTTCAAGAGGCTTTTTTCCCCCACCAGAGGCTTCTCAATGGCCTGAAAGCTCCGCTGACTCCGGGGAAGTTTGCTGGGAACACAAGGCTGTCAGTGACATTCGTGGCGCCAAGACTTAACCATGCGGGTTGCACGGATCCGCCACTGTCTGTGCCACGTGCACTGGCGCCACCTGAGATGCACGCGCACGCCGCACGCGCACGCCGCACGCGCACGCCGCACGCGCGAAACGGTTTGGCTGACCTGTAACGGTTTGGCTGGCCTGTAACGGCTTGCACGCGCACGCCACACGCGCTTAACAGCTTGGCTGGTTTGTAACGGCTTGCACACGCACGCCGCACGCGCGTAACTGGCTGACCTGTAGCGGTTTGCACGCGCACGCCACACGCCTAACGGCTTGGCTGGTTTGTAACGGCTTGTACACGCACGCCACACGCGCGTAACTGGTAACTGGCTGGCCTGTAACGGCTTGCACGCGCACGGCACACGCGCGTAGCGGCTTGGCTTGGCTTTGCGTTCTTTGCTTGGCTTGGCGTGGGTCGCTTGGCCTTCTGTTCCTCCTCGGACCTCCTTGGATTGACGTTTTCTCCTTTGGGTTGACCTTTCCTCCCTAGTTCCTTTGCTGGGCTTGACCTTTTCTCTGCTGGGTTTGGCATTCCCTTGGGTGGGCTGGGTGTTTTATTGGGGGGGGGGGGGTTGGCCCTTCCTGGGGTGGGCGTGGGTTTTCCCTGGGTGGGGTGGGCTGGGCTCCCCTGCTGGGGTTGGCAGGTTTTGGCCGGGATTGATCTTTCTCTTCAAACAGATCGGAAACCCGCAGTTACCTGCTAGTTGGTGAAACTGGTTGGTAGACGGGATCTGCTGTTAAAAGCAGATGGTGGCTGAAGTCGGTTCCATGCCGGCTGCGTCCTCTGTGAAGAAGCCATTTGGTTTCAGGAGGAAGATGGGCAAGTGGTGCTGCCACTGCCTCCCCTGCTGCAGGGGGAGCGGAAAGAGCAACCTGGGCGCTTCTGCAGACCAGGACGACTCCGCTAGGAAGACACTCAGGAGCAAGATGGCCAAGTGGTGCTGCCACTGCCTCCCCTGCTGCAGGGAGAGAAGGAAGAGCAACGTGGGCGCTTCTGGAGACCAGGACGACTCTGCTATGAAGACACTCAGGAGCAAGATGGCCAAGTGGTGCTGCCACTGCCTCCCCTGCCGCAGGGGGAGCGGCAAGAGCAACCTGGGCGCTTCTGGAGACCAGGATGACTCCGCTGTGAAGACAGTCAGGAGCAGCAAGAGCAACGTAGGCGCTTGGGAAGAATACGACCATAGTGCCTTCATGGAGCCGAGGTACCACGTCCGTCGAGAAGATCTGGACAAGCTCCACAGAGCTGCCTGGTGGGGTAAAGTCCCCAGAAAGGATCTCATCATCATGCTCAGGGACACTGACGTGAACAAGACGGACAAGCAAAAGAGGTAACCGGGCCTGGGCTGGGAGGAGGAGGGACGTGGGGGGATGATGGGGACATATCCTCCTGGTGGGGGAGGAGGGGGACCTGGCTTTCTTGTCTCCGCAGGCCCCACACCACCCTGGGTGTGGAAACCTCAGCGAGGTCAGAGGTCAGGGCACAGGTCCCTTCCTGAGCCGCAACACAAAACAAAACTTGAGCTGATTTCCAATCCAATTATAATTTCCCTCACAGAACACTAATAGATTGTTTTAAAGTGATTTAACTTGAAAAATTAAGTTGATGCAGCGGATTATTTTTAATGTACACATTTTAAAGCAATGTTCTATGTATTATAGAAAAGTGTATATTGAGAACTAAGAATGAAGCCCCATAACATATCAACTTCAAGGCTAAATATTCTTCAAATAAAATCCAGTATGGATTTTTTATCAATGTACCCTATGTAAATATGTTCTTTACTGAGGAACCTTAGAAGGAAACTGAAATGGCAAGAAGGTTTGTGTGCTTGAAAAGGAAGATTGAATTTTCTGAAGATGTGAGCTTTTTCTGTTTATCACTTTTACCTAAGCCAAATAAAAATAGGAAAGTTTTAGAGTTTTTACACATGCTGTCTTTTCTTATTGTGATAAATTATTTTTTTGTAACAGAATGGAAAAAGACTTGCTTTTCCAGATATCAAAATGTTCATGTGCTATTTCCACAAATTGTTTACTAACAGCCGAAAAGATCAATGAGTAGAACAGAATAGGAAATCCAGAAATACCCAAATATATGTAAGAATTTAGCACTTGATAATGGTGATATTTTGTATTATTTAAAAAAGGTGGATTGTTCATAATTCATTTTTGGAGAAAACTAGCTAGATTTTTATGTCACAAAAATAAGAGTATAGATTAAAAATTTTAAATATACAAAAGGAGAAACATACCAGAAGAAAACACAAATGCCTATTTATATATGCAGATATATATATATATATATATATATTTTTTTTTTTTTTTTTTGACAGAGTCTCACTCTGTTGGCCAGGCTGGAGTGTAGTGGTGTGATCTTGGCTCACTGCAATCTCTGCCTGTTAGGTTCAAGCAATTCTCTGCTTCAGCCTACTAAGTAGCTGGGATTAAAGGCGCCTGCCACCATGCCTGGCTAATTTTTTTTTTATTTTTAGTAGAGATGGGGTTTCACCATCTTGGCCAGGCTGGTCTTGAATTTCTGTCCTTGTGATCCATGCACCTTGGCCTCCCAAAGTGCTGGGATTACAGGCGTGAGTCACTGTGCCCGGCCTATATATGCAGATGTAATAATAAAATACGCATTCTAAAATTGGGCATAGTACTTTTTAGCGTATCTACCGGTGACCTACGTACGTAGGAAAACAGTGTTCCTGGTAGGAGAAGGAATTTAAGTTAGAGGAATGAAATACTGTTTTCTACTTAAGTTAGAAGAGGAGTGAAAGGCCGGGTGCAGTGGTTCATGCCTGTTATCCCAGCACTTTAGGAGGCTGAGGCAGGCGGATCACAAAGTCAGGAGTTTGAGAGCAGCTTGGCCGGTGTGGTGAAACCCCATCTCTACTAAAAATACAGAAAATTAGCTGGGCATGGTGGCATGCACCTGTAATCCCAGCTACTCAGGAGGCTGAGGCAAGAGAATTGCTTGAACCAGGGAGGTGGAGGTTGCAGTGAGTCGAGATCACGCCACTATACTCCAGCCTGGGCGATGGAGTGAGAGTCCATCTCAAAAAAAAAAAAAAAAAAAAAAAAAAAAGGAATGAAATACTGTTTTTTATCCACAAAGTTTGTGAGGATGAAGAACAGTGGTACATATATAGTTGTTCAAAGTTTAAGTTGCTGCAGCTTTTCAAACACACACTTTAGTGGTAAGAACCACATTTTTTAAATGTATATGCTTTTTACTGATCAATTCCATTATGCTGAAATATCTTTACGAAACAGATACATCTGTTTTTCTTAGTATTGCTTAAAACAGCAGTGTATTTAGAAGAATTCATAGATTTTATGAACAAATTTCAGTGCATCCATAGGATGGAATAATAAGTAACTATTGAGGGCATCAGTAGATACAGAGATATGTTGACATGCAAAGATGTACTTTGCTATATCAAGTGAGAAAAAAATCAGTTTGTTACACATATACACAAATATAATCTGCTCTTGTGTTAGCTGAAAATATGTAGAAAATATAATCAAACTTATTTCTGGGGATTTGTAAGTGAAGTTTTTTCCTTTCTCTTATCTGTGATTTCTGCAATGAACATCTGAAGTTTAGTTAAGGTTCATTAGTAATGAAATAATCCTTGGGAAGAGAAGGAATATGCTGCTTGCATAGATACAACTAATTCCTCACATTCTATTATTTATTTTTATTTCTGTGGATGGCTGTCTTCTGTGAACTTTTATCCTCTTCAGAAGTAGAGAAATTCTGTTTACCTGTTCCTGTAGATTTTATTGTATATACATTTTATTATATAATTATCTTTTCATTATATATAGGTTAACATGTGTAAAAAGTGTGATTCATTTTAGTTGAGTTATGTACTTATGAAAATTAAAATAGCAAATATAAATGATTATTACTGTTGCAGATGTATTCTCCTACTCTACAGCAGTTTCCTTTAAAAATATTGAACTCCCAAGCTGCGTTTATCCATTCTTTCAGTCCATTTAGTCATCAGACATAAGCCAGACACCTATTATGTGGCAGGCGTATTCTACTATCTCTCAGGATCCTTCCATCTTTGAAAACTTCATGTTTACCTGCTGGGCATGAGCAAGCTGAGAGATTTAAAGTTGGAGCATTAGGACTTAATCTCAATTGAAGCTTTTCCTCCCTCCTTTCAAACAAAAACATTTCTGAAGGTAGAAAATAGTAAAAGATAACCTTTAATTGCCTTTTTGAACTTTTATAAGTCTTGAATAAAGACTGTTTTAGTTGTTTTAAGAACTAAAATGTGGTAGATAAACAGCAGGGACTACTATGCAGCCATAAAAGAAAGAACGAGAGCATGTCCTTTGCAGGGACAGGATGGTGTTGAAAGCCATTATTCTCAGCAAACTAACATAGGAAGAGAAAACCAAATACTGCATGTTCTTACTTATAGGTGGGAGCTAAATGATAACACACAGATACCTAGAGGGAAGGAACACGCACTGGGGCCTATCGGAGGTGGAGGGTGGGAGGAGGGAAAGAAGCAGGAAATAGAGTGAACGGGTACTGGGCTTAACGCCTGGGTAATGAAATCATCTGTCCAACCAACCCCCTTGGCGCACGTTTACCTGTGTAACAAACCGGCACATCTGCACCTGTACCCCTGAATGTAAACGTTGAAAAAAGCTCCACAAATAGTTTCATAAATCCATTTTAAAAAGAGGAAATTTATAACAGTCTTAAATCCTAATAGGAAAGATTGGAAATATCTGATGTACATACATTGTATAAATCTAAGTATTGAAACCAATGAGCCCATGGTGTTTATTTGAATTTCCAGGTTTTCTTTGGCTTAACGTTTTTTGAAAACCAAAGTAAGAATTAGTTTATTTTAGAAATTTTTGTTTTCACCTCAGCCCTCTTATTCCATAGTTTTTTTAAGAACTAAAATTTATCTAAATGCTGGTCATCTGACTGGAACTGCCCCAGGCCTGTTATAACATATTCTACTTAATGTAAGGCACCAGGGGTTATATGATGCCCCATTATTTTATGTCTCAATAAGAGAAGTATTTAAATGCCGCCAATTATAGTAAATCATGAATTATAAGTGGTATTTCAGTGGAGACAACATGGAGACGATGATCATCTTAGAATCACTGAAATACAACGTTACCTGTAGTCTTTAAAACATACCTGAGAATGTAGGTATAATTGTATCATCTCACTTAATTCAAATGTCTTTAGGGTATTAGTAGAAATTATAATATCTAACAATTATTGAGCTGTTCTTTGTGTTAGGAACTATTCTATATCTTTTGCGTAGAGTCTCATTTAAGCATTACAGTGGTTTCCTGTGAGAAAGCTACTATTTTCATTCCCATTCTATTGATGAGGAAACTGAGACACCAAAAGGCTAAGCAACAGCTGGGAAGCGACAGAGCTTCAAGTAGGGTTCCAGTCCCAGCTGAATGTCATCCAAGGGCTGTGCTGTTTCTATTCAAATAGGCTGCTCTTTCATTAATACAGCGAGTAATGAGAGGTAATAAATAGTGTGCTTTCTTCATGGGAAAAGTAAATGTTTGTTTTGAAGGCAGAGTAACAGCAGGCTATTCAGTGTTTGTAATTACACGAATCATTGATGTGCCTGTAGCTAGTGCACTAACAATTTCCTAAAAAGTCTTCTCACTCTCCTAGGACTGCTCTACATCTGGCCTCTGCCAATGGGAATTCAGAAGTAGTAAAACTCCTGCTGGACAGACAATGTCAACTTAATGTCCTTGACAACAAAAACAGGACAGCTCTGACAAAGGTATGCAGTAGCCGACTATATCAGTGTGAGATGGGTTTGATTTCAATACATAGCACAAAAATGAGTTTTCTCCTTTAAATGTAACTAGTTGGTGAAAGCTGTGGAATGTTACTTTGAATTCCTAGCATTTATAATTTGTTTTTGGTCTAACACTGACAGGCTGTACAATGCCAAGAAGATGAATGTGCATTAATGTTGCTAGAACATGGCACTGATCCAAATATTCCAGATGAGTATGGAAATACTGCTCTACACTATGCTATCTACAATGAAGATAAATTAATGGCCAAAGCACTGCTTTTACATGGTGCTGCTATTGAATCAAAAAACAAGGTATAGATCTACCAGTTTTCTTTTCAAAATACTGAAATGCATTCATTTTAACAGTGACCTGTGTAAGGGCCAGTTTTCCATATTTGGAAGCTCAAGCATAACCTGAATGAAAATATTTTGAAATGACTTAATTATCTAAGATTTTATTTTAAATATTGTTACTTTCAAAGAAGCATTTGAGGGTACAGTTTTTTTTAATGCACTTGTGGTAAATACTTTTTTGAAAACACTGAATTGGTAAAAGGTAATACTTATTATTTTTCAATTTTTCCCTCCTAGGTTTTTTTTTTTCCCTAATGAATGTAAAATTGCAAAATTTGCCCTGAAATAGGTTTTACATGAAAACTCCAAGAACACTTAAACATGTTTCAGTGAATAGAAATCCTGCTGCTTTGGCAAGTTCCTAAAAAACAGTAATAGATATGAGGTGATGCACCTCTCAGTGGCAAGGCTTAAGATATTTCTGATTGCTCATGAGGCAGAAGTGGAAAGGGAAAAAGAGCAATCAGAAATATCAAGGCCAGTCTGGAAATTAGGTAATAGAGGGAAAAGACCATAAAGAGGTTGCGTGCATATGCGTGTGTGTGTCTGTGTGTGTGTGTGTGTGTCTGTGTATTGTTCATTTATTTGTTTCCTTTGTATGGTGAGACAAGGTTCAGTTTTAGAGACTGACAGTTTTCATTTTGGGAGAGGGAGTTAGTGAGTTGTGAACTGCCTAGAGATCAGTTTTAGGAGGCCTCTGAAGAACCAGATTGGCAGTAAATAGGTGGTCATGTAATGGGAAACCCTTGAGCAGAGGGAATAACAAGTAATTAACTGACTTAGTACCCTATTCTGGTAGAAATGGCCAGTTAGAGTCTCAACTCTGCTTTCAAATCTAGCATGTCTGGATGGGAAGGTGGGAGATAAGGAGCTTTAAGTAACAAGATCAAGTTGGATTTTGAGTTTACTAGACCTTGTTCTTCTCTTACCGGGGAAAATTATGTGGTGTTTTCAGCAAATGAGTCTGTCTCCTACTCTTTCCTCTTTTTGGCCAAATCTTCAAATGAGAAAGAGAATTGGTCACGTGGGTGAGAAATGAGACTGAATTAACTGTCTGTTGTACTAGCTTCCAGCTAGAAATTTGCATCCCAGTAACCTCAGGAAAATTTTTAAATAATCAGTAAGTCTAGGCTTTTTCCTGAAGATTTTGATAGAGTAAGTCCAGTAAAGCCTAGATATGTATGTTTAAAAATGTTTCCTTGAAGCCAGGCATGGTGGTGCATGGCTGTAGTCCCAGCTGCTAGGGAGGCTGAGGGGGGAGGATTGCTTGAGCTCAGGAGTTCGAGTCTAGCCTGGTTAACATAATGAGACCCTGTCTCTAACATCAACAATAACAACAACAACAATTTTCTCAAAATCTGGATACACACCTGCTTAAGAACCACTGAATACATAAATGTAATATGTAAATTCTTATATCTCAGAAACTTAAGATATCTGTAGAAGAGTTGGAGTTGGATATGTGCTGATTTCTTTAAATCTTTCCTATCCAATTACATTAATCTGACTTTTTTTTTTTTTTTTTTTTTTTTTTTTTTGGAGATGTGGTCTCACTCTGTTTCCCAGTCTGGAGTGCAGTGGTGCAATCACAGCTCACTGCAGCCCTGACCTTCCTAAGCTCAGATGGTCTTCCAACCTCAGTTTTTGTATTTCTCTTTTTTTTTTTTTTTAGTAGAGATGAGATTTTTGCCATGTTTCTCAGGTTGGTCTTAAACTCCTGGGTTCAAGTGATTCACCTGCCTCAGCCTCCCAAGATGCTAGGATTACGGGTGTGAGCCACCATTCCTGGTCTAGTCTGACTTTTATCTCTGTGGTGAGACATTAAAATGAATTTTTTTTTTTTTTTTTTTTTTTTTTTTTTTTTTTTTGAGATGGAGTCTCGCTCTGCCGCCCAGGCTGGAGTGCAGTGGCCGGATCTCAGCTCACTGCAAGCCCCGCCTCCCGCGTTCACGCCATTCTCCTGCCTCAGCCTCCCGAATAGCTGGGACTACAGGCGCCCGCCACCTCGCCCGGCTAGTTTTTTGTATTTTTTAGTAGAGACGGGGTTTCACCGTGTCAGCCAGGATGGTCTCGATCTCCTGACCTCGTGATCCGCCCGTCTCAGCCTCCCAAAGTGCTGGGATTACAGGCTTGAGCCACCGCGCCCGGCCTAAAATGAATATTATTGGCTTAATATTCATCAGCTTACAGAGTAATACCCTATTTAGTATTATTTATATTTATATTATTTATTATTGCTTTATACACAACAATTTTTCTTAGGGTGGAGGATATAGAGATAAAAGATACAGCCCCTGCCCTCAAGAAGCTCTTTGTTTAGATGGGAAAAATATTATCATCCAATAAGCTTGCCAAATGCTGGGTTAGAAGCAAAGAGTCTTGGAAGCAGTGAATGTTGAAAGTGAGTTTTTGAGATGATCAGAGTTGATGTGGTGAGGCAGAGAGGGGTGTTTCCAAGGGAGGGAGCAGCACGTGGGAAAGCACAGAAGATTGAGAAGGAAGCAGCTACATTTTACTTACTTTGTATGCGTGTAAGTCCGTAGGATCTTATATAAAGTTTCCGCTTCAGTTGAGGAATGTGTACTTTTTTGAATTACATTCGTTTTTGCTTTATATTGTTTTACAGCATGACCTCACACCGCTGTTACTTGGCGTACATGAACAAAAACAGCAAGTGGTGAAATTTTTAATCAAGAAAAAAGCTAATTTAAATGCATTTGATAGATATGGAAGGTATAGTTATTTCTTTCAATCTGTGTGTTGTTAACTAGATAGCAGTTACTCAAGTCATAAATGTTAAATTAATAAGATTAATGTATACTTATTGGGACAGTGATCAGTATCAACACAAATCAGTCAGGTAGAAAAACAATTATTTGGACTGGGCAACATAAAGAACAGTTTTTGTAGGATTCATCTTCTCTTATTGTATTGACTGATGTTCTTTGTTGTATGATGTTTTGGTTACATGATCTTATGTTAGCTAGAGGGATTTCGTATTAATTTTATGAAGTGTGAACTTTAACTTTCAGTTTACTTTATGACTCAGTATTGAACTTCTTAACCCTTTCTACCAGTTTTTAACCTCTGTGTCTTACATGCTTTTCCACTAAATATGCTATATTAAACATAAGTAGGGGTTGAAAATTCTTTTGTCTTTTCAATGACTCTGCTTTAAGTTGCTTTCTTTGAAGAATATTAATGTTAGCTTATCCCTACATGACAATTAATTGCTATTCCCACATACTGTGGGTTCAACAGCTTTCTTCCTTTTTTATTTCCAGTGTATTTTGATGTTTTTATTTTTAATTGGTATGGAAAGAGGGAGTGAAGATAGTTTTAAGTGGATACACTTTTCCTTACATGAAGGCAAGCTGTAGGTGGGTGATAAAGAGAAAAGAGCTAGGCTTTGGATTCACACAAGACAGAATTTAATTCCTAGCTTTCTTACCTGCTAGGTGTGTGACCTTGGGAATGTTACTTACCACCAAATGTATTGTCATATATGAAAAGCAGGAGAATATATGCTTCAAAGTTGACTGTGCATAAGTAAGAGAGATATATATGGCACTTAATTCAGTGCCTAGTACATGCTTATTGGCATCATTAACTGACACTCCTGTGACTACTATTCTTACTATTATTATTATTACTGCTTTCAGCATGCAGAGAGCTCTTGTTTATGTTACCCTCTAGCTAATTTTCTATTACAGCGTATCAGTCTAGGGAAGCTGTGATGAAATCTTCACTTAAATCTTTGTCCACTTCAGATAAGTGGCCCTAACATTGTTTCTTGCCCATCAAAGGACTTTAGATTAGTAGCTTCTACTATGCAATGCCCCAGTGAGATAAGAGGTTTCCTTTTTGTACCTTTCTTTTAACCTTGGTGTTATTTTACAAAGATGAACACTTGAGCACCCAAGATGCTATGTCTTTTGGTGCATGTAAATGTTTGATTCTGCACGGAGAGACAAGATGTTAAATTGGTAAAATATATCAAATTAGCTTTAAAAATAACTTTATTGCAGTTCCTAAGGGAGAAATTATCTCTGTCATTTTAGAACTGCTCTCATACTTGCTGTATGTTGTGGATCAGCAAGTCTAGTCAGCCTTCTACTTGAGCAAAATATTGATGTATCTTCTCAAGATCTATCTGGACAGACGGCCAGAGAGTATGCTGTTTCTAGTCATCATAATGTGTAAGTGTTTACATTAAAAGGGGAGTTAATGCTAAATTGAGGTTTAAAATAATTATAACAATTGCGTCTTACGTATCAGGTGAGATGTCATAGTTCGGTTCAGGTTGTTTTAGAATGGCAGTGAGTTAGTACCCTGCATCAGCCAGAAATCAGAAAAAAAGCAAGACAAGTTAGAAGTACCAGTGGGTGGAGGATTCTTTATCTCAGGACTTTTAAGACCTTTATCCTTAGAGATCCCAACATTGTTAATTTCATCCAAGTATAACACCTATGCATGGGATAAAAAATGGTGTCACATCTTTGATTTTTCTGATTAGTTATTTGGGTCTTGAAATGTCCAGTTTAGCAGAAAGTCTTGTACTGTCCTCTGGGGACTATCTCCTACATACTCCATGAATTTTTCAGGAACCGAAGGGGTTCACTAAATCCAAGGAAGACAGTCCCTTTTATCAAGTCAGAAGGAGGAGGCAAAAAAGGACATTCCAGTCATTCTGTTGTTTCCATTGTTTCTGTGGCTGCATTGTTGCCACTCAAACTGGTCCTGCTGCCTGGTAATGGTTGACCTTTGACACCAAGATGCCCTTACTGATTCAGATCCCTCAAGCCTTCCTGGCAATTCATGCGGTGACTTTGAAGTTACAGCGTATTTTAGTTCCCATACCTATGCTTATATTCTCAGCCATTGTTCCCAAAGCACCAGCACCCTGCTCTGGCTGCTGGGCATCCTGACTTTATCCGCAGACAAAGTGAGCAGATTGACCCTTCCCCCCATATTCAGAACCTAATGTGGAACTCACATCTTAGCCAAGAATTAGCTGAGACCTTCATGGTCAGAGATCCTTTGAGGCAGTTGTTGGTCTTTTCTCTAGCAGATATCAGGTGGGCTTGTTCTGAAGGGTCAGAGGGGTTCAAATAACGTGGGAGAAAGAGATCAGTGTTTGTTACTTCTTCTTTGCTACCAGATCTGTGCTGTGAGGCACCTTTATATCCTGTATAGAACCTTAGGCAGGAGAAAGTCCTATATGAACCTTCCCCTAGCAGGGACTCCCAGTTGTGGTTGGCCCCTTGAGTGATCTGTTTTACATGATAATGAAAATCATCCAAGCTACTCCTATCTCTAGCTCAAGATTTTAAAATGTTTTGAAATTCTACCTCACAGGAAGCCATAGTTGGACTTAACAGAGCCAAGCCTCGTCCATGACTCATCACTAATCATGTGTAAAAGTAGGGCTTTGTGCTTGCTTCGGCGGCACATATCCTAAAATTAGAACAATGCAGAGAAAATTAGCGTGGCTTCTGCATAAGGAGGCAGCACAAATTTTTGAAGCATTCCATATTCTGTGCAGTCACTGGAAGGTCATTTGACTATTTGCTGACTAGCTGTAAGGAAACACTGTGAAGCAAAGCAAAAGATGGGTGCCACCAAAATACTGAAATTGTGATTTGCGCTGCAAAAATAGTCATGTAAGATGGTCTATGAGATGACTTAGAGCTGAATAACATGTTCGGTGCAAAATTATATTGTTAGCATGTATGTCGAAAACTAGAAAATGTCAACTTGCAACTTCTTCATGGAAACTAAAAAAAATAAGAGTTTTGGTCTCCCCTGCCAGCTGGCATTGAACATCAATATAAAGCGTTATCCTAACAAACATCTGGCTCAGAGTTGGAGTCTGTAGAGAAGGATCATTGGTCCAAGCCAAGTCTTAACATCCATTAGTTTTTCTGCCCTTGGTGTGATTGGTCAACTCCATAATAGTGGACAATCACATTAGCTACTTTAATGAGATATTTATGAATAAATTTAGTTGCAAACTATGACATAGTTGAGATGCCCTGAATTATAAGCCATAAGGAGTAGGACAACTGAAAAGCAAAATTAGGACTTAATAACATTTTCTGAAAACTACATTTGCGTATTAGAACCTACGAACAAAATACACATTGGGTTTTATTTGGGATTCCAAGATAATTTTAGTCATAAAGTTTAGGAACAGATTATTCCATTGCTTTACTATTTCTCTGAGCATTTAAAAAATATCTTGTTAAATCTTTTTAACAACCTAGTGAAATATGAAATAAGGCAGCAAAGTCCTCACTTTGTTGAAGAGGGCATTGAGCCTAAGAGAAGCAAATTGTCCAAGAACAAATAGCTGTTCATTATGGAGCTAGGACTTACGCAGAGCTGAGATGCTTTCTATTATGTCATGATAATGTAAGCTAATTTACTGGGTCACAATGCCCTTGATTTCTGAGCATTTCACCTTACATTGTTTTCTTCTTTAATTAGAAGCTTAAAGAGAAGTTTGTAGAATGTACTCACAAGTGAATGGGATAATACTGTTAAGTTCTGATATTATGATATTAGAAATACTCTAAGAATTTTACATTTGGTAAGTATTTTTAATATCAGTATTAAAATAGTAATTTGGTTTATTGCATTTTATACATAGAATTTGCCAGTTATTTTCTGACTACAAAGAAAAACGGATGCTAAAAATCTCTTCTGAAAATAGCAATCCAGGTAAGACTTGTGATAGTGAATTACTTTAGGTCAGTTGTCCCCAACCTTTTTGGCACCAGGGATTGGTTTTGTGAAAGACAATCTTTCCATGGGCTGAGGGAAGGTGGGAGTGGTTTCAGGATTATTCAATCATGTGACTTTATTGTGCTAGTTTATATTATTATTACATTGTAATATATAATGAAATAATTATACAACTTAGCATCATGTAGAATCCGTGGAAGCTCTGAGCTTATTTTTCTGCAACTAGACGGTCTCATCTGGGGGCAAAGTGAGACAGTGACAAATCATCAGGCATTAGATTTTCATACGAAGCACACAGCGTAGATCCCTCATACGGGCAGTTCACAACAGGGTTCATGCTCCAATGAGTATCTAATTCTCTGACTGGTCTGACTGGAAGCAGAGTTCAGGCGGTAATGTGAGCCTTTGGATGTGGCTGTAAACACAGGCGAAGCTTCCCTGGCTTGCCTGCTGCTCACTTCCTCCTGTGTGGTGTGGCTCATAATAGTCCATGGACTGGTCCCAGTCTGTGGCCTGGGAGTTGTGGACTCCTGCTCTGGGTGGTCCTACCATAGATAAAAAAGTAAAGTAAGGAATTTTTGATCACAAGAATGCTAAGCACAAGTCGTGTTACACATGCTTGTCCCAACAAGGTTTCACTATTACTGACTTCATTCCTCCTCATTTGAAGTTGGAAAGAGATACATTTACTTTGTTGGAACAAGATGTGTTCTACCTGCTAGTTAATTGTCATGGTAACAGTAATTTTGTTAGAACAAGATGCTCTGCTATCATTTGCCAAAAGATTGCCATAATAAATATACAAATTGCCCCACTCTAGGCTCAGTAGATTATAATAAAAGTAGAAAAATGTTTCACAATAACAAAAATGCTAGTATGCTAGTGGGTTGTGGACACCTGATACATTGTATAATCCAAACTGTAGGAGGACACCTTTAGCTATCTATTTATCACAGAGCTTCTGTAAGGTAGGTTTCATAAGTTGCGGGAGACAAAGATGGAACAGATGTAGTTTTGATCTTTAAGGTGCTCGTGATAGAGCTGTCTCCATTTCTGTGCTTTTTCAACAGAATTTTCAAAGAACACATTTCTATCTATGTTTTCACTTGTCCACTTAACAAATAACCATCAAATATCTTTTAGATACTAACCATTTTTGTAATGCTACAGAACACAAACAAAAATACAGACAGGAGCTTGTTATTATCATTGTCGTTTTTATTATTTTACTACTTTGTTCGGTGCTTGCTGTGTGCTAGATGCCCACTGGAAGCTTATAATTATGATTTATTATATATTGATTATGTGCCAGACATATGTGATGAGGAATAAAAGTTTTGGAAAAAAAACAGGTGTGATTTAAGGTAAACATACAGAGTGAGAAGAATTTTTCTAGGTAAAGAAGCAGAAGAATAATGTTTGGCAGAAGGAACATGGAACGAGTTGGTGTGTTTGCCAGAAGGAACGTCTAATGAGATTGCCTGTTTGGCAGAAAGAGCAGCAAGTGCAAAAGACAAGATGCTTGAGTGAACTTTTCAGGGTTTCTAAGCAGTTCACTTTTGCTAGTACCAAAAGTGTGAGATACCAGAGGTTGGGAATGAGGTGAATACTTAGCTAAGGCAAATTTATGGTAGACGTTTTAATACTGTAGAAATGAGTAGGTCTTATCCTGTGGGCCATAGGAAATTTACCAGATAGAATGGTTTGGACTGCAAATACTGATGAGCAGTGGCTAAAACAGTAGGAACCAGAGTTGTTTTGGTTGTTCGGTGATATCTTAGGTATCCCACTTGTTCCTCTTTCAGCTGTGCTGTTGGCAGTGTTTTATTCATGTCTCCTTTCAGGGTTGGCTAATCGCAGCAGCTCCAAACATCTTGTTCTCACAGCACAACATCACAAGAGCTGCTTTTCTTCACATGTGTCTTTTAAACAGGGAGAAAACTTAGAAGCATGCAAGGGGCTTCCTGTAACATTTCATTGGCTGGGTCACATCACATGCTCATTCCCAAACCAGGCACTGGGAAGGCAAATATGTGATTAGCTTAGAATAAACATTTCTGTTTCTGAGGCTGAGGAGGGGGATTGAGATAATAAATATCCCAATAGACTTGTGTTTCTTCTGCAAGAAAGAATAAGGCATGGCTATTGCAAGGGAGCCCACAGTGTTTGCTGCAGAGGCTCATTGGAGACATTTGAGCAGGGGAATTGCAATATTAAATTTTAGTACTAAGGCCTTCTGGTCATGGTGTAAAACGAGTTAGCAAGCTTTTTCTGTAAAGGACCAGGTGGGTAATATTTGAGGTTATGTGGTCTCTATCATATCTACTTACCCTGCTGTTGTTTGCTGTTGTAGTGTGAAAGCCACGATGATTCTATGTAAGCAAACAGGCATGACTGAGCTCCTATAAAACTTTATTTACAAAGCCATAGGCAGATTAGATTTGGCCTGTGGCCTATAGTTTGCTGGAATTGATGGAAGGGAACCAGGTAAAGAAACCAGGAGACAAAGGAAGCTTTTGCAGTAGTGAACTATAGTTTCCTTGTCACACATCCTTGGACTAGTATCAGTGTATTAGAAGGTTTTCACCCATCCATGGTGAAATAAATAAAGTTCAGAATCTCAGTTACTCATTTTAATATGTTGGCCTTTTTTTGGTGTTATGCTTTTTTCATTTGTTTTGCTTAATTTTTTTCATGTAAAAAACGCATTAATAGTTGGCATTTTCTTTTAAATAAAAAGCATTTTGTAAATGTTTATGTTCCCAGTGGTAGTGGGAGTATAAAGCAGAGGCAGAAAAGAGGTATAGTCAATATGATTTAGTGATAATTGAGTGAGAAAGGTTTGGGGCACAGAGAGAAATGTCAGATAATTTCCAGCTTTCCAGGTTGTACACTAGTATTTAACCTGGATGTGAGGCTTTCATAATCTGCCTTCTGCCCCACTCTCCATCTTTAGCCCTTTTCCCTGTGTGCCCTTTCTCTGGCATTGATGACCTGCTGGTAATGCTCTGCTCACTCATCCTTCTATTGCAGGCAAATCCTTTCCCTCTTTTAGGCCTCGCTCCTGCCCTTGCTGCTGCATGGCATGCTGTCATCTTTTCCTGCCTCTACCCTTTTAATCTGGCTGGCCTCAATATTTCAGTCTCTGCTTAGGCATGTGTTCTAGAAAAGCCATCCCTGACATGCCTTATTTTCATTCTTTTTAAACCCTAATGCCTAGCATGTATGTAGCAGGACTCAGTAAGAAATTTCTGAGTAAAATGTGAGTTAGACAATGTGCAGGATTGTCCTCTGCAGTCTTGGAGCAGAGGGGACAGACACGTGGAGGAATAATGCACAGTTCGGGTGGTAAAGATGCAGTAGAAAAATCATTGAAGTACTAAGGCAGCCTCAGGGAGGGAGGTACCTGTTTATTTGGGGAAAGACATGCAGAATCAAGGAAGACTTCACACAGCATTGTTTTAAGAGATGAAAAGAAGGCTGAGTGTGGTGGCTCATGCCTGTAATCCCAGCATTTTGGGGGGCTGGAGCGGGTAGATCACAAGGTCAGAAGATCAGGACCATCCTGGCCAATGGTGAAACCCCATCTCTACTACAAATACGAAAATTAGCTGGGTATGGTGGTGCATGCCTGTAATCCTGGCTTGACAGGAGAATCACTTGTACCAGGGAGTCGGAGGTTGCAGTGAGCTGAGAATGCACCATTGCACTCCAGCCTGGTGACAGAGTAAGACCCCAGCTAAAAAAAAAAAAAAAAAAAAGAAAGAAAAAAATAAATTTGTCAGAATCCTGGAGGGAAACATTTTAGATGTTAGGAAGACATTGTACACTAATAAAGGTGTCAGTCAGTAGTAATTTTGGAAATCGTTTATAAGGTACTATTGTTGCAAAAAACAGGAGGCAGGAGAGACCCTGTGGCTGAAACAGGAGGATTTCATTTAGGTACACATCAGCTCAGCAGATTTGCATCCAAAAGCTGAGCCCTGAACAAAGGGAGGGCTTGGCTTATATAGGCAAGCTTCCAGAAGCAGAATAAAGGCAATTAATCATATAGTGACAGTTTTGCAACCTCAGCATAGCCTGTGACCTTGCAGCTGCTTTGAAGGAAAACAGAAAGTTGCAAAATATATGCATTTATAAAAATAGCTATGAGTAAATGCTAAGGGGAAGGGGAGACGGGAAAGGAATTTGTTTTCTTAACCTTGCTCTGGGGTGTCTGGAGCCCATACCTGTGGGCTCTGGCTTCTCAGACAGGGTCACCCTGACCTTTCCTGGGTCCTGCCTGTTGCTATCCTTAGAGTCAGAGTAGCTAAGTGCAGGAAAACTAAATTTTCTTTTCATTACATTTACTGCTTCACTGTTAGGAAGTGGAGAACAACATACCATGTCACCTTATACGTTTCTACTGTATTTTAAAGTTGTGTTTCTGGTGGTTTTGTTCATTTCTGTTGGGTGGATGAATTTGTGAGTGAATCACATCAGGTATCTCCCCAAGTGGTTTGTTGAAGTTTTGGATAATTATTTCCTAAGTAACTATTTCATGAAAGACTAAACCCTGAATTTATGAAATAAAATAAAATGTTGTCTTAAATCTATTTTTATAAAGACAATAGTTTTTAACTGTTCTAAGTGGTTCATTTTAACTGAATACATGGATTTCTCAACAGAACAAGACTTAAAGCTGACATCAGAGGAAGAGTCACAAAGGCTTAAAGGCAGTGAAAATAGCCAGCCAGAGGCATGGAAACTTTTAAATTTAAATTTTTGATTTAATGTTGTTTTCTTTGCTTTAATAATATTAGATAGTCCAAATGAAATTACCTTTCGGGCTAGGTTTTGAGAATCAATAGATTCTTTTTTTTAAGAATTTAAAAATAGATTCTTAAAATTTATTTTAATAAATTCAGCAATCTCATTAACAGAAGAATCAATGGATTCTAATTGACATTTGATATTTAACTTCAAAAACATAACCACTGTGAAATTTAAAATACTCTAATTTTGCAGTATTCTTATTTAAAATATTCTTATCTGCCTTTTTGATTAGCTTATAGCTAATCTTTCCTTTTGGAATAGAGGCAAAAACAAATTCCAGAACTTTGTTCTTTTATTTTTAAAACACCCTAACATGATAAAGTAACATCAATTATTGGATTATATTATTAAGCAGTAGAATTATGAACAATGTAATCCTGATGGTCCCTGAGCTGGATTCATGGTTAAGGAGCAATCATGGCTAGTGATTGAAAATCTGCAGTTTTCTATTGTCAGTCACTGATACCAAGGTTAAAGATATATTCTGCCTTGTGGTCTCTCATTGACCTCAGCGTTTCTGTTCAGGGAGGGAATCAGGTTCATAAAAGCAACCCAACTGCCTATTCCAAGAATCACATCTTGCAGAATGGGACCTTTGGTGTTGATGCACAAACACAGTAACATTCAAACTTACTTCAGTTGCAGAAAATCAGTACAGATTATCAAACAATTTTATCCACTGTCATTAGTACACATTATAGAACTGGACTTAAGCACATAATCTAGATTCATAACACTCTCATATTACAGCATATAATTTCAATTAAAATTTAAGAATTTGCATTTCTTTCTGTTTGGTGTTTATTTCAACTCCTAATAATTTAAAGCGTGCGTACAGTTCAGTTAGGAATCTTTTAAAAAAAGGACTTCAGTGCAATGTAGGGGCTCACTAGTTAGGGTTTCGTGAGGTAAACCCTTTTCAAGTGAGGAAGCCTTTGAAACACTACAAATCATCTGCTAATTCATTTTTGGTAGATCTAACACATAACAAATTAAGTTTAGTCCAAACAAATGGTGAAAAGTTAAGTTTGCTGGTTCATGTTTTTCTTCTCCCTTTATCTAAGGTGAATTATTTTTCACATGTTAGAAGCCAGTGATGTGGCAGTAGCTACATGTAGATTAAAAAGTTAATTCTTAATTTTAATTATTTAATTATTTTAACAGTTAAATTTTAAGTTTAATTATTTTCTTATTTTTCATTGTCCATACTTGATTACTGAAGAATAAAATTATTTTAAAAACATAAATTCCGAAAGAGGAGACATCACGGAAATACAGCAAGCAGATTAACCTTCTGTTTTTGCATTTGCAGAAAATGTCTGAAGAACCAGAAATAAATAAGGATTGTGATAGAGAGGTATACCTTTATATTCAGATGTTTCTGTTGAATTAGATTTTTATGTTACATTGTTTAACAAAGTGTAGTAAGTTTAGGCATACATGATCCTATCATGTAAGTAGCATAAATCACCAGTGAAAAATTTAATATTTAACTCAGAAAGAATTCTGTATACTGAGTTTTAAAGAGATGCAAACCCTAGAGATGTTCTTTCATTATTATGGAATAATCCTGAATGGTGCCTTAAAATGCTAAGTAATGCCACTTTAGGAGCTTTGGATCAGTCATTTTATCTTTCTTGGTTTTAGTCTGATTATCAATAGACAATGTGGCTAAAGAGGACAGTTTCTTATTCTGTGTATTTTCCAGCTGGAAAATTGTATGGCTATTGAATGTGAAATCTGGGGAGCATCTCATTTTCTGGAATTCCACGCTTGTGCCTCAGCAGCTTCACTCTGCTCATTGTGTTGTGGCGAACTTTGGTTCCCATGTTTCAGTGAGCACAATCGTGTTTTCGATATCCCAGGAACCAAATGAAAAAGGAATGATCAAAGGCAGTGGGAGAAGAATATCTTAGTGCAGAAAAGGGCAATCTTCCTTTCTACTCCTGAAGCCCCACAGTGTTTCATCCTCTAAATCTGACCGTTGAATGTAAAATCTAGGTGGTAAAGACAGGAGACACAATTTGCGTCTTTGTCTTTTTATGTGTGTGTTCCCACGAGTCAAATGGGGTAAATACATATATAAGATTCTGAAGAGTGGTTGGGAATAAAAGCATAAAATGAAGGAGGGCCCTTTTTGAATTTTGGAAAATTCTGTTTTATTCAGTAAAACAGAAATCAAGCAAACATTTCAAAAATTTTAGTGAGATACTAATGATAATTACATCATAAAATTATATGCTACTAGTTCTGTATATATGATTAAATTTAAATGTGAAGTATTTTTAATGACTAAAATAATGATAAACTGTTCAAGTGATAAAATCAATTGAAAAGATCCTTTCTATTCAATAAAACGATAACCATCCTTAATATCAAACTTCCACTCAAGGTTGAAGAAGAAGTGAAGAAGCACAGAAGTAATCATGTGGGCTTACCAGAAAACCTGACTGATGGTGCTGCTGCTGGCAATGGTGATGATGGATTAATTCCACAAAGAAAGAGCAGAACACCTGAAAGTCAGCAATTTCCTGACACTGAGAATGAAGAGTGTCACAGGTAAGCCTCTGGCAACATTTAACAGGAGACAACCATGTGCTGTCAAACTAATCCTAATTTGGGCTAATATTCATGATGAACACATTTTATACTTTTACTATGATATTCAGCCTTGCCTGGTAATCAGAAAAATGAAAATCAGCAAACAATGAGTTACCATTTTTTCCGGTGATTAATTTATTTGAAAAATAACCAGTATTGGCAAATGTGAGGGAAAAGGCATTTTCTTTTTTTTTTTTTTTTGAGACGGAGTCTCGCTCTGTAGCCCAGGCTGGAGTGCAGTGGCCGGATCTCAGCTCACTGCAAGCTCCGCCTCCCGGGTTCACGCCATTCTCCGGCCTCAGCCTCCCGAGTAGCTGAAACTACAGGCGCCCGCCACCTCGCCCGGCTATTTTTTTTTGTATTTCTTAGTAGAGACGGGGTTTCACCGTGTCAGCCAGGATGGTCTCGATCTCCTGACCTCGTGATCCGCCCATCTTGGCCTCCCAAAGTGCTGGGATTACAGGCTTGAGCCACCGCGCCCGGCCAGGCATTTTCTTTTCTTTTTAGTGAACTTTTATTTTAGCTTCTTGGGTACATGTGCAGGTTCGTTATATGGGTAAACTGTATCATGGAGGTTTCAGCTACATAAGAAGCAAAATACCCAAAAGGTAGTTTTTTGGTCCTCTCCCTCCTGCCATGCTCCATCCTCAAGTAGGCCCCAGTGTCTGTTATTCTCCTGTTTGTGTCCATGAGTTCTCATTGTTTAGTTCCCACTAATGAGTAAGAATATGTGGCATTTGATTTTGTGTTCCTACATTAGTTTGCTTAGGATACTGGCCTCCAGCTCCTTCCATGTTGCTGCAAAGGAAATGGTTTTGTTGGAAAAGACATTTCATACACTGTTAGTATACATTTTGAGCATTAATTTAGTGGCATATTCACACACACATATATAACATAGTAAGGATATATAATACATGTAAAGGATGTTTGTATAGATATGTTACATATATACTTACCTATATATTTATTACAGCATTATTATATCAAAAAGTTGGAGCTAGTCTAATTCCTTATCAATAGGAAATAGCTCAGTTTCCATACCCCCAAAATAAGGTAGTATAAACCATTTTTTTTAAGATGAGGTTAGATCTAGAGAGTACTGATTATTTCACAATTCAATTGTATTTAAAGCATTTAGTTTGATGACGCATCTTAAGAATTCTTGTTAGAATTCTTGTAATATCTGCTGTGTTGCAAATGGAAGCTACATGCTACATTGACACTGTACTTTGTTAGCCACAAGATTGCTAGTGACTAAATTTGTGTTGTCAGTGGCCTGAGTGCTGAAATATTGGACCCTCAATCTGAATATTGCCGAGGGATTATACGTGGGGATCTAGATTTAATATAAACATTTCAGTGTATTAGGTAAAAATTTTATTAAAATACATCAAAGGATCTTTTATCTGCTGAACCAGGAGTTGTCCAGCTTTTTCTGCAAAGAGCCAGTTAGTAAATATTTTAGGCTTTGTGGACTATATATATTTATTTTCTTGAGACAGGGTCTTGCTCTGTTGCCCAGGCTGGAGTGCAGTTGTGTGATCACGGCTCACTGCAGCCTTGACTTTCTGGGCTCTAGCGATCTTCCCCTCTCAGCCTCTCTACTAGCTGGGGCCACGGGTGTGTAACGTCACACCCAGCTAATTGACTCCATGGACTGTAGAGTCAGTAAGCCTGGCTGCGTTGCAAGATACTTGACTTATAAAAACCGGCAGTGGGCTGGATTTGGCCCACAGGTGCTTATTTTCCGACCCTTGTGCTAAAAGGAAGGTGCTGCTAATGCAGTGACTCTTATTTGTAAAAGTCCCCTGCGTGTGACATTATCCTTCCTTTGAGAAAAGGATATATTTCAGTATTCACCTCACCGTATTTTTCAACAGTGGCTTCATAAAATTTTTAAAATAAAAATAAGATTATTTTCTGCATTTCTCCCACTTTATTCCTGTTAGTAGAACTCAGTATTTTACTGTGATCAATGACTTTGTATATTTGATGAGTATCAACTCTCCTAGAATTGGCTGATTTTTATCAAGCAAGAAATACTCTCCCTGAAACTTTCAGTATTTCTTGGTCTTTATGTATCAGCATGAAGAAAATGATAATCAGCTTATGTAATCTAGAAATGTTCAAGGGACCTTTAGTATCTCAGTCTGGCATTTTTTAATGCCATATGTATATAATTTTTATAAACTTTAAAATACATAATTGTTATATAAAATTTGAAAACTCCACCTGCTATATACAATTTGAAAACTGCTATTGCTTGTCTATCACTTTTCCATGACTGTGGAAGAAAATTACATCATTCTCAGTCATGACTGTGTTAAGTATGATGTCCTTAAAAGAACTGTCTACACTCACAAACTCAGGTTTTCTTTCTGTTCACTCTTGATCTCAATGCCAGTAAGTCTTCGGTGTCAGCACTCCTCCAAAGTTGTTTTTCTCAAGGTTATCACTACTTTTTTCTGTAACTAAATCTAGGCATTTTTTCTTACACCTCATTTAATCTGTCAGCAATATTTGAGCCAGTGAAGGACATCTCCTCCCTAATGGCATCTTCACTAGGCTTTCAGGACCTCACCCCCTCAAGCTTTTCCTCCTGCCTTTCTAGTCCATTCATCGTGGTCTGTTTTGCTTGCTCTTCCTCATCTTTCTCCTTTTGGACGTTGTTGTTTCCCAGAGCTCAGTCCTCAATCTTCTTTCTCATAACTTTTTTATTTTTTTAAGATGGAGTTTCGCTCTGTCACCCAGGCTGGAGTTCAGTGGCATGATCTTGGCTCACTGCAACCTTTGCCTCCTGGGTTCCAGTGCTTCTCCTGCCTCAGCCTCCTGAGTAGCTGGGATTACAAGTGCACGCCACCATGCCCGGCTAATTTTTGTATTTTTAGTAGAGACAGGGTTTCCCCATGTTGGCCAGGCTAGTCTTAAACTCCTGACCTCAGGTGATCTGTCTGTCTGTGTTGGGATTACAGGCATGAGCCACCATGCCTTGCCCCTCATGACTTTTTCTACTGTGTATGTGCTAGTGATTTCCAAATGTATGTCTCCAGCTCAGGTCTCTCTCCTTAATTCCAGATCTCTATATCAGCCCGCCTACTTGACATCTCTATTTGATTAGCTGTTGGGTATCATACACTTGTCAGATGCAAAACTGGGCTCCTGATGCCTTCCAGAAATCTACAGCTCAGGTAGTCTTTCCTCCTCTGGTTAAGGGCAACTCTTCCAGTCGCTCTGCCAAAAACCTTGGTGTCATTCTTGACTCATCTTTCTCTCTCTCTGACACCTCACATCTAATCTCTCAGTAAATGCCAGGCCTACCTGAAGAATGTATCCCGAAGCCAGTCATATCTTGCACATCTGAGCCACCATCATCTGCAGTCTAGATGAGTGTCGTAGACTGGGAATTGATAGTCCTGGTTTTTAAAAACTTCCCCTTTCATCAATTCTTAACTTAGTGGATGGATTTAAAACATAAGTCAAATTGTGTCATTCCTCTGCCCCAGCCCTTCTGATTGCCTCCCATTTCACTCTTTGAGTATGTGACAGAGTTCCTCCTAATAACCAAAAGGCAGTAAACCATCTGGCATGTTACCTCTCCTGCTTGAACTTCTGTTCCTTACCTCTTTGCTCTGCTTCAGCCACACTGAGCTTCTTGCTATTCCTTACCTATCCCTAGTGCTTAGACTCTAGGCACACCTCTGTCTGCCCTTAGAAGTTCCCTGTGTCTGGATATTCATCTAGCTTTCCATCTCTTCAGTTCTTTACTTAAAATCCCCTTTCTAAGAAGAAAAGGGGTAAAAGAAACACATTAAGGAATAACCACTTTCTGAGGAAGAACCGTGTACCAGCACAATTCCTAGTCCAGAGAAAAATGAAGGAAAAGGAAAAAAAGAGAGAGAACGATGACTAGCAGAAAGGAATTACAATTGTATCACCAGGACACATCATGCTTAAGATTCAGCTGGGAGCCTACCAGGGATGCTGTCTAACATAATCAAGGGAAGGTTCAGTGAAACAGTGGTTTATCATCTCTAACTTTAAACCTGTTTGTATCTTGACATCAACTCTGTTAACATCATCACTTTCTAGAGTCTTTGATATACAAATATAATATTCTTTGTATTAAAGAAAAATCCTCTTTCTCAGCAGGGGCTTTTCTGGCCTCCCAACTTTCCCACCACCCTCCTCATCAAACACATAAACATTTCATTTTCCTGCTTTAGTTTTTCTCCTCTAACGTACTGTGTATTTTGCCTTACCTGTCTGTTGTATTGTGTGTTTATCTCACTCTCATGAATAGGGGTTTTATTGTTCATTACCATATCCTCACTTCCTAGAAAAAGGCCTAACATATGAGACGTAGCTACCTAATAAATAGTTATTGGACAAAGGAGTGGAGTTTATCCTGGATATGTTGTTTGATTGAGTCTCACTTAAAAAGTGTTCGACAAGGTTCATTTTAACAATTTTGCCAGGTGATTATATGCATTTTTAAAATTCTTTTGGCACTTTATAATACGCTACATTGTTTATATTAATATTTTTTCGCTTAGGGAGAAAAGCCCAATATTGTGGTTATTCACTATTCTTTTACTGGTAATCATGATAATTGCAATTATGGTAAAATGAGTGAGAGGAATTGCAGACTTTACTGGTATTTTATTTATTTAGAGACAGAGTCTTGCTCTGTCACCCAGGCTGCAGTGCAGTGGCGTGACCTCAGCTCGCTGCAACCTCCGCCTCCTGGGTTCAAGCAATTCTCCTGCCTCAGCCAGCTGAGGAGCTGGGATTACAGGTGCACGCAACTACGCCCGACTAATTTTCATATTTTTAGTGGAGAGGGAGTTTCACCCTGTTTGTCAGGCTGGTCTTGAACTCCTGACCTCAGGCAATCCACCCGCCTCGGCCTCCCAAGGTGCTGGGATTACAGGCGTGAGCCACCACGCCCGACCACTAGTATTTTATATTAAAAACTATTAGAGTGGTAAATTTAATGGACCACAAATTCTTTCCAAGGGATTATGGACCTTTGGTATTTGAAATAAAAAGTCAGAGTTGGAATTTTTTGCTTCCTCTAGTAAGACGTATACTGGTCAGGCACTGTCTATTCTGATGGAGCAGCTCTTGCTGCTGGGCTGTCTTTCAGAAGCAAGCTGCTCACATAGATATGGGTTGGTGAGCAAGGCCAGTGGTCATTGGTGGATTGACTAGATTTTGAACTGGCTCTGGGTGGCTTCTTGTTACCATGGCTACAGGTCAATTCTTTCCTAAGTTGAGTCAACTTTAACCAGAAATTTTCTGTTCAAAAGTTGCCTTCCATTAACTATGTTCAAAATGAAACTTTTTAATATTCCAGAATTGTAGACTTAGAGTTTTGGTTATGATGGATTGGTTAATAATAGCTCTCAGGATGATTTTTTTTGATACATCATCTTAACCAGAAGAATTCTGTGTATAATTTATTTCTTGAAAATAATTGTTTTGTTTTTGCTTTTGGTATTTTTAGAAGCTTTTGCTCAAGTCCTAACATAATCTCTAGTAGGAGATTTTAGTCTCCTTGTCAGTTCATGTATGTATATGGTAGTGATATTCTCTCTTTTTAAATTCCTTTTCTTTTCTTGTTCACTTTCTTCTCTGTACAGTAATCATGATATTGTTATACATTTTTATCTCATTAAAAAGTAGTTACAATTTTCTGCTGGCAAATCCAGCTTTTTATATATTTTGACTGAATAAGTTAAAAGTGAAGAAAATTTACCAGATCATTTTATTTTCAAATAAAATCATAACTAATAAAAATTACCATTTTTGAATTATAAATAATGACATTTAGATATTTTAAAAGTAAGGATACACCCCCCAGTAGTTTAGCTTTGTGTTTCCATGCAAATCTCATGTCAAATTGTAATTCCCAGGTGTTGAGAGAAAAGAGCAGGTGAGAGGTGATTGGATCATGGGGTCAGTTGCTTCCATGCTGTTCTTGTGATAGTGAGTGAGTTCTCAGAAGAGCTGATGGTTTCTTAAGGGGCTCTTTCCCCTTCACTTCTCTCTCTCCCTCTCTCCTGCGGCCTTATGAAGAAGGTGCCTGCTTCCCCTTCATCTTCTGCTATGGTTAAGTTTCCTGAGGCCTCCCCAGCCATGCCTAACTGTGAATCAATTAAGCCTATTTCCTTTATGAATGACCCAGTCTCAGGTATGTATGTGTATGAATTACCCAGTCTTGGGTATATGTATGTATATGGTGTGTGTATATACACACAGACATATATATGATATATATATGTGATGTGAGATATATATATATCCATTTTCTTTATTCCACTTATCAGTTGACGGACACTGGTTGATTCTGTATCTTTGCATATTGTGGATTGTGCTGCAGTAAACATATGTATGCGGGTATCTTTTTGAGAGTACGATTTCTTTTGTGTAGATATCCAGAAATGAGAATTCTGGATAAAATGGTAGGATCTACTTTTAGTTCTTTGAGAACTCTGCATACTGTTTTCCATAGATTTGTACGAATTTGTATTCCCACCAGCAGTGTATAACTGTTCTCTTTTCACCACATCCACACCAACATCTGTTGTTTTATGATTTCTAAAAGTGGCCATTGTGGCTGCAGTGAGGTGATATCTCACTGTTGTTTTATTGTACATTTCCCTGATGATTAGAGATATTTAGCATGTTTTTATATGCTTGTTCACCATTTGTACATCTTCTTTTGAGAAAGGTCTATTCATGTAATTTGGCCACTTTTTAATGGAATTCTTTGTATTTTTCCTGTTGATTTGTTTGAGTTTCTTGTAGGTTGTAGATATTAGTCCTTTGTTAGATTCATAATTTTCAAATATTTTTTCCCATTGTATAGGTTGTTGGTTTACTCTGATGATTATTTCTTTTGCTTTGATGAAGTTTTTTAGTTTAATTAGGTCTTATTTATTTTCATTTTTGTTGCTTTTGCTTTTTGGGTCTTCATCATAAATTGTTTGCCTAGGCCAATATTTTCGGGTCTTAGGTTTAGGCCCTTAATCCATCTTGAATTTATTCTTGTACATGGTGAGAGATAGAGATCCAGTTTCATTCTTCAACATGTGGCTATCTTTTTTCCCCAGCTCCATTTGTTGAATAACGTGTACTTTCTCCAGTGTATGTTTTTGTATCCTTGCTCAGAGATCATTTGGTTGTAGTGACTTTATTTCTGAGTTGTCTATTCTGTTCCATTGATCTAGGTATCTACTTTTATACCAGTGCCACGCTGTTTTTGTTACTGTGGCCTTAGAGTATAATTTGAAGTCAGGTCATGTGATGCCAACATATTTGTTCCTTTTGCTTGGTATGTCTGTTGCTATTCAGGCTCTTTTGTGGTCCTTCATAAATGTCAGCATTTTAAAATAACTTTGTGAAGAATGACATTGGTACTTTGCTAGAAATTGTATGGAATGTGTAAACGGCTTTGGGCACTATGGTCATTTTCATGATATCAGTTCTTTGAGTCCATTAACATAGGATGGATCTTCATTTGTTTGCATCATCTATTATTTTCTTCAGTGGTGTTTTCCAGTTATCTTTATAGAGATCACTCACCTTTTTCATTAAGTATATTCCTAGGTATTTCACACTTTTTTGCAGCCTTTGTAAAAGGGATTGGATTCTTGATAAGGACTCTCAGCTTGGTCGTAGTTGGTGTATAGTGGTGCTACTGATGGTATTCATTTAATTTGTAACTTCTGAGACTTTACTGTTTCATTTATCAAATCTCCCATTACCACCCAAGCTCCTACTCCTGTTGGATCAGCGGTGGCATTAGATTGTCATAGGAGTGTGACTCGAACCCTGTTGTAAGCTGCTCATGCAGGGGATTCAGGTTGTTCACTTCTTATGAGAATCTAATGCCTTATGATCTGTCACCGTCTCCTGTCACCCCCAGATGGGACCATCTAGTTGCAGGAAAACAAGCTGAGGCTCCCACTCATTCTGCATTTTGGTGAGTTATATAATTATTTCATTATGTATGAATAATAATAGAAATAAAGTGCACAATGAATGTAATGTGCTTGAATCATCCTGGAACCATCCCCCACCTCAGGTTCCTGGAAACATTATCTTCCACAAAACCAGTCCCTGGTGCCAACATGGTTGGGGCAGCTGGGTTAACAGATGTGAGACCCCTTTGCCTTGTCTAGGATTCATGTGCAGATATACATCGTGTGAATGACGTCTGATGGCGCCATCGTGCCCTGTAGATCATTTTAGGGACACCTCCAGTATTTCATGAAAATTAAAATTTCTTCTAGTGATGAACAAAATGATACTCAGAAGCAAGTTTCTGAAGAACAGAACACTGGAATATCACAAGATGAGATTCTGACTAATAAACAAGAGCAGATAGAAGTGACTGAAAAGAAAATGAATTCTGAGGTATTTTCTTTAGTTATTTTCAAATTTTTCATATATGTATATATTTAAAACATGATATATTTTGGAAATATAAAGGATTTTTAAGTCTCATATATGTGTGTATATATTCTATATATCCTTTGTCATATATCTACATATGTACATATAGGATAAAGCTATGTTCTGAATTCAACTCCATTTGCCTGCAGCAGTCGAGCAATGGCCTCAATCCAAAGGAGAAGCATTTGATATTTTTCATCAGAATTGATGATCTTTCCAATATCAAAAATAAATTTCGCTAGTAAAAACAAATTTTCTAGTTTTTGGACATGGGTTTATTTTTTGAAAATATTAATAGAGAAGTGAATTGATTATTTTCACTGATAGGAAAGTCGGAAATGTATAGCTGGGTCAGAGGCCACATTGTGGATGTCATTATCCTTGCTTTTGCAGAGAGGAACAGTTTGCTCTGAGAAGTTTCTCATTTCAATGCAAAGAGCTTTGAAAACAATGACATGCCATGATACACATTTATTGATAATTTATTGATAAATATTTTGTTCCTAGAGAAATAGTTCAGTGTATTTCCCCTATTTCACACTTACTACTGTTTCAAACATTGTAAAGAGGAAAGAAAAGTTATTGCAATGGCAAATAATCTCGTGATTTCTAAGAAAATCTCTCTAAGTTCCATCTTATTTACCATTCGTAGTTTGAAATAAAAGGCTTCTTTTGTATTTATGTATTTACACCATAGAAGTAACTGTGATTTTGTGGAGGATCACTAGAAGTAGCATCAGGAGACCTGGGGAAAATCCTGCATCTTGTATATATTTTTTGACCTCTCCTTTTAAGAATCGTGATCTTAAATGAGTTCAGTGTTGCATGTAGAAGTCCAATGCTTAGATGCAGATGTGTACAGGGTAGAAGGGTACAGTGCTTAGATGCAGATGTGTACATTGTGGAAGGGTACAATGCTTAGATTTAACCATTATGAATAAATGTCACTCTTATAACTGAGTATAAAAATATTAGAAATGTAGAATATCAGTAAAATGTTCTTCAGTAAAAGGAACTTAAAGAATTTAACCTCTGGGTTTTTTTGTAACTCAGAGAAAGGCTTTATAAATTCTGAGATTCTTTAAAATCCTCTAGTGATTTATTTTTCATAGTCTTTAAATAAATACTTAAAATTTTGGGAATTTACACTCTATTAGGTTTGAAATTTTGTCCAATTTTTTTTCCAGTTAAATGTCCACTATGGGGATTCTTTCATTATACAAATACACATGTTATTTTTTAATTTCAGAAGAAATCATGATATGTCATTTTATTGAGTGCTAATTAAAAGTTCCCTTTGTTTATTTAGCTTTCTCCTTGTCCTAAGAAAGAAAAAGATCTCTTGCATGAAAATAGTACGTTGCAGGAAGAAATTGCCATGCTAAGACTGGAGCTAGACACGATGAAACATCAGAGCCAGCTAAGAGAAGAGAAATATTTGGAGGAAATTGAAAGCACGAAAAAAGAGAATGATGATCTTTTAAAGGCTATGCAGTTGAATGAGCTCACCATGGATGATGATACCGCGGTGCTTGTCATTGACAACGGTTCCGGCATGTGCAAGGCTGGATTTGCGGGCGACGATGCCCCCCGGGCTGTCTTCCCTTCCATCGTGGGGCGCCCCAGGCACCAGGGCATAATGGGGGGCATGGGTCAGAAGGAGTCCTATGTGGGCAACGAAGCCCAGAGAAAGAGAGGCATCCTGACCCTGAAGTACCCCATGGAGCACGGCATCATCACCAACTGGGGCGACATGGAGAAGATCTGGCACCACACCTTCTACAACGAGCTGCGTGTGGCTCCCGAGGAGCACCCCATCCTGCTGACCGAGGCCCCCCTCAACCCCAAGGCCAACCGCGAGAAGATGACCCAGATCATGTTTGAGACCTTCAACACCCCAGCCATGTACGTGGCCATCCAGGCAGCGCTGTCCCTGTACACCTCTGGCCGTACCACTGGCATCGTGATGGACTCCGGTGACGGGGTCACCCACAGTGTTCCCATCTATGAGGGGAATGCCCTCCCCCATGCCACCCTGCGCGTAGACCTGGCTGGCCGGAACCTGACTGACCACCTCATGAAGATCCTCATGGAGCGTGGCTACAGCTTCACCACCACCGCTGAGCGGGAAATCGTGCGTGACATCAAGGAGAAGCTGTGCTATGTCGCCCTGGACTTTGAGCAGGAGATGGCCACAGCGGCCTCCAGCTCCTCCCTAGAGAAGAGCTACGAGCTGCCCGATGGCCAGGTCGTCACCATCGGCAATGAGCGGTTCCGCTGCCCCGAGGCGCTCTTCCAGCCTTCCTTCCTGGGCATGGAATCCTGTGGCATCCACGAAACTACCTTCAACTCCATCATGAAGTCTGACGTGGACATCCGCAAAGACCTGTACAGCAACACAGTGCTGTCTGGCGGCACCACCATGTACCCTGGCATGGCCGACAGGATGCAGAAGGAGATCACCGCCCTGGCGCCCAGCACAATAAAGATCAAGATCATTGCTCCACCAAAGCGCAAGTACTCCGTGTGGGTCGGTGGCTCCATCCTGGCCTCGCTGTCCACCTTCCGGCAGATGTGGATCACCAAGCAGGAGTATGATGAGTCAGGCCCCTCCATTGTCCACCGCAAATGCTTCTAGGTGGACTGTGACTTAGTTGCGTTACACCCTTTCTTGACAAAACCAAACTTCGCAGAAAACAAGATGAGATTGGCATGGCTTTATTTGTTTTATTGTTTCAATTTTTTTTTTTTTTAATTGACTTGACTTAGGATTTAAAAACTGGAATGCTGAAGGTGACAGCAGTTGGTTGGAGTGAGCATCCCCCAAAGTTCTACAATGTGGCTGAGGACTCTGATTGTACATTGTTCTTCTTTTCAATAGTCATTCCAAATATTGTGAGATGCGTTGTTTCAGGAAGCCCCTTGCCCTCCTAAAAGCCACCCCACTTCTCTCTAAGGAGAATGGCCCAGTCCTCTCCCGAGTTCACACAGGGGAGATGATAGCATTGCTTTCATGTAAATTATGTAATGCAAAATTTTTAAAATCTTCGCCTGAGTACTTTTTGATTTTGTTTCATTTTGAACAGTTTTCATGGCCCCCTTTTTTGTACCCCAACTCGGGGTGTATGAAAGCTTTTGGTCTCCCTGAGAGTGGCTGGAGGCAGCCAGGGCTTACCTGTACTCTGACTTGAGAAGAATTGGATGAACGTGCACACCTTAAAAAAATTGAATGAGGAAGCACAGTATTTCAATACAGTGAACAGCTTAGCATTTTGACAACTGAGAATAAAATGCTCAGTTCTGGACAATGTAAGACACACCAAGGAAACACTGGAAATGGAAATTCAGTTATGTCATTGTGGACTGGCTACTGCTCTACATGACTGTGACCAAAGTCAGATAGCTAAAAGAGACTTCTTTCCAGAGAACAAGACATGAACAGGTTTATTTACAGAAAACAGTGAATTCTCATATATCTAACCTAAAATATAACAGATTCTTTCTGAACAAGTCTAATGTAGAAAGTAAAATCAACAGGCTGAAAATTAAGCTCCATCAAACAAGATTAACTCTGAGAGAAAAGATAGAGCAGGCCACCATCTTTCCTGTTCAGGCAACTTAGTCGTTCCAGCCTGCCCCGACCAGGGACAGAAGAGATCCCGCAGCACAGAGCAGCTGCTTTACCAGACCACTGCCAGACTGCTTCTGTAAGCAGGGCCCTGATCCTGTTCCACCTCACTGGACAGGACCTCCCACCTGGGGCCTCCAGCTACCCCCGCCAGCATTCCTTGGCCAGTGGAAATTTGAAATGTTCCTGGGACAGAGCTCCCAGAGAGAGGGACAGGCCACCTCCTTTGCTTTTTGGATGACTAGCTGTTCTGGCCTGCAGGCTTTGGAGAGCCCAAGCTGACAAGGGATGGAAGAGGTACCACAGCACAGCCATGCTACGAAAATGTGGCCAGCCTCTTGTTTACGTCAGTCACCGACCCCATTTCTGGTCAGCGGGTGAAGTCTTTCAACCAGGGTCTCCGGCTACCTTGACTGCTGTTCTCTGGCCGACAGAGGTCTCAGGCCTCCCTGAGTCAGAGCTCCCAGGGGGAGAACCAGACTGTTTACTGTTTGGGTGACTCAGCCATTTTAGCCTTAGGGCTTCAGAGTGTCTGAGGCAACCAGGGGCTGAAGTGAACCCCCAGCACAGCACAGCTGCTCTACAAAAATGTGGCCAGATGTTTTTTTAAAGCAAGTCCCTGTTCTTTCTCCTGACTAGGTAAGACTTCTCCACTTGCCTCCAGACATGTCTCACAGGTGTGTTCAGATTGGCAACAAGTTCGCACCTCAGTGGTACAGAGCTCCCAGAGGAAGGGGCAGGCTATCATCTTCCCTGGAAAATACGAGGCAATTAGGGATGGGAGAGGACCCCCAGCATACCACAGCAGCCCTACAGAAAAGTGGCCAGACTGTCTGCTTGATGGGCAGGTCCTCCTGGCCTGGGTCTCTAGCCAGCCCACACCAGAGCTGTCAAGCGAGCAGCAACTGCTAGTTCCCTGGACAGCTTCCAGGAGCCAATGAAATCCTTTCTGCCACGGTCTCTGCAGTGGAACTGCCCTTGCTACCCTCAGAATATCAAGGGAGCAAAGACCCTAAGTGCCTTGACAACACCTCCAATAAGCTGCAGTTTATTGGAGCAAGCCAGTCCATCTCCCATGTGCATGACATGCCCTCCACTGCTCATCACCAGACAAGCAACCCTGGCTTGGGCCCACAGCACAGACCCTCCATCCTGGGCTGATTACACTAGTGATTGCTAACTCACATGTCTCTGGGATGGAGCACCCAGGAGAGGAGCAAAGTGGTGGAGCAGCAAGTCAGGTGATGTGGAGCCCAGAGGGCAGGGACAGCTCTCTCTCTAGGGTCCACTTGCTCTCATGAGACACTTTATCCCAGCACTTTAGGAATGCTGAGGTTAGACCAGCCACATCTCATGTACAATATTGCCCAGCAGAGATCAGGTCTGAGAGTTCCCCTCTTTAAAAAGGGGACTTGCTTAAAAAAGAAGTCTGGCCACGTTTGTGTAGAGCAGCTGTGCTGTGGTGGGGGTTCACTTTTGAAAGAGTTCTCCTCTGAGACCTGATTTTGCTGTACTTGCCCTGACAGCACAGGGGAGTGCAGCACCCACCCCAGCCTACACCAACTGCTATTGACGAAAAGAATTTTCAGCCTAGAATTTCATGTTCAGCAAAATTAAGCATCATAAGTGAAGGAGAAATGAGATCCTTTTCATACAAGCAAATGCTGAGGGAATTCAGTATCACCAGATCTACCTTATGAGAGCTCCTGAAGGAAGCACTAAATAGGGAAAGAAAACACCACCACCAGCCACTACAAAAACTCACTGAAGTACACAGACCAGTGATGCTAAAAACCAACCACATACACAAGTCTGCAAAATAACCATCTGACAACATAATGATAGGATCAAATCCACATGTACCATTACTAACCTTAAATGTAAATGGGCTAAACGCTCCAATTGAAAGACATGGGGGCAAGCTGGATAAAGAACCGTACCCATTGGAGTACGCCATCTTCAAAGAACCCATCTCACATGCAGTGCCATACATAGGCTCAAAATAAAGGAATGGAAAAAAATCTTTCAAGCAAATGGAAAACAGAGAAAAGCAGGTGTTGCACTCCTAGTTTCTGACAAAACAGACTACCATTAAAGATAAAAAGAGGACATTACAAAGGTGGTCCTGACCTTTGAGAAATCTCATTATTGCTTGATACCAACCTGGGCTATCTTTATTGCCCAAACCAAGACGATAATTTGCTGAGGTTGGGGAGCTTAACAGAGAGCCTCTGATCTCCCAAAATTTGGTTGAGATCTATGGTTGATTTTGTTGTATATCTCTTTTCTAAAGTTTTACTCATTTCCAACAAGGATGGCAAGTTTTCCTGCTTCCATGATGATGGAGAGCAGGCACCTCCTTTCCTGAGTTTCAGCTTCTTAAGGGAAGGTGAGTGTAAGTTTTTTCCAGCTTCTAAGAGGGCAGAGAACGATGACTAGCCTGAACCTTATTTCCAGGTAAGTAGCTGAATTAGAGTTTTGTCTTAAAATATTTCCTTGATGACTAAAATGTAAGATTACCCACCAGCTGCTTTTAATTTCTCCTTACCATTAGAACACTCGGTAATCATATGGATTATGCATTTGTTAGTTTTGCTGAACTCTGTTTGTGTTTGGGGTTTTATTGTTGTTGTTTCATTTTTCTCCCATCTCTTCCTGACTTGGTCAAATCCAAAGGAATGTTCCAAATTGTGGGTAGCAAGGCATCTGAATTGGCTGAATCTCCTGTGGCTGCAAAAACAACAACAATGCAACAACAATGCAAAACAAAACAAAAACAAAAAAACCCCAAGAAAACAAAAAACAAAACAAAACAAAAAAACAAGTCGGCATGGTCAGGTTCCCGCAGCCCGAGTGGGTGCCACCTGACGGCTGATGGAGGTGAGACCTGAGGAAAAGCAGATGGCACTGGGACCGTACCGCTAGGGTTGAAAAACTGAGGTACCCTGAATGGCAGCGAATGAGGTTGGCATCTGTTCCACCTGCTCCTGGCACACCCTTGCAGAGGTGGCTGATTGCTCTTCGAGCCAACTTGCCCTTGCCTGGCATGCACAAGCCTCAGTGCAACTACCGTGCTACAAATGGAACCATATAGAGGAAATGAGCAGCAGGCTCAGGAGCATGGTGTGCACTGCCTTTGGGGCCCATGTCTCGGGTCTGCTATGGAACTGCAGGGTTGTTGGTTACCAAGAGGTAGACCACAGACCGTCTTGAGAAGGGCTTTATGTTCAAGTGCAGAAAGCAGGCAGGATTACCACCCAGGGGACTTGGCCTTCTGAGGCCCTGGCCAGACTTAGAATTTGGGACAAGCTGACTCGGAGTATCTGTGTGTAGGTAGCTGGAGCCTGTGAATGCCAGGCAAGGCCAAGCTGGCTCAAAGAGCAACCAGCCACATTTGCAAGGGTACGCCTGGAGCAGGTGGGCCATCAAGCAACCTCACCCAGTCAAGGAATCAGGGATGGCCAGGTTCCTACAGCCTGAGGTGCTGCCTCCTGATGGCTGATGGAGCAGAGTCCTCAGGAAAAGCAGATAGCACTGGGGCCCTACCTGTAGGGTAGAAGAGCTGATGTACCCTGACCGACAGCAAGTGAGGTTGGTGACTCATCCAGCGACTCTTGGGACACCCTTGTAGAAGTGGCTGGTTGCTTTTTGAGCCAACTTGGCCTTTCCCGGCATGCAGAAGCCTCAGTGCAACATCTGTGCTACAAATGGAGCCATGTAGAGGAAACAAGCAGCAGGCTCAGGAGGAGGGTATGTGCTGCCTTTGGGGCTCAAGTCAGTGCCTCAGGGGTCCTGAGGTACTGCATGCTTGTTGGTTGCCAAGATGCGGACCACAGGCCTTCTTGAGGAGGACTTCATGTTCAAGTGTAAAAAGCAGGCAGGATTACCACCCCAGGGACTCGGTCTTCTGTGGCCATGGTCAGACTTAGAATTTAGCACCAAGACAGGACAAGCTGATTTGGAGGACCGAGTGGGTAGCTGGTATCTGTGGATACTACGCAAGACCAAGCTGGCTCAAAGATGAACCAGCCATCTCTGGAAGGGTGCGCATGGAGCAGGTGGACCAGTCAGCAACATAGGCTACTCAAGGAAGCTGAGATGGCCAGGTTCCCACAGCCTGAGTGGCTTCCACCTGACAGCTGATGGAGCTGAGACCTGAGGAAAAGCAGATGGCACTGGGACCCTACCTCTATGGTAGAAAAACTGAGGTACCCTGAACGGCAGCAAATGAGGTTGGCATCTGTTCCACCTGCTCCTGGCACACCCGTGCAGAGGTGGCTGGTTGCTCTTTGAACCGGCTTGGCCTTACCTCGCATGCAAGAGCCACAGTGCAACAACCGTGCTACAAATGGAACCATATAGAGGAAATGAGCAGCAGGTTCAGGAGCAGGGTATGTGCTGCGTTTGGGGTTCCAGCCATGTCTCAGAGCTCCTATGGAACTGCAGGTTTGTTGGTTGCCAAGAGGCAGACCACAGGCTGTCTTGAGGAGGACTTTATGTTCAAGTGCAGAAAGCAGGCAGGATTACCACCCAGGGGACTCGGCCTTCTGTAGCCCTGGCCAGACTTAGACTTTGGGACAAGCTGATTAAGAGCAGCGTGTAAGTGGCTGGAGCCTGTGTATGCCAGGCAAAGGCCAAGCTGGCTCAAAGAGCAACCAGACACCTCTGCAAGGGTGCACCTGGAGCTAGTGCACCATCCAGTAGCCTCAGCTACTCAAGGACGCAGGAATGGTCTGGTTCCCACAACCTGAGTGGATGCCACCTGATGGAGCAGAGGCCTGAGGAAAAGCAGATGGCATGTTGAACTGTTTAATCCATCTTAACTTTTGTATAAGGCAGATGGCACCAGTTCATGCCTCAGGGCGCGTGGGCACTGCAGTCACAGAAGGCCAAGTCCCCTGGGTGGTAATCCTGCCTGCTTTCTGCGCTTGAATATAAAGTTCTCCTCAAGACGGCCCGTGGTCTACCTCTCGGCCCTACCTTTAGGGTAGAAGAACTGATATACCAGGTCCATCAGCGAGTGAGGGTGGTGGCTGTTCCACCTGCTCCTGGCACACCCTTGCAGAGGTGGCTGGTTGCTCTTTGAGCTTGTTTGGCCTTGCCTGACATGCACAAGCCTCAGTGCAACAACCATGCTACAAATGGAACCATATAGAGGAAACGAGCAGCAGGCTGAGGAGCAGGGTGTGTGCTGCCTTTGGGGTTCCAGTCCACATCTCAGGGCTCCTATGGAAGCGCAGACTTCGTGGTTGCCAAGAGGCAGAGCAGAGGCCGTCTTGAGGAGGACTTTATGATCAAGTGCAGGAAGCAGGCAGGATTACCACCCAGGGGACTCGGCCTTCTGTGGCCCTGGCCAGACGTAGAATTTGGGCGAAGGCAGGGCGAGCTGACTGAGCAGCGTGTAGGTAGCTGGAGCCTGTGCATGCCAGGCAAGGCCAAGCTGGCTCAAAGAGCAACCAGCGACCTCTGGAAGAGTGTACCTGGAGCAGGTGGAGCAGCCAGCAACCTCAGCGACTCAAGGAAGCCGGGATGGCCAGGTTCCCACAGCCTGAGTGGCTGCCACCTGACGGCTGATGGAGGTGAGACCTAAGGAAAAGCAGATGGCACTAGGACCCTACCTCTACGGTAGAAAAACTGAGGTACCCTGAACGGCAGCAAATGAGGTTGGCATCTGTTCCCCCTGCTCCTGACACACCCTTGCAGAGGTGGCTGGTTGCTCTTTGAGCCAGCTTGGCCTTGCCTGGCATGCACAAGCCTCAGTGCAACTACCGTGCTAAAAATGGAACTATATATAGGAAACAAGCATCAGGCTCAGAAGCAAGGTATGCATTGCCTTTGGGGTTTCAGTCCATGTCTCAGGGCTCCTATGGAACTGCAGCCTTGTTGGTTGCCAAGAGGCAGAGCACAGGCCGTCTTGAGGAGGACTTTATGTTCAAGTGCAGAAAGCGGGCAGGATTACCACCAGGGGACTCGGCCTTCTGTGGCCCTGGCCAGACATAGACTTTGGGACTAGCTGATTTGGAGCAGCATGTAAGTAGCTGGAGCCTGTGCATGCCAGGCAAGGCCAAGCTGGCTCAAAGAGCAACCAGCCACCTCTGCAAGGGTGCACCTGCAGCAGGTGCACCATCCAGCAACCTCAGCTACTCAAGGATGCAGGAATGGCCAGGTTCCCACAACCTGAGTGGCTGCCACCTAAAGACTGATGGAGCAGAGGCCTGAGGAAAAGCAGATGATATTTTGACCCTACCTCTAGGGTAGAAAAACTAACGTACCCTGACTAGTAGCGAGTGATGTTGGTCACTCTTCCACTGGTTCCTGGCACACCCTTGCAGAGGTGGCTGGTTGCTCTTTGAGCCAGCTTGGCCTTGCCTGGCATGCACAAGCCTCAGTGCAACAACCGTGCTTCAAATGGAACCATATAGAGGAAACGAGCAGCAGGCTCAGGAGCACGGTGAGTGCCGCCTTTGGGGTTCCAGTCCATGTCTCAGGGCTCCCATGGAACTGCAGGCTTGTTGGTTGCCAAGAGGCAGAGCACAGGCCGTCTTGAGGAGGACTTCATGTTCAAGTGCAGAAAGCAGGCAGGATTACCACCCATGGGACTCGGCCTTCTGTGATCCTGGCCAGACTCGTACTTTGGGACAAGCTAATTCATAGTAGCATGTAAGTAGCTGTGGCCTGTGCATGCCAGGCAAGGCCACGCTGGCTCAAAGAGCAATCAGCCACCTCTGCAAGGGTGCATCTGGAGCAGGTGCACCATCCAGCAACCTCAGCTACTCAAGGAAGCAGGGTCCCACAGGCTGAGTGGCATCTCCTAATGACTGATGGAGAAGAGGCCAGAGGAAACGCAGATGGCACGTTGAACTGTTTAATCCTTCTTAAGTTAATTTTTGTATAAAGGAGATGGCACCAGTCCATGCTTCAGGGCTCGTATGGCACTATAGGCCACAGAAGGCCACGTCCACTGGGTGGTAATTCTGCCTGCTTTCTGCACTTGAACATAAAGTCCTCCTCAAGATGGCCTGTGGTCTGCCTCTCGGCCCTACCTTTAGGGTGGAAGAACTGATGTACCATGTCCATCAGCGAGTGAGGTTGGTGGCTGGTCCACCTGCTCCTGGCACACCCTTGCAGAGGTGGCTGGTTGCTCTTTGAGCCAGCTTGGCCTTGCCTGGCATGCACAAGCCTCAGTGCAACAACCTTGCTTCAAATGGAACCATATAGAGGAAACGAGCAGCAGGCTGAGGAGCAGGGTGTGTGCTGCCTTTGGGGTTCCAGTCCATGTCTCAGGGCTCCTATGGAACTGCAGGCTTGTTGGTTGCCAAGAGGCAGAGCACAGGCCATCTTGAGGAGGACTTTATGTTCAAGTGCAGAAAGCGGGCGGGATTACCACCCAGGGGACTCGGCCTTCTGTGGCCCTTGCCAGACTTAGACTCTGGAAAAGCTGATTTGGAGCAGTGTGTAAGTAGCTGTGGCCTGTGCATGCTAGGCAAGGCCAAGCTGGCTCAAAGAGCAACCAGCCACCTCTGCAAGGGTGCACCTGCAGCAGGTGCACCATCCAGCAGCCTCAGCTATTCGAGGACGCAGGAATGGCCTGATTCCCACGACCTGAGTGGACGCCACCTGATGGAGCAGAGGCCTGAGGAAAATCAGATGGCATGTTGAACTGTTTAATCCATCTTAAGTTAATTTTTGTATAAAGGAGATGGCACCAGTTCATGCCTCAGGGCTCGTGTGGCACTGTAGCCGAGTCCCCTGGGTGGTAATGCTGCCTGCTTTCTGCACTTGAACATAAAGTTCTCCTGAAGACGGCCCGTAGTCTACCTCTTGGCCCTACCTTTAGGGTAGAAGAACTGATGTACCATGTCCATCAGCGAGTGAGGTTGGTGGCTGGTCCACCTACTCCTGGCACACCCTTGCAGAGGTGGCTGGTTGCTCTTTGAGCCTGCTTTGCCTTGCCTGGCATGCACAAGCCTCAGTGCAACAACCGTGCTACAAATGGAACCATATAGAGGATACGAGCAGCAGGCTGAGGAGTAGGGTATGTGCTGCCTTTGGGGTTCCAGTCCACGTCTCAGGGCTCCTATCGAAGTGCAGGCTTGTTGGTTGCCAAGAGGCAGAGCACAGGCCGTCTTGAGGAGGACTTTATGTTGAAGTGCAGAAAGCAGGCAGGATTACCACCCATGGGACTCGGCCTTCTGTGCTCCTGGCCAGACTCAGACTTTGGGACAAGCTAATTTGGAGTAGGGTGTAAGTAGCTGGGGCCTGTGCATGCCAGGCAAGGCCAAGCTGGCTCAAAGAGCAACCAGCCACCTCTGCAAGGGTGCACCTGGAGCAGGTGGGCCAGCCAGCAGCCTCAGCTACTCAAGGAAGCAGTAATGGCCAGGTTCCCACAGGCTAAGTGGCCTCCACCTAATGACTGATGGAACAGAGGGCTGAGGAAACACAGACGGCATGTTGAACTGTTTAATCCATCTTTAATTTTTGTATAAAAGAGATGGCACCAGTCCATGCCTCAGGGCTCATATGGCACTGTAGGCCACAGAAGGCCAAGTCCACTGGGTGGTAATCCTGCCTGCTTTCTGCACTTGAACATAAAGTCCTCCTCAAGACGGCCCGTGGTCTGCCTCTCGGCCCTACCTTTAGGGTAGAAGAACTGATGTACCATGTCCATCAGCGAGTGAGGTTGGTGGCTGGTCCACCTGCTCCTGGCACACCCTTGTAGAGGTGGCTGGTTGCTCTTTGAGCCAACTTGGCCTTGCCCGGCATGCGGAAGCCTCAGTTCAACAAACGTGCTACACATGGAGCCACGTAAAGGAAATGAGCAGCAGGCTCAGGAGCAGACTGTGTGCTGCCTTTGGGGCTCCAGTCAGTGCCTCAGGCCTCATATGGCAATGCGTGCTTGTTGGTTGCCAAGAGGCGGACCACAGGCCATCTTGAGGAGCACTTCATATTCAAGCGTAGGAAGCAGGCAGTATTACCACCCAGGGGACTCGGCCTTCTGTGGCCCTGGCCAGACGTAGAATTTGGGCGAAGGCAGGGCGAGCTGACTGAGCAGCGTGTAGGTAGCTGGAGCCTGTGCATGCCAGGCAAGGCCAAGCTGGCTCAAAGAGCAACCAGCGACCTCTGGAAGAGTGTACCTGGAGCAGGTGGAGCAGCCAGCAACCTCAGCGACTCAAGGAAGCCGGGATGGCCAGGTTCCCACAGCCTGAGTGGCTGCCACCTGACGGCTGATGGAGGTGAGACCTAAGGAAAAGCAGATGGCACTAGGACCCTACCTCTACGGTAGAAAAACTGAGGTACCCTGAACGGCAGCAAATGAGGTTGGCATCTGTTCCCCCTGCTCCTGACACACCCTTGCAGAGGTGGCTGGTTGCTCTTTGAGCCAGCTTGGCCTTGCCTGGAATGCACAAGCCTCAGTGCAACTACCGTGCTACAAATGGAACTATATATAGGAAACGAGCATCAGGCTCAGAAGCAAGGTATGCGTTGCCTTTGGGGTTTCAGTCCATGTCTCAGGGCTCCTATGGAACTGCAGCCTTGTTGGTTGCCAAGAGGCAGAGCACAGGCCGTCTTGAGGAGGACTTTATGTTCAAGTGCAGAAAGCGGGCAGGATTACCACCAGGGGACTCGGCCTTCTGTGGCTCTGGCCAGACATAGACTTGGGGACAAGCTGATTTGGAGCAGCATGTAAGTAGCTGGAGCCTGTGCATGCCAGGCAAGGCCAAGCTGGCTCAAAGAGCAACCAGCCACCTCTGCAAGGGTGCACCAGCAGCAGGTGCACCATCCAGCAACCTCAGCTACTCAAGGATGCAGGAATGGCCAGGTTCCCACAACCTGAGTGGCTGTCACCTAAAGACTGATGGAGCAGAGGCCTGAGGAAAAGCAGATGATATTTTGACCCTACCTCTAGGGTAGAAAAACTAAGGTACCCTGACTAGTAGCGAGTGATGTTGGTCACTCTTCCACTGGTTCCTGGCACACCCTTGCAGAGGTGGCTGGTTGCTCTTTGAGCCAGCTTGGCCTTGCCTGGCATGCACAAGCCTCAGTGCAACAACCGTGCTTCAAATGGAACCATATAGAGGAAACGAGCAGCAGGCTGAGGAGCAGGGTGTGTGCTGCCTTTGGGGTTCCAGTCCATATCTCAGGGCTCCTATGGAAGCGCAGACTTCGTGGTTGCCAAGAGGCAGAGCACAGGCCCTCTTGAGGAGGACTTTATGTTCAAGTGCAGAAAGCGGGCGGGATTACCACCCAGGGGACTCGGCCTTCTGTGGCCCTTGCCAGACTTAGACTCTGGAAAAGCTGATTTGGAGCAGTGTGTAAGTAGCTGTGGCCTGTGCATGCTAGGCAAGGCCAAGCTGGCTCAAAGAGCAACCAGCTACCTCTGCAAGGATGCACCTGCAGCAGGTGCACCATCCAGCAGCCTCAGCTACTCGAGGACGCAGGAATGGCCTGATTCCCCCGACCTGAGTGGACGCCACCTGATGGAGCAGAGGCCTGAGGAAAATCAGATGGCATGTTGAACTGTTTAATCCATCTTAAGTTAATTTTTGTATAAAGGAGATGGCACAGTTCATGCCTCAGGGCTCGTGTGGCACTGTAGCCACAGAAGGCCGAGTCCCCTGGGTGGTAATGCTGCCTGCTTTCTGCACTTGAACATAAAGTTCTCCTGAAGACGGCCCATAGTCTACCTCTTGGCCCTACCTTTAGGGTAGAAGAACTGATGTACCATGTCCATCAGCGAGTGAGGTTGGTGGCTGGTCCACCTGCTCCTGGCACACCCTTGCAGAGGTGGCTGGTGCTCTTTGAGCCTGCTTGGCCTTGCCTGGCATGCACAAGCCTCAGTGCAACAACCGTGCTACAAATGGAACCATATAGAGGGAACGAGCAGCAGGCTCAGGAGCAGGGTGTGTGCTGCCTTTGTGTGTTCCAGTCCATGTCTCAGGGCTCCTATGGAACTGCAGGCTTGTTGGTTGCCAAGAGGCAGAGCACAGGCCGTCCTGAGGAGGACTTCATGTTCAAGTGCAGAAAGCAGGCAGGATTACCACCCATGGGACTCGGCCTTCTGTGATCCTGGCCAGACTCGTACTTTGGGACAAACTAATTCGTAGTAGCATGTAAGTAGCTGGGGCCTCTGTATGCCAGGGAAGGCCAAGCTGGCTCAAAGAGCAACCAGCCACCTCTGCAAGGGTGCACCTGGAGCAGGTGCACCATCCAGCAACCTCAGCTACACAAGGAAGCAGGGATGGCCAGGTTCCCACAACCTGAGTGTCTGCCACCTAATGGTTGATGGAGCAGAGGCCTGAGGAAAAGTAGATTGCATGTTGAACCGTTTAATCCATCTTAAGTTCATTTTGTGTAAAGGAGATGGCACCAGTCCATGCCTCAGGGCTCATGTGGCACTGTAGGCCACAGAAGGCCGAGTCCACTGGGTGGTAATCCTGCCTGGTTTCTGCACGTGAACATAAAGTCCTCCTCAAAATGGCCTGTGGTCTGCCTTTCGGCCCTACCTTTAGGGTAGAAGAACTGATGTACCATGTCCATCAGCGAGTGAGGTTGGTGGCTCTTCCACCTGCTCCTGGCACACCCTTGCAGAGGTGGCTGGTTGCTCTTTGAGCCTGCTTGGCCTTGCCCGACACGCACAAGCCTCAGTGCAACTACCTTGCTACAAATGGAACCATATAGAGGAAACAAGCAGCAGGCTGAGGAGCAGGGTATGCGCTGCCTTTGGGGCTCCAGTCAGTGCATCAGGCCTTGTATGGCAATGCGTGCTTGTTGGTTGCCAAGAGGTGGACCACAGACCGTCTTGAGGAGGGCTTTATGTTCAAGTGCAGAAAGCAGGTGGGATTACCACCCATGGGACTCGACCTTCTGTGGTCCTGACCAGACTCAGACTTTGGGACAAGCTAATTCGGAGTAGGGTGTAAGTAGCTGGGGCCTGTGCATGCCAGGCAAGGCCAAGCCGGCTCAAAGAGCAACCAGCCACCTCTGCAAGGGTGCACCTGGAGCAGGTGGGCCAGCCAGCAACCTCAGCTACTCAAGGAAGCAGTGATGGCCAGGTTCCCAGAGGCTGAGTGGCTTCCACCTAATGCCTGATGGAACAGAGGCCTGAGGAAATGCAGACGGTACGTTGAACTGTTTAATCCATCTTAAGTTAATTTTTGTATAAAGGAGATGGCACCAGTCCATGCCTCAGGGCTCGTGTGGCACTGTAGGCTACAGAAGGCCGAGTCCACTGGGAGGTAATCCTGCCTGCTTTCCGCACTTGAACATAAAGTCCTCCTCAAGATGGCCTGTGGTCTGCCTCTCGGCCCTACCTTTAGGGTGGAAGAACTGATGTACCATGTCCATCAGCGAGTGAGGTTGGTGGCTGGTCCACCTGCTCCTGGCACACCCTTGCAGAGGTGGCTGGTTGCTCTTTGAGCCAGCTTGGCCTTGCCTGGCATGCACAAGCCTCAGTGCAACAACCTTGCTTCAAATGGAACCATATAGAGGAAACGAGCAGCAGGCTGAGGAGCAGGGTGTGTGCTGCCTTTGGGGTTCCAGTCCATGTCTCAGGGCTCCTATGGAACTGCAGGCTTGTTGGTTGCCAAGAGGCAGAGCACAGGCCATCTTGAGGAGGACTTTATGTTCAAGTGCAGAAAGCGGGCAGGATTACCACCCATGGGACTCGGCCTTCTGTGGCCCTTGCCAGACTTAGACTCTGGAAAAGCTGATTTGGAGCAGTGTGTAAGTAGCTGTGGCCTGTGCATGCCAGGCGAGGCCAAGCTGGCTCAAAGAGCAACCAGCCACCTCTGCAAGGGTGCACCTGCAGCAGGTGCACCATCCAGCAGCCTCAGCTACTCAAGGACGCAGGAATGGCCTGATTCCCACAACCTGAGTGGAAGCCACCAGATGGAGCAGAGGCCTGAGGAAAATCAGATGGCATGTTGAACTGTTTAATCCATCTTAAGTTAATTTTTGTATAAAGGAGATGGCACCAGTTCATTCCTCAGGGCTCGTGTGGCCCTGTAGCCACAGAAGGCCGAGTCCCCTGGGTGGTAATGCTGCCTTCTTTCTGCACTTGAACATAAAGTTCTCCTGAAGACGGCCCATAGTCTACCTCTTGGCCCTACCTTTAGGGTAGAAGAACTGATGTACCATGTCCATCAGCGAGTGACGTTGGTGGCTGCTCCACCTGTTCGTGGCACACCCTTGCAGAGGTGGCTGGTTGCTCTTTGAGTCTGCTTGGCCTTGCCTGACACGCACAAGCCTCAGTGCAACAACCGTGCTACAAATGGAACCATATAGAGGAAACGAGCAGCAGGCTCAGGAGCAGGGTGAGTGCTGCCTTTGGGGTTCCAGTCCACGTCTCAGGGCTCCTATCGAAGTGCAGGCTTGTTGGTTGCCAAGAGGCAGAGCACAGGCCGTCTTGAGGAGGACTTTATGTTGAAGTGCAGAAAGCAGGCAGGATTACCACCCATGGGACTCGGCCTTCTCTGGTCCTGGCCTGACTCAGACTTTGGGACAAGCTAATTCGGAGTAGGGTGTAAGTAGCTGGGGCCTGTGCATGCTAGGCAAGGCCAAGCCGGCTCAAAGAGCAACCAGCCACCTCTGCAAGGGTGCACCTGGAGCAGGTGGGCCAGCCAGCAGCCTCAGCTACTCAAGGAAGCAGTAATGGCCAGGTTCCCACAGGCTAAGTGGCCTCCACCTAATGACTGATGGAACAGAGGGCTGAGGAAACACAGACGGCATGTTGAACTGTTTAATCCATCTTTAATTTTTGTATAAAAGAGATGGCACCAGTCCATGCCTCAGGGCTCATATGGCACTGTAGGCCACAGAAGGCCAAGTCCCCTGGGTGGTAATCCTGCCTGCTTTCTGCACTTGAACATAAAGTCCTCCTCAAGACGGCCCGTGGTCTGCCTCTCGGCCCTACCTTTAGGGTAGAAGAACTGATGTACCATGTCCATCAGCGAGTGAGGTTGGTGGCTGGTCCACCTGCTCCTGGCACACCCTTGTAGAGGTGGCTGGTTGCTCTTTGAGCCAACTTGGCCTTGCCCGGCATGCGGAAGCCTCAGTTCAACAAACGTGCTACACATGGAGCCACGTAAAGGAAATGAGCAGCAGGCTCAGGAGCAGACTGTGTGCTGCCTTTGGGGCTCCAGTCAGTGCCTCAGGCCTCATATGGCAATGCGTGCTTGTTGGTTGCCAAGAGGCGGACCACAGGCCATCTTGAGGAGCACTTCATATTCAAGCGTAGGAAGCAGGCAGTATTACCACCCAGGGGACTCGGCCTTCTGTGGCCCTGGCCAGACGTAGAATTTGGGCGAAGGCAGGGCGAGCTGACTGAGCAGCGTGTAGGTAGCTGGAGCCTGTGCATGCCAGGCAAGGCCAAGCTGGCTCAAAGAGCAACCAGCGACCTCTGGAAGAGTGTACCTGGAGCAGGTGGAGCAGCCAGCAACCTCAGCGACTCAAGGAAGCCGGGATGGCCAGGTTCCCACAGCCTGAGTGGCTGCCACCTGACGGCTGATGGAGGTGAGACCTAAGGAAAAGCAGATGGCACTAGGACCCTACCTCTACGGTAGAAAAACTGAGGTACCCTGAACGGCAGCAAATGAGGTTGGCATCTGTTCCCCCTGCTCCTGACACACCCTTGCAGAGGTGGCTGGTTGCTCTTTGAGCCAGCTTGGCCTTGCCTGGCATGCACAAGCCTCAGTGCAACTACCGTGCTACAAATGGAACTATATATAGGAAACGAGCATCAGGCTCAGAAGCAAGGTATGCGTTGCCTTTGGGGTTTCAGTCCATGTCTCAGGGCTCCTATGGAACTGCAGCCTTGTTGGTTGCCAAGAGGCAGAGCACAGGCCGTCTTGCGGAGGACTTTATGTTTAAGTGCAGAAAGCGGGCAGGATTACCACCAGGGGACTCGGCCTTCTGTGGCTCTGGCCAGACATAGAATTGGGGACAAGCTGATTTGGAGCAGCATGTAAGTAGCTGGAGCCTGTGCATGCCAGGCAAGGCCAAGCTGGCTCAAAGAGCAACCAGCCACCTCTGCAAGGGTGCACCAGCAGCAGGTGCACCATCCAGCAACCTCAGCTACTCAAGGATGCAGGAATAGCCAGGTTCCCACAACCTGAGTGGCTGTCACCTAAAGACTGATGGAGCAGAGGCCTGAGGAAAATCAGATGATATTTTGACCCTACCTCTAGGGTAGAAAAACTAAGGTACCCTGACTAGTAGCGAGTGATGTTGGTCACTCTTCCACTGGTTCCTGGCACACCCTTGCAGAGGTGGCTGGTTGCTCTTTGAGCCAGCTTGGCCTTGCCTGGCATGCACAAGCCTCAGTGCAACAACCGTGCTTCAAATGGAACCATATAGAGGAAACGAGCAGCAGGCTGAGGAGCAGGGTGTGTGCTGCCTTTGGGGTTCCAGTCCATATCTCAGGGCTCCTATGGAAGCGCAGACTTCGTGGTTGCCAAGAGGCAGAGCACAGGCCCTCTTGAGGAGGACTTTATGTTCAAGTGCAGAAAGCGGGCGGGATTACCACCCAGGGGACTCGGCCTTCTGTGGCCCTTGCCAGACTTAGACTCTGGAAAAGCTGATTTGGAGCAGTGTGTAAGTAGCTGTGGCCTGTGCATGCTAGGCAAGGCCAAGCTGGCTCAAAGAGCAACCAGCCACCTCTGCAAGGATGCACCTGCAGCAGGTGCACCATCCAGCAGCCTCAGCTACTCGAGGACGCAGGAATGACCTGATTCCCACGACCTGAGTGGACGCCACCTGATGGAGCAGAGGCCTGAGGAAAATCAGATGGCATGTTGAACTGTTTAATCCATCTTAAGTTAATTTTTGTATAAAGGAGATGGCACAGTTCATGCCTCAGGGCTCGTGTGGCACTGTAGCCACAGAAGGCCGAGTCCCCTGGGTGGTAATGCTGCCTGCTTTCTGCACTTGAACATAAAGTTCTCCTGAAGACGGCCCATAGTCTACCTCTTGGCCCTACCTTTAGGGTAGAAGAACTGATGTACCATGTCCATCAGCGAGTGAGGTTGGTGGCTGGTCCACCTGCTCCTGGCACACCCTTGCAGAGGTGGCTGGTGCTCTTTGAGCCTGCTTGGCCTTGCCTGGCATGCACAAGCCTCAGTGCAACAACCGTGCTACAAATGGAACCATATAGAGGGAACGAGCAGCAGGCTCAGGAGCAGGGTGTGTGCTGCCTTTGTGTGTTCCAGTCCATGTCTCAGGGCTCCTATGGAACTGCAGGCTTGTTGGTTGCCAAGAGGCAGAGCACAGGCCGTCCTGAGGAGGACTTCATGTTCAAGTGCAGAAAGCAGGCAGGATTACCACCCATGGGACTCGGCCTTCTGTGATCCTGGCCAGACTCGTACTTTGGGACAAACTAATTCGTAGTAGCATGTAAGTAGCTGGGGCCTCTGTATGCCAGGGAAGGCCAAGCTGGCTCAAAGAGCAACCAGCCACCTCTGCAAGGGTGCACCTGGAGCAGGTGCACCATCCAGCAACCTCAGCTACACAAGGAAGCAGGGATGGCCAGGTTCCCACAACCTGAGTGTCTGCCACCTAATGGTTGATGGAGCAGAGGCCTGAGGAAAAGTAGATTGCATGTTGAACCGTTTAATCCATCTTAAGTTCATTTTGTGTAAAGGAGATGGCACCAGTCCATGCCTCAGGGCTCATGTGGCACTGTAGGCCACAGAAGGCCGAGTCCACTGGGTGGTAATCCTGCCTGGTTTCTGCACGTGAACATAAAGTCCTCCTCAAAATGGCCTGTGGTCTGCCTTTCGGCCCTACCTTTAGGGTAGAAGAACTGATGTACCATGTCCATCAGCGAGTGAGGTTGGTGGCTCTTCCACCTGCTCCTGGCACACCCTTGCAGAGGTGGCTGGTTGCTCTTTGAGCCTGCTTGGCCTTGCCCGACACGCACAAGCCTCAGTGCAACTACCTTGCTACAAATGGAACCATATAGAGGAAACAAGCAGCAGGCTGAGGAGCAGGGTATGCGCTGCCTTTGGGGCTCCAGTCAGTGCATCAGGCCTTGTATGGCAATGCGTGCTTGTTGGTTGCCAAGAGGTGGACCACAGACCGTCTTGAGGAGGGCTTTATGTTCAAGTGCAGAAAGCAGGTGGGATTACCACCCATGGGACTCGGCCTTCTGTGGTCCTGACCAGACTCAGACTTTGGGACAAGCTAATTCGGAGTAGGGTGTAAGTAGCTGGGGCCTGTGCATGCCAGGCAAGGCCAAGCCGGCTCAAAGAGCAACCAGCCACCTCTGCAAGGGTGCACCTGGAGCAGGTGGGCCAGCCAGCAACCTCAGCTACTCAAGGAAGCAGTGATGGCCAGGTTCCCAGAGGCTGAGTGGCTTCCACCTAATGACTGATGGAACAGAGGCCTGAGGAAATGCAGACGGTACGTTGAACTGTTTAATCCATCTTAAGTTAATTTTTGTATAAAGGAGATGGCACCAGTCCATGCCTCAGGGCTCGTGTGGCACTGTAGGCTACAGAAGGCCGAGTCCACTGGGAGGTAATCCTGCCTGCTTTCCGCACTTGAACATAAAGTCCTCCTCAAGATGGCCTGTGGTCTGCCTCTCGGCCCTACCTTTAGGGTGGAAGAACTGATGTACCATGTCCATCAGCGAGTGAGGTTGGTGGCTGGTCCACCTGCTCCTGGCACACCCTTGCAGAGGTGGCTGGTTGCTCTTTGAGCCAGCTTGGCCTTGCCTGGCATGCACAAGCCTCAGTGCAACAACCTTGCTTCAAATGGAACCATATAGAGGAAACGAGCAGCAGGCTGAGAAGCAGGGTGTGTGCTGCCTTTGGGGTTCCAGTCCATGTCTCAGGGCTCCTATGGAACTGCAGGCTTGTTGGTTGCCAAGAGGCAGAGCACAGGCCATCTTGAGGAGGACTTTATGTTCAAGTGCAGAAAGCGGGCAGGATTACCACCCATGGGACTCGGCCTTCTGTGGCCCTTGCCAGACTTAGACTCTGGAAAAGCTGATTTGGAGCAGTGTGTAAGTAGCTGTGGCCTGTGCATGCCAGGCGAGGCCAAGCTGGCTCAAAGAGCAACCAGCCACCTCTGCAAGGGTGCACCTGCAGCAGGTGCACCATCCAGCAGCCTCAGCTACTCAAGGACGCAGGAATGGCCTGATTCCCACAACCTGAGTGGAAGCCACCAGATGGAGCAGAGGCCTGAGGAAAATCAGATGGCATGTTGAACTGTTTAATCCATCTTAAGTTAATTTTTGTATAAAGGAGATGGCACAGTTCATGCCTCAGGGCTCGTGTGGCACTGTAGCCACAGAAGGCCGAGTCCCCTGGGTGGTAATGCTGCCTGCTTTCTGCACTTGAACATAAAGTTCTCCTGAAGACGTCCCATAGTCTACCTCTTGGCCCTACCTTTAGGGTAGAAGAACTGATGTACCATGTCCATCAGCGAGTGAGGTTGGTGGCTGGTCCACCTGCTCCTGGCACACCCTTGCAGAGGTGGCTGGTGCTCTTTGAGCCTGCTTGGCCTTGCCTGGCATGCACAAGCCTCAGTGCAACAACCGTGCTACAAATGGAACCATATAGAGGGAACGAGCAGCAGGCTCAGGAGCAGGGTGTGTGCTGCCTTTGTGTGTTCCAGTCCATGTCTCAGGGCTCCTATGGAACTGCAGGCTTGTTGGTTGCCAAGAGGCAGAGCACAGGCCGTCCTGAGGAGGACTTCATGTTCAAGTGCAGAAAGCAGGCAGGATTACCACCCATGGGACTCGGCCTTCTGTGATCCTGGCCAGACTCGTACTTTGGGACAAACTAATTCGTAGTAGCATGTAAGTAGCTGGGGCCTCTGTATGCCAGGGAAGGCCAAGCTGGCTCAAAGAGCAACCAGCCACCTCTGCAAGGGTGCACCTGGAGCAGGTGCACCATCCAGCAACCTCAGCTACACAAGGAAGCAGGGATGGCCAGGTTCCCACAACCTGAGTGTCTGCCACCTAATGGTTGATGGAGCAGAGGCCTGAGGAAAAGTAGATTGCATGTTGAACCGTTTAATCCATCTTAAGTTCATTTTGTGTAAAGGAGATGGCACCAGTCCATGCCTCAGGGCTCATGTGGCACTGTAGGCCACAGAAGGCCGAGTCCACTGGGTGGTAATCCTGCCTGGTTTCTGCACGTGAACATAAAGTCCTCCTCAAAATGGCCTGTGGTCTGCCTTTCGGCCCTACCTTTAGGGTAGAAGAACTGATGTACCATGTCCATCAGCGAGTGAGGTTGGTGGCTCTTCCACCTGCTCCTGGCACACCCTTGCAGAGGTGGCTGGTTGCTCTTTGAGCCTGCTTGGCCTTGCCCGACACGCACAAGCCTCAGTGCAACTACCTTGCTACAAATGGAACCATATAGAGGAAACAAGCAGCAGGCTGAGGAGCAGGGTATGCGCTGCCTTTGGGGCTCCAGTCAGTGCATCAGGCCTTGTATGGCAATGCGTGCTTGTTGGTTGCCAAGAGGTGGACCACAGACCGTCTTGAGGAGGGCTTTATGTTCAAGTGCAGAAAGCAGGTGGGATTACCACCCATGGGACTCGACCTTCTGTGGTCCTGACCAGACTCAGACTTTGGGACAAGCTAATTCGGAGTAGGGTGTAAGTAGCTGGGGCCTGTGCATGCCAGGCAAGGCCAAGCCGGCTCAAAGAGCAACCAGCCACCTCTGCAAGGGTGCACCTGGAGCAGGTGGGCCAGCCAGCAACCTCAGCTACTCAAGGAAGCAGTGATGGCCAGGTTCCCAGAGGCTGAGTGGCTTCCACCTAATGACTGATGGAACAGAGGCCTGAGGAAATGCAGACGGTACGTTGACCTGTTTAATCCATCTTAAGTTAATTTTTGTATAAAGGAGATGGCACCAGTCCATGCCTCAGGGCTCGTGTGGCACTGTAGGCTACAGAAGGCCGAGTCCACTGGGAGGTAATCCTGCCTGCTTTCCGCACTTGAACATAAAGTCCTCCTCAAGATGGCCTGTGGTCTGCCTCTCGGCCCTACCTTTAGGGTGGAAGAACTGATGTACCATGTCCATCAGCGAGTGAGGTTGGTGGCTGGTCCACCTGCTCCTGGCACACCCTTGCAGAGGTGGCTGGTTGCTCTTTGAGCCAGCTTGGCCTTGCCTGGCATGCACAAGCCTCAGTGCAACAACCTTGCTTCAAATGGAACCATATAGAGGAAACGAGCAGCAGGCTGAGAAGCAGGGTGTGTGCTGCCTTTGGGGTTCCAGTCCATGTCTCAGGGCTCCAATGGAACTGCAGGCTTGTTGGTTGCCAAGAGGCAGAGCACAGGCCATCTTGAGGAGGACTTTATGTTCAAGTGCAGAAAGCGGGCAGGATTACCACCAATGGGACTCGGCCTTCTGTGGCCCTTGCCAGACTTAGACTCTGGAAAAGCTGATTTGGAGCAGTGTGTAAGTAGCTGTGGCCTGTGCATGCCAGGCGAGGCCAAGCTGGCTCAAAGAGCAACCAGCCACCTCTGCAAGGGTGCACCTGCAGCAGGTGCACCATCCAGCAGCCTCAGCTACTCAAGGACGCAGGAATGGCCTGATTCCCACAACCTGAGTGGAAGCCACCAGATGGAGCAGAGGCCTGAGGAAAATCAGATGGCATGTTGAACTGTTTAATCCATCTTAAGTTAATTTTTGTATAAAGGAGATGGCACCAGTTCATTCCTCAGGGCTCGTGTGGCCCTGTAGCCACAGAAGGCCGAGTCCCCTGGGTGGTAATGCTGCCTTCTTTCTGCACTTGAACATAAAGTTCTCCTGAAGACGGCCCATAGTCTACCTCTTGGCCCTACCTTTAGGGTAGAAGAACTGATGTACCATGTCCATCAGCGAGTGACATTGGTGGCTGCTCCACCTGTTCGTGGCACACCCTTGCAGAGGTGGCTGGTTACTCTTTGAGTCTGCTTGGCCTTGCCTGACACGCACAAGCCTCAGTGCAACAACCGTGCTACAAATGGAACCATATAGAGGAAACGAGCAGCAGGCTCAGGAGCAGGGTGAGTGCTGCCTTTGGGGTTCCAGTCCACGTCTCAGGGCTCCTATCGAAGTGCAGGCTTGTTGGTTGCCAAGAGGCAGAGCACAGGCCGTCTTGAGGAGGACTTTATGTTGAAGTGCAGAAAGCAGGCAGGATTACCACCCATGGGACTCGGCCTTCTCTGGTCCTGGCCTGACTCAGACTTTGGGACAAGCTAATTCGGAGTAGGGTGTAAATAGCTGGGGCCTGTGCATGCTAGGCAAGGCCAAGCCGGCTCAAAGAGCAACCAGCCACCTCTGCAAGGGTGCACCTGGAGCAGGTGGGCCAGCCAGCAGCCTCAGCTACTCAAGGAAGCAGTAATGGCCAGGTTCCCACAGGCTAAATGGCCTCCACCTAATGACTGATGGAACAGAGGGCTGAGGAAACACAGACGGCATGTTGAACTGTTTAATCCATCTTTAATTTTTGTATAAAAGAGATGGCACCAGTCCATGCCTCAGGGCTCATATGGCACTGTAGGCCACAGAAGGCCAAGTCCCCTGGGTGGTAATCCTGCCTGCTTTCTGCACTTGAACATAAAGTCCTCCTCAAGACGGCCCGTGGTCTGCCTCTCGGCCCTACCTTTAGGGTAGAAGAACTGATGTACCATGTCCATCAGCGAGTGAGGTTGGTGGCTGGTCCACCTGCTCCTGGCACACCCTTGTAGAGGTGGCTGGTTGCTCTTTGAGCCAACTTGGCCTTGCCCGGCATGAGGAAGCCTCAGTTCAACAAACGTGCTACACATGGAGCCACGTAAAGGAAATGAGCAGCAGGCTCAGGAGCAGACTGTGTGCTGCCTTTGGGGCTCCAGTCAGTGCCTCAGGCCTCATATGGCAATGCGTGCTTGTTGGTTGCCAAGAGGCGGACCACAGGCCATCTTGAGGAGCACTTCATATTCAAGCGTAGGAAGCAGGCAGTATTACCACCCAGGGGACTCGGCCTTCTGTGGCCCTGGCCAGACGTAGAATTTGGGCGAAGGCAGGGCGAGCTGACTGAGCAGCGTGTAGGTAGCTGGAGCCTGTGCATGTCAGGCAAGGCCAAGCTGGCTCAAAGAGCAACCAGCGACCTCTGGAAGAGTGTACCTGGAGCAGGTGGAGCAGCCAGCAACCTCAGCGACTCAAGGAAGCCGGGATGGCCAGGTTCCCACAGCCTGAGTGGCTGCCACCTGACGGCTGATGGAGGTGAGACCTAAGGAAATGCAGATGGCACTAGGACCCTACCTCTACGGTAGAAAAACTGAGGTACCCTGAACGGCAGCAAATGAGGTTGGCATCTGTTCCCCCTGCTCCTGACACACCCTTGCAGAGGTGGCTGGTTGCTCTTTGAGCCAGCTTGGCCTTGCCTGGCATGCACAAGCCTCAGTGCAACTACCGTGCTAAAAATGGAACTATATATAGGAAACAAGCATCAGGCTCAGAAGCAAGGTATGCATTGCCTTTGGGGTTTCAGTCCATGTCTCAGGGCTCCTATGGAACTGCAGCCTTGTTGGTTGCCAAGAGGCAGAGCACAGGCCGTCTTGAGGAGGACTTTATGTTCAAGTGCAGAAAGCGGGCAGGATTACCACCAGGGGACTCGGCCTTCTGTGGCCCTGGCCAGACATAGACTTTGGGACTAGCTGATTTGGAGCAGCATGTAAGTAGCTGGAGCCTGTGCATGCCAGGCAAGGCCAAGCTGGCTCAAAGAGCAACCAGCCACCTCTGCAAGGGTGCACCTGCAGCAGGTGCACCATCCAGCAACCTCAGCTACTCAAGGATGCAGGAATGGCCAGGTTCCCACAACCTGAGTGGCTGCCACCTAAAGACTGATGGAGCAGAGGCCTGAGGAAAAGCAGATGATATTTTGACCCTACCTCTAGGGTAGGAAAACTAACGTACCCTGACTAGTAGCGAGTGATGTTGGTCACTCTTCCACTGGTTCCTGGCACACCCTTGCAGAGGTGGCTGGTTGCTCTTTGAGCCAGCTTGGCCTTGCCTGGCATGCACAAGCCTCAGTGCAACAACCGTGCTTCAAATGGAACCATATAGAGGAAACGAGCAGCAGGCTCAGGAGCAGGGTGAGTGCCGCCTTTGGGGTTCCAGTCCATGTCTCAGGGCTCCCATGGAACTGCAGGCTTGTTGGTTGCCAAGAGGCAGAGCACAGGCCATCTTGAGGAGGACTTTATGTTCAAGTGCAGAAAGCGGGCAGGATTACCACCCATGGGACTCGGCCTTCTGTGGCCCTTGCCAGACTTAGACTCTGGAAAAGCTGATTTGGTGCAGTGTGTAAGTAGCTGTGGCCTGTGCATGCCAGGCGAGGCCAAGCTGGCTCAAAGAGCAACCAGCCACCTCTGCAAGGGTGCACCTGCAGCAGGTGCACCATCCAGCAGCCTCAGCTACTCAAGGACGCAGGAATGGCCTGATTCCCACAACCTGAGTGGAAGCCACCAGATGGAGCAGAGGCCTGAGGAAAATCAGATGGCATGTTGAACTGTTTAATCCATCTTAAGTTAATTTTTGTATAAAGGAGATGGCACCAGTTCATTCCTCAGGGCTCGTGTGGCCCTGTAGCCACAGAAGGCCGAGTCCCCTGGGTGGTAATGCTGCCTTCTTTCTGCACTTGAACATAAAGTTCTCCTGAAGACGGCCCATAGTCTACCTCTTGGCCCTACCTTTAGGGTAGAAGAACTGATGTACCATGTCCATCAGCGAGTGACGTTGGTGGCTGCTCCACCTGTTCGTGGCACACCCTTGCAGAGGTGGCTGGTTGCTCTTTGAGTCTGCTTGGCCTTGCCTGACACGCACAAGCCTCAGTGCAACAACCGTGCTACAAATGGAACCATATAGAGGAAACGAGCAGCAGGCTCAGGAGCAGGGTGAGTGCTGCCTTTGGGGTTCCAGTCCACGTCTCAGGGCTCCTATCGAAGTGCAGGCTTGTTGGTTGCCAAGAGGCAGAGCACAGGCCGTCTTGAGGAGGACTTTATGTTGAAGTGCAGAAAGCAGGCAGGATTACCACCCATGGGACTCGGCCTTCTGTGGTCCTGGCCTGACTCAGACTTTGGGACAAGCTAATTCGGAGTAGGGTGTAAGTAGCTGGGGACTGTGCATGCTAGGCAAGGCCAAGCCGGCTCAAAGAGCAACCAGCCACCTCTGCAAGGGTGCACCTGGAGCAGGTGGGCCAGCCAGCAGCCTCAGCTACTCAAGGAAGCAGTAATGGCCAGGTTCCCACAGGCTAAGTGGCCTCCACCTAATGACTGATGGAACAGAGGGCTGAGGAAACACAGACGGCATGTTGAACTGTTTAATCCATCTTTAATTTTTGTATAAAAGAGATGGCACCAGTCCATGCCTCAGGGCTCATATGGCACTGTAGGCCACAGAAGGCCAAGTCCCCTGGGTGGTAATCCTGCCTGCTTTCTGCACTTGAACATAAAGTCCTCCTGAAGACGGCCCGTGGTCTGCCTCTCGGCCCTACCTTTAGGGTAGAAGAACTGATGTACCATGTCCATCAGCGAGTGAGGTTGGTGGCTGGTCCACCTGCTCCTGGCACACCCTTGTAGAGGTGGCTGGTTGCTCTTTGAGCCAACTTGGCCTTGCCCGGCATGCGGAAGCCTCAGTTCAACAAACGTGCTACACATGGAGCCACGTAAAGGAAATGAGCAGCAGGCTCAGGAGCAGACTGTGTGCTGCCTTTGGGGCTCCAGTCAGTGCCTCAGGCCTCATATGGCAATGCGTGCTTGTTGGTTGCCAAGAGGCGGACCACAGGCCATCTTGAGGAGCACTTCATATTCAAGCGTAGGAAGCAGGCAGTATTACCACCCAGGGGACTCGGCCTTCTGTGGCCCTGGCCAGACGTAGAATTTGGGCGAAGGCAGGGCGAGCTGACTGAGCAGCGTGTAGGTAGCTGGAGCCTGTGCATGCCAGGCAAGGCCAAGCTGGCTCAAAGAGCAACCAGCGACCTCTGGAAGAGTGTACCTGGAGCAGGTGGAGCAGCCAGCAACCTCAGCGACTCAAGGAAGCCGGGATGGCCAGGTTCCCACAGCCTGAGTGGCTGCCACCTGACGGCTGATGGAGGTGAGACCTAAGGATAAGCAGATGGCACTAGGACCCTACCTCTACGGTAGAAAAACTGAGGTACCCTGAACGGCAGCAAATGAGGTTGGCATCTGTTCCCCCTGCTCCTGACACACCCTTGCAGAGGTGGCTGGTTGCTCTTTGAGCCAGCTTGGCCTTGCCTGGCATGCACAAGCCTCAGTGCAACTACCGTGCTACAAATGGAACTATATATAGGAAACGAGCATCAGGCTCAGAAGCAAGGTATGCGTTGCCTTTGGGGTTTCAGTCCATGTCTCAGGGCTCCTATGGAACTGCAGCCTTGTTGGTTGCCAAGAGGCAGAGCACAGGCCGTCTTGAGGAGGACTTTATGTTCAAGTGCAGAAAGTGGTCAGGATTACCACCAGGGTACTCGGCCTTCTGTGGCCCTGGCCAGACATAGACTTTGGGACTAGCTGATTTGGAGCAGCATGTAAGTAGCTGGAGCCTGTGCATGCCAGGCAAGGCCAAGCTGGCTCAAAGAGCAACCAGCCACCTCTGCAAGGGTGCACCAGCAGCAGGTGCACCATCCAGCAACCTCAGCTACTCAAGGATGCAGGAATGGCCAGGTTCCCACAACCTGAGTGGCTGTCACCTAAAGACTGATGGAGCAGAGGCCTGAGGAAAAGCAGATGATATTTTGACCCTACCTCTAGGGTAGAAAAACTAAGGTACCCTGACTAGTAGCGAGTGATGTTGGTCACTCTTCCACTGGTTCCTGGCACACCCTTGCAGAGGTGGCTGGTTGCTCTTTGAGCCAGCTTGGCCTTGCCTGGCATGCACAAGCCTCAGTGCAACAACCGTGCTTCAAATGGAACCATATAGAGGAAACGAGCAGCAGGCTGAGGAGCAGGGTGTGTGCTGCCTTTGGGGTTCCAGTCCATATCTCAGGGCTCCTATGGAAGCGCAGACTTCGTGGTTGCCAAGAGGCAGAGCACAGGCCCTCTTGAGGAGGACTTTATGTTCAAGTGCAGAAAGCGGGCGGGATTACCACCCAGGGGACTCGGCCTTCTGTGGCCCTTGCCAGACTTAGACTCTGGAAAAGCTGATTTGGAGCAGTGTGTAAGTAGCTGTGGCCTGTGCATGCTAGGCGAGGCCAAGCTGGCTCAAAGAGCAACCAGCCACCTCTGCAAGGATGCACCTGCAGCAGGTGCACCATCCAGCAGCCTCAGCTACTCGAGGACGCAGGAATGGCCTGATTCCCATGACCTGAGTGGACGCCACCTGATGGAGCAGAGGCCTGAGGAAAATCAGATGGCATGTTGAACTGTTTAATCCATCTTAAGTTAATTTTTGTATAAAGGAGATGGCACAGTTCATGCCTCAGGGCTCGTGTGGCACTGTAGCCACAGAAGGCCGAGTCCCCTGGGTGGTAATGCTGCCTGCTTTCTGCACTTGAACATAAAGTTCTCCTGAAGACGGCCCATATTCTACCTCTTGGCCCTACCTTTAGGGTAGAAGAACTGATGTACCATGTCCATCAGCGAGTGAGGTTGGTGGCTGGTCCACCTGCTCCTGGCACACCCTTGCAGAGGTGGCTGGTGCTCTTTGAGCCTGCTTGGCCTTGCCTGGCATGCACAAGCCTCAGTGCAACAACCGTGCTACAAATGGAACCATATAGAGGGAACGAGCAGCAGGCTCAGGAGCAGGGTGTGTGCTGCCTTTGTGTGTTCCAGTCCATGTCTCAGGGCTCCTATGGAACTGCAGGCTTGTTGGTTGCCAAGAGGCAGAGCACAGGCCGTCCTGAGGAGGACTTCATGTTCAAGTGCAGAAAGCAGGCAGGATTACCACCCATGGGACTCGGCCTTCTGTGATCCTGGCCAGACTCGTACTTTGGGACAAACTAATTCGTAGTAGCATGTAAGTAGCTGGGGCCTCTGTATGCCAGGGAAGGCCAAGCTGGCTCAAAGAGCAACCAGCCACCTCTGCAAGGGTGCACCTGGAGCAGGTGCACCATCCAGCAACCTCAGCTACACAAGGAAGCAGGGATGGCCAGGTTCCCACAACCTGAGTGTCTGCCACCTAATGGTTGATGGAGCAGAGGCCTGAGGAAAAGTAGATTGCATGTTGAACCGTTTAATCCATCTTAAGTTCATTTTGTGTAAAGGAGATGGCACCAGTCCATGCCTCAGGGCTCATGTGGCACTGTAGGCCACAGAAGGCCGAGTCCACTGGGTGGTAATCCTGCCTGGTTTCTGCACGTGAACATAAAGTCCTCCTCAAAATGGCCTGTGGTCTGCCTTTCGGCCCTACCTTTAGGGTAGAAGAACTGATGTACCATGTCCATCAGCGAGTGAGGTTGGTGGCTCTTCCACCTGCTCCTGGCACACCCTTGCAGAGGTGGCTGGTTGCTCTTTGAGCCTGCTTGGCCTTGCCCGACACGCACAAGCCTCAGTGCAACTACCTTGCTACAAATGGAACCATATAGAGGAAACAAGCAGCAGGCTGAGGAGCAGGGTATGCGCTGCCTTTGGGGCTCCAGTCAGTGCATCAGGCCTTGTATGGCAATGCGTGCTTGTTGGTTGCCAAGAGGTGGACCACAGACCGTCTTGAGGAGGGCTTTATGTTCAAGTGCAGAAAGCAGGTGGGATTACCACCCATGGGACTCGACCTTCTGTGGTCCTGACCAGACTCAGACTTTGGGACAAGCTAATTCGGAGTAGGGTGTAAGTAGCTGGGGCCTGTGCATGCCAGGCAAGGCCAAGCCGGCTCAAAGAGCAACCAGCCACCTCTGCAAGGGTGCACCTGGAGCAGGTGGGCCAGCCAGCAACCTCAGCTACTCAAGGAAGCAGTGATGGCCAGGTTCCCAGAGGCTGAGTGGCTTCCACCTAATGACTGATGGAACAGAGGCCTGAGGAAATGCAGACGGTACGTTGACCTGTTTAATCCATCTTAAGTTAATTTTTGTATAAAGGAGATGGCACCAGTCCATGCCTCAGGGCTCGTGTGGCACTGTAGGCTACAGAAGGCCGAGTCCACTGGGAGGTAATCCTGCCTGCTTTCCGCACTTGAACATAAAGTCCTCCTCAAGATGGCCTGTGGTCTGCCTCTCGGCCCTACCTTTAGGGTGGAAGAACTGATGTACCATGTCCATCAGCGAGTGAGGTTGGTGGCTGGTCCACCTGCTCCTGGCACACCCTTGCAGAGGTGGCTGGTTGCTCTTTGAGCCAGCTTGGCCTTGCCTGGCATGCACAAGCCTCAGTGCAACAACCTTGCTTCAAATGGAACCATATAGAGGAAACGAGCAGCAGGCTGAGAAGCAGGGTGTGTGCTGCCTTTGGGGTTCCAGTCCATGTCTCAGGGCTCCTATGGAACTGCAGGCTTGTTGGTTGCCAAGAGGCAGAGCACAGGCCATCTTGAGGAGGACTTTATGTTCAAGTGCAGAAAGCGGGCAGGATTACCACCCATGGGACTCGGCCTTCTGTGGCCCTTGCCAGACTTAGACTCTGGAAAAGCTGATTTGGAGCAGTGTGTAAGTAGCTGTGGCCTGTGCATGCCAGGCGAGGCCAAGCTGGCTCAAAGAGCAACCAGCCACCTCTGCAAGGGTGCACCTGCAGCAGGTGCACCATCCAGCAGCCTCAGCTACTCAAGGACGCAGGAATGGCCTGATTCCCACAACCTGAGTGGAAGCCACCAGATGGAGCAGAGGCCTGAGGAAAATCAGATGGCATGTTGAACTGTTTAATCCATCTTAAGTTAATTTTTGTATAAAGGAGATGGCACCAGTTCATTCCTCAGGGCTCGTGTGGCCCTGTAGCCACAGAAGGCCGAGTCCCCTGGGTGGTAATGCTGCCTTCTTTCTGCACTTGAACATAAAGTTCTCCTGAAGACGGCCCATAGTCTACCTCTTGGCCCTACCTTTAGGGTAGAAGAACTGATGTACCATGTCCATCAGCGAGTGACGTTGGTGGCTGCTCCACCTGTTCGTGGCACACCCTTGCAGAGGTGGCTGGTTGCTCTTTGAGTCTGCTTGGCCTTGCCTGACACGCACAAGCCTCAGTGCAACAACCGTGCTACAAATGGAACCATATAGAGGAAACGAGCAGCAGGCTCAGGAGCAGGGTGAGTGCTGCCTTTGGGGTTCCAGTCCACGTCTCAGGGCTCCTATCGAAGTGCAGGCTTGTTGGTTGCCAAGAGGCAGAGCACAGGCCGTCTTGAGGAGGACTTTATGTTGAAGTGCAGAAAGCAGGCAGGATTACCACCCATGGGACTCGGCCTTCTCTGGTCCTGGCCTGACTCAGACTTTGGGACAAGCTAATTCGGAGTAGGGTGTAAGTAGCTGGGGACTGTGCATGCTAGGCAAGGCCAAGCCGGCTCAAAGAGCAACCAGCCACCTCTGCAAGGGTGCACCTGGAGCAGGTGGGCCAGCCAGCAGCCTCAGCTACTCAAGGAAGCAGTAATGGCCAGGTTCCCACAGGCTAAGTGGCCTCCACCTAATGACTGATGGAACAGAGGGCTGAGGAAACACAGACGGCATGTTGAACTGTTTAATCCATCTTTAATTTTTGTATAAAAGAGATGGCACCAGTCCATGCCTCAGGGCTCATATGGCACTGTAGGCCACAGAAGGCCAAGTCCCCTGGGTGGTAATCCTGCCTGCTTTCTGCACTTGAACATAAAGTCCTCCTGAAGACGGCCCGTGGTCTGCCTCTCGGCCCTACCTTTAGGGTAGAAGAACTGATGTACCATGTCCATCAGCGAGTGAGGTTGGTGGCTGGTCCACCTGCTCCTGGCACACCCTTGTAGAGGTGGCTGGTTGCTCTTTGAGCCAACTTGGCCTTGCCCGGCATGCGGAAGCCTCAGTTCAACAAACGTGCTACACATGGAGCCACGTAAAGGAAATGAGCAGCAGGCTCAGGAGCAGACTGTGTGCTGCCTTTGGGGCTCCAGTCAGTGCCTCAGGCCTCATATGGCAATGCGTGCTTGTTGGTTGCCAAGAGGCGGACCACAGGCCATCTTGAGGAGCACTTCATATTCAAGCGTAGGAAGCAGGCAGTATTACCACCCAGGGGACTCGGCCTTCTGTGGCCCTGGCCAGACGTAGAATTTGGGCGAAGGCAGGGCGAGCTGACTGAGCAGCGTGTAGGTAGCTGGAGCCTGTGCATGCCAGGCAAGGCCAAGCTGGCTCAAAGAGCAACCAGCGACCTCTGGAAGAGTGTACCTGGAGCAGGTGGAGCAGCCAGCAACCTCAGCGACTCAAGGAAGCCGGGATGGCCAGGTTCCCACAGCCTGAGTGGCTGCCACCTGACGGCTGATGGAGGTGAGACCTAAGGATAAGCAGATGGCACTAGGACCCTACCTCTACGGTAGAAAAACTGAGGTACCCTGAACGGCAGCAAATGAGGTTGGCATCTGTTCCCCCTGCTCCTGACACACCCTTGCAGAGGTGGCTGGTTGCTCTTTGAGCCAGCTTGGCCTTGCCTGGCATGCACAAGCCTCAGTGCAACTACCGTGCTACAAATGGAACTATATATAGGAAACGAGCATCAGGCTCAGAAGCAAGGTATGCGTTGCCTTTGGGGTTTCAGTCCATGTCTCAGGGCTCCTATGGAACTGCAGCCTTGTTGGTTGCCAAGAGGCAGAGCACAGGCCGTCTTGAGGAGGACTTTATGTTCAAGTGCAGAAAGTGGTCAGGATTACCACCAGGGTACTCGGCCTTCTGTGGCCCTGGCCAGACATAGACTTTGGGACTAGCTGATTTGGAGCAGCATGTAAGTAGCTGGAGCCTGTGCATGCCAGGCAAGGCCAAGCTGGCTCAAAGAGCAACCAGCCACCTCTGCAAGGGTGCACCAGCAGCAGGTGCACCATCCAGCAACCTCAGCTACTCAAGGATGCAGGAATGGCCAGGTTCCCACAACCTGAGTGGCTGTCACCTAAAGACTGATGGAGCAGAGGCCTGAGGAAAAGCAGATGATATTTTGACCCTACCTCTAGGGTAGAAAAACTAAGGTACCCTGACTAGTAGCGAGTGATGTTGGTCACTCTTCCACTGGTTCCTGGCACACCCTTGCAGAGGTGGCTGGTTGCTCTTTGAGCCAGCTTGGCCTTGCCTGGCATGCACAAGCCTCAGTGCAACAACCGTGCTTCAAATGGAACCATATAGAGGAAACGAGCAGCAGGCTGAGGAGCAGGGTGTGTGCTGCCTTTGGGGTTCCAGTCCATATCTCAGGGCTCCTATGGAAGCGCAGACTTCGTGGTTGCCAAGAGGCAGAGCACAGGCCCTCTTGAGGAGGACTTTATGTTCAAGTGCAGAAAGCGGGCGGGATTACCACCCAGGGGACTCGGCCTTCTGTGGCCCTTGCCAGACTTAGACTCTGGAAAAGCTGATTTGGAGCAGTGTGTAAGTAGCTGTGGCCTGTGCATGCTAGGCAAGGCCAAGCTGGCTCAAAGAGCAACCAGCCACCTCTGCAAGGATGCACCTGCAGCAGGTGCACCATCCAGCAGCCTCAGCTACTCGAGGACGCAGGAATGGCCTGATTCCCATGACCTGAGTGGACGCCACCTGATGGAGCAGAGGCCTGAGGAAAATCAGATGGCATGTTGAACTGTTTAATCCATCTTAAGTTAATTTTTGTATAAAGGAGATGGCACAGTTCATGCCTCAGGGCTCGTGTGGCACTGTAGCCACAGAAGGCCGAGTCCCCTGGGTGGTAATGCTGCCTGCTTTCTGCACTTGAACATAAAGTTCTCCTGAAGACGGCCCATATTCTACCTCTTGGCCCTACCTTTAGGGTAGAAGAACTGATGTACCATGTCCATCAGCGAGTGAGGTTGGTGGCTGGTCCACCTGCTCCTGGCACACCCTTGCAGAGGTGGCTGGTGCTCTTTGAGCCTGCTTGGCCTTGCCTGGCATGCACAAGCCTCAGTGCAACAACCGTGCTACAAATGGAACCATATAGAGGGAACGAGCAGCAGGCTCAGGAGCAGGGTGTGTGCTGCCTTTGTGTGTTCCAGTCCATGTCTCAGGGCTCCTATGGAACTGCAGGCTTGTTGGTTGCCAAGAGGCAGAGCACAGGCCGTCCTGAGGAGGACTTCATGTTCAAGTGCAGAAAGCAGGCAGGATTACCACCCATGGGACTCGGCCTTCTGTGATCCTGGCCAGACTCGTACTTTGGGACAAACTAATTCGTAGTAGCATGTAAGTAGCTGGGGCCTCTGTATGCCAGGGAAGGCCAAGCTGGCTCAAAGAGCAACCAGCCACCTCTGCAAGGGTGCACCTGGAGCAGGTGCACCATCCAGCAACCTCAGCTACACAAGGAAGCAGGGATGGCCAGGTTCCCACAACCTGAGTGTCTGCCACCTAATGGTTGATGGAGCAGAGGCCTGAGGAAAAGTAGATTGCATGTTGAACCGTTTAATCCATCTTAAGTTCATTTTGTGTAAAGGAGATGGCACCAGTCCATGCCTCAGGGCTCATGTGGCACTGTAGGCCACAGAAGGCCGAGTCCACTGGGTGGTAATCCTGCCTGGTTTCTGCACGTGAACATAAAGTCCTCCTCAAAATGGCCTGTGGTCTGCCTTTCGGCCCTACCTTTAGGGTAGAAGAACTGATGTACCATGTCCATCAGCGAGTGAGGTTGGTGGCTCTTCCACCTGCTCCTGGCACACCCTTGCAGAGGTGGCTGGTTGCTCTTTGAGCCTGCTTGGCCTTGCCCGACACGCACAAGCCTCAGTGCAACTACCTTGCTACAAATGGAACCATATAGAGGAAACAAGCAGCAGGCTGAGGAGCAGGGTATGCGCTGCCTTTGGGGCTCCAGTCAGTGCATCAGGCCTTGTATGGCAATGCGTGCTTGTTGGTTGCCAAGAGGTGGACCACAGACCGTCTTGAGGAGGGCTTTATGTTCAAGTGCAGAAAGCAGGTGGGATTACCACCCATGGGACTCGACCTTCTGTGGTCCTGACCAGACTCAGACTTTGGGACAAGCTAATTCGGAGTAGGGTGTAAGTAGCTGGGGCCTGTGCATGCCAGGCAAGGCCAAGCCGGCTCAAAGAGCAACCAGCCACCTCTGCAAGGGTGCACCTGGAGCAGGTGGGCCAGCCAGCAACCTCAGCTACTCAAGGAAGCAGTGATGGCCAGGTTCCCAGAGGCTGAGTGGCTTCCACCTAATGCCTGATGGAACAGAGGCCTGAGGAAATGCAGACGGTACGTTGAACTGTTTAATCCATCTTAAGTTAATTTTTGTATAAAGGAGATGGCACCAGTCCATGCCTCAGGGCTCGTGTGGCACTGTAGGCTACAGAAGGCCGAGTCCACTGGGAGGTAATCCTGCCTGCTTTCCGCACTTGAACATAAAGTCCTCCTCAAGATGGCCTGTGGTCTGCCTCTCGGCCCTACCTTTAGGGTGGAAGAACTGATGTACCATGTCCATCAGCGAGTGAGGTTGGTGGCTGGTCCACCTGCTCCTGGCACACCCTTGCAGAGGTGGCTGGTTGCTCTTTGAGCCAGCTTGGCCTTGCCTGGCATGCACAAGCCTCAGTGCAACAACCTTGCTTCAAATGGAACCATATAGAGGAAACGAGCAGCAGGCTGAGGAGCAGGGTGTGTGCTGCCTTTGGGGTTCCAGTCCATGTCTCAGGGCTCCTATGGAACTGCAGGCTTGTTGGTTGCCAAGAGGCAGAGCACAGGCCATCTTGAGGAGGACTTTATGTTCAAGTGCAGAAAGCGGGCAGGATTACCACCCATGGGACTCGGCCTTCTGTGGCCCTTGCCAGACTTAGACTCTGGAAAAGCTGATTTGGAGCAGTGTGTAAGTAGCTGTGGCCTGTGCATGCCAGGCGAGGCCAAGCTGGCTCAAAGAGCAACCAGCCACCTCTGCAAGGGTGCACCTGCAGCAGGTGCACCATCCAGCAGCCTCAGCTACTCAAGGACGCAGGAATGGCCTGATTCCCACAACCTGAGTGGAAGCCACCAGATGGAGCAGAGGCCTGAGGAAAATCAGATGGCATGTTGAACTGTTTAATCCATCTTAAGTTAATTTTTGTATAAAGGAGATGGCACCAGTTCATTCCTCAGGGCTCGTGTGGCCCTGTAGCCACAGAAGGCCGAGTCCCCTGGGTGGTAATGCTGCCTTCTTTCTGCACTTGAACATAAAGTTCTCCTGAAGACGGCCCATAGTCTACCTCTTGGCCCTACCTTTAGGGTAGAAGAACTGATGTACCATGTCCATCAGCGAGTGACGTTGGTGGCTGCTCCACCTGTTCGTGGCACACCCTTGCAGAGGTGGCTGGTTGCTCTTTGAGTCTGCTTGGCCTTGCCTGACACGCACAAGCCTCAGTGCAACAACCGTGCTACAAATGGAACCATATAGAGGAAACGAGCAGCAGGCTCAGGAGCAGGGTGAGTGCTGCCTTTGGGGTTCCAGTCCACGTCTCAGGGCTCCTATCGAAGTGCAGGCTTGTTGGTTGCCAAGAGGCAGAGCACAGGCCGTCTTGAGGAGGACTTTATGTTGAAGTGCAGAAAGCAGGCAGGATTACCACCCATGGGACTCGGCCTTCTCTGGTCCTGGCCTGACTCAGACTTTGGGACAAGCTAATTCGGAGTAGGGTGTAAGTAGCTGGGGCCTGTGCATGCTAGGCAAGGCCAAGCCGGCTCAAAGAGCAACCAGCCACCTCTGCAAGGGTGCACCTGGAGCAGGTGGGCCAGCCAGCAGCCTCAGCTACTCAAGGAAGCAGTAATGGCCAGGTTCCCACAGGCTAAGTGGCCTCCACCTAATGACTGATGGAACAGAGGGCTGAGGAAACACAGACGGCATGTTGAACTGTTTAATCCATCTTTAATTTTTGTATAAAAGAGATGGCACCAGTCCATGCCTCAGGGCTCATATGGCACTGTAGGCCACAGAAGGCCAAGTCCCCTGGGTGGTAATCCTGCCTGCTTTCTGCACTTGAACATAAAGTCCTCCTCAAGACGGCCCGTGGTCTGCCTCTCGGCCCTACCTTTAGGGTAGAAGAACTGATGTACCATGTCCATCAGCGAGTGAGGTTGGTGGCTGGTCCACCTGCTCCTGGCACACCCTTGTAGAGGTGGCTGGTTGCTCTTTGAGCCAACTTGGCCTTGCCCGGCATGCGGAAGCCTCAGTTCAACAAACGTGCTACACATGGAGCCACGTAAAGGAAATGAGCAGCAGGCTCAGGAGCAGACTGTGTGCTGCCTTTGGGGCTCCAGTCAGTGCCTCAGGCCTCATATGGCAATGCGTGCTTGTTGGTTGCCAAGAGGCGGACCACAGGCCATCTTGAGGAGCACTTCATATTCAAGCGTAGGAAGCAGGCAGTATTACCACCCAGGGGACTCGGCCTTCTGTGGCCCTGGCCAGACGTAGAATTTGGGCGAAGGCAGGGCGAGCTGACTGAGCAGCGTGTAGGTAGCTGGAGCCTGTGCATGCCAGGCAAGGCCAAGCTGGCTCAAAGAGCAACCAGCGACCTCTGGAAGAGTGTACCTGGAGCAGGTGGAGCAGCCAGCAACCTCAGCGACTCAAGGAAGCCGGGATGGCCAGGTTCCCACAGCCTGAGTGGCTGCCACCTGACGGCTGATGGAGGTGAGACCTAAGGAAAAGCAGATGGCACTAGGACCCTACCTCTACGGTAGAAAAACTGAGGTACCCTGAACGGCAGCAAATGAGGTTGGCATCTGTTCCCCCTGCTCCTGACACACCCTTGCAGAGGTGGCTGGTTGCTCTTTGAGCCAGCTTGGCCTTGCCTGGCATGCACAAGCCTCAGTGCAACTACCGTGCTTCAAATGGAACCATATAGAGGAAACGAGCAGCAGGCTGAGGAGCAGGGTGTGTGCTGCCTTTGGGGTTCCAGTCCATATCTCAGGGCTCCTATGGAAGCGCAGACTTCGTGGTTGCCAAGAGGCAGAGCACAGGCCCTCTTGAGGAGGACTTTATGTTCAAGTGCAGAAAGCGGGCGGGATTACCACCCAGGGGACTCGGCCTTCTGTGGCCCTTGCCAGACTTAGACTCTGGAAAAGCTGATTTGGAGCAGTGTGTAAGTAGCTGTGGCCTGTGCATGCTAGGCAAGGCCAAGCTGGCTCAAAGAGCAACCAGCCACCTCTGCAAGGATGCACCTGCAGCAGGTGCACCATCCAGCAGCCTCAGCTACTCGAGGACGCAGGAATGGCCTGATTCCCATGACCTGAGTGGACGCCACCTGATGGAGCAGAGGCCTGAGGAAAATCAGATGGCATGTTGAACTGTTTAATCCATCTTAAGTTAATTTTTGTATAAAGGAGATGGCACAGTTCATGCCTCAGGGCTCGTGTGGCACTGTAGCCACAGAAGGCCGAGTCCCCTGGGTGGTAATGCTGCCTGCTTTCTGCACTTGAACATAAAGTTCTCCTGAAGACGGCCCATATTCTACCTCTTGGCCCTACCTTTAGGGTAGAAGAACTGATGTACCATGTCCATCAGCGAGTGAGGTTGGTGGCTGGTCCACCTGCTCCTGGCACACCCTTGCAGAGGTGGCTGGTGCTCTTTGAGCCTGCTTGGCCTTGCCTGGCATGCACAAGCCTCAGTGCAACAACCGTGCTACAAATGGAACCATATAGAGGGAACGAGCAGCAGGCTCAGGAGCAGGGTGTGTGCTGCCTTTGTGTGTTCCAGTCCATGTCTCAGGGCTCCTATGGAACTGCAGGCTTGTTGGTTGCCAAGAGGCAGAGCACAGGCCGTCCTGAGGAGGACTTCATGTTCAAGTGCAGAAAGCAGGCAGGATTACCACCCATGGGACTCGGCCTTCTGTGATCCTGGCCAGACTCGTACTTTGGGACAAACTAATTCGTAGTAGCATGTAAGTAGCTGGGGCCTCTGTATGCCAGGGAAGGCCAAGCTGGCTCAAAGAGCAACCAGCCACCTCTGCAAGGGTGCACCTGGAGCAGGTGCACCATCCAGCAACCTCAGCTACACAAGGAAGCAGGGATGGCCAGGTTCCCACAACCTGAGTGTCTGCCACCTAATGGTTGATGGAGCAGAGGCCTGAGGAAAAGTAGATTGCATGTTGAACCGTTTAATCCATCTTAAGTTCATTTTGTGTAAAGGAGATGGCACCAGTCCATGCCTCAGGGCTCATGTGGCACTGTAGGCCACAGAAGGCCGAGTCCACTGGGTGGTAATCCTGCCTGGTTTCTGCACGTGAACATAAAGTCCTCCTCAAAATGGCCTGTGGTCTGCCTTTCGGCCCTACCTTTAGGGTAGAAGAACTGATGTACCATGTCCATCAGCGAGTGAGGTTGGTGGCTCTTCCACCTGCTCCTGGCACACCCTTGCAGAGGTGGCTGGTTGCTCTTTGAGCCTGCTTGGCCTTGCCCGACACGCACAAGCCTCAGTGCAACTACCTTGCTACAAATGGAACCATATAGAGGAAACAAGCAGCAGGCTGAGGAGCAGGGTATGCGCTGCCTTTGGGGCTCCAGTCAGTGCATCAGGCCTTGTATGGCAATGCGTGCTTGTTGGTTGCCAAGAGGTGGACCACAGACCGTCTTGAGGAGGGCTTTATGTTCAAGTGCAGAAAGCAGGTGGGATTACCACCCATGGGACTCGACCTTCTGTGGTCCTGACCAGACTCAGACTTTGGGACAAGCTAATTCGGAGTAGGGTGTAAGTAGCTGGGGCCTGTGCATGCCAGGCAAGGCCAAGCCGGCTCAAAGAGCAACCAGCCACCTCTGCAAGGGTGCACCTGGAGCAGGTGGGCCAGCCAGCAACCTCAGCTACTCAAGGAAGCAGTGATGGCCAGGTTCCCAGAGGCTGAGTGGCTTCCACCTAATGCCTGATGGAACAGAGGCCTGAGGAAATGCAGACGGTACGTTGAACTGTTTAATCCATCTTAAGTTAATTTTTGTATAAAGGAGATGGCACCAGTCCATGCCTCAGGGCTCGTGTGGCACTGTAGGCTACAGAAGGCCGAGTCCACTGGGAGGTAATCCTGCCTGCTTTCCGCACTTGAACATAAAGTCCTCCTCAAGATGGCCTGTGGTCTGCCTCTCGGCCCTACCTTTAGGGTGGAAGAACTGATGTACCATGTCCATCAGCGAGTGAGGTTGGTGGCTGGTCCACCTGCTCCTGGCACACCCTTGCAGAGGTGGCTGGTTGCTCTTTGAGCCAGCTTGGCCTTGCCTGGCATGCACAAGCCTCAGTGCAACAACCTTGCTTCAAATGGAACCATATAGAGGAAACGAGCAGCAGGCTGAGGAGCAGGGTGTGTGCTGCCTTTGGGGTTCCAGTCCATGTCTCAGGGCTCCTATGGAACTGCAGGCTTGTTGGTTGCCAAGAGGCAGAGCACAGGCCATCTTGAGGAGGACTTTATGTTCAAGTGCAGAAAGCGGGCAGGATTACCACCCATGGGACTCGGCCTTCTGTGGCCCTTGCCAGACTTAGACTCTGGAAAAGCTGATTTGGAGCAGTGTGTAAGTAGCTGTGGCCTGTGCATGCCAGGCGAGGCCAAGCTGGCTCAAAGAGCAACCAGCCACCTCTGCAAGGGTGCACCTGCAGCAGGTGCACCATCCAGCAGCCTCAGCTACTCAAGGACGCAGGAATGGCCTGATTCCCACAACCTGAGTGGAAGCCACCAGATGGAGCAGAGGCCTGAGGAAAATCAGATGGCATGTTGAACTGTTTAATCCATCTTAAGTTAATTTTTGTATAAAGGAGATGGCACCAGTTCATTCCTCAGGGCTCGTGTGGCCCTGTAGCCACAGAAGGCCGAGTCCCCTGGGTGGTAATGCTGCCTTCTTTCTGCACTTGAACATAAAGTTCTCCTGAAGACGGCCCATAGTCTACCTCTTGGCCCTACCTTTAGGGTAGAAGAACTGATGTACCATGTCCATCAGCGAGTGACGTTGGTGGCTGCTCCACCTGTTCGTGGCACACCCTTGCAGAGGTGGCTGGTTGCTCTTTGAGTCTGCTTGGCCTTGCCTGACACGCACAAGCCTCAGTGCAACAACCGTGCTACAAATGGAACCATATAGAGGAAACGAGCAGCAGGCTCAGGAGCAGGGTGAGTGCTGCCTTTGGGGTTCCAGTCCACGTCTCAGGGCTCCTATCGAAGTGCAGGCTTGTTGGTTGCCAAGAGGCAGAGCACAGGCCGTCTTGAGGAGGACTTTATGTTGAAGTGCAGAAAGCAGGCAGGATTACCACCCATGGGACTCGGCCTTCTCTGGTCCTGGCCTGACTCAGACTTTGGGACAAGCTAATTCGGAGTAGGGTGTAAGTAGCTGGGGCCTGTGCATGCTAGGCAAGGCCAAGCCGGCTCAAAGAGCAACCAGCCACCTCTGCAAGGGTGCACCTGGAGCAGGTGGGCCAGCCAGCAGCCTCAGCTACTCAAGGAAGCAGTAATGGCCAGGTTCCCACAGGCTAAATGGCCTCCACCTAATGACTGATGGAACAGAGGGCTGAGGAAACACAGACGGCATGTTGAACTGTTTAATCCATCTTTAATTTTTGTATAAAAGAGATGGCACCAGTCCATGCCTCAGGGCTCATATGGCACTGTAGGCCACAGAAGGCCAAGTCCCCTGGGTGGTAATCCTGCCTGCTTTCTGCACTTGAACATAAAGTCCTCCTCAAGACGGCCCGTGGTCTGCCTCTCGGCCCTACCTTTAGGGTAGAAGAACTGATGTACCATGTCCATCAGCGAGTGAGGTTGGTGGCTGGTCCACCTGCTCCTGGCACACCCTTGTAGAGGTGGCTGGTTGCTCTTTGAGCCAACTTGGCCTTGCCCGGCATGCGGAAGCCTCAGTTCAACAAACGTGCTACACATGGAGCCACGTAAAGGAAATGAGCAGCAGGCTCAGGAGCAGACTGTGTGCTGCCTTTGGGGCTCCAGTCAGTGCCTCAGGCCTCATATGGCAATGCGTGCTTGTTGGTTGCCAAGAGGCGGACCACAGGCCATCTTGAGGAGCACTTCATATTCAAGCGTAGGAAGCAGGCAGTATTACCACCCAGGGGACTCGGCCTTCTGTGGCCCTGGCCAGACGTAGAATTTGGGCGAAGGCAGGGCGAGCTGACTGAGCAGCGTGTAGGTAGCTGGAGCCTGTGCATGCCAGGCAAGGCCAAGCTGGCTCAAAGAGCAACCAGCGACCTCTGGAAGAGTGTACCTGGAGCAGGTGGAGCAGCCAGCAACCTCAGCGACTCAAGGAAGCCGGGATGGCCAGGTTCCCACAGCCTGAGTGGCTGCCACCTGACGGCTGATGGAGGTGAGACCTAAGGATAAGCAGATGGCACTAGGACCCTACCTCTACGGTAGAAAAACTGAGGTACCCTGAACGGCAGCAAATGAGGTTGGCATCTGTTCCCCCTGCTCCTGACACACCCTTGCAGAGGTGGCTGGTTGCTCTTTGAGCCAGCTTGGCCTTGCCTGGCATGCACAAGCCTCAGTGCAACTACCGTGCTACAAATGGAACTATATATAGGAAACGAGCATCAGGCTCAGAAGCAAGGTATGCGTTGCCTTTGGGGTTTCAGTCCATGTCTCAGGGCTCCTATGGAACTGCAGCCTTGTTGGTTGCCAAGAGGCAGAGCACAGGCCGTCTTGAGGAGGACTTTATGTTCAAGTGCAGAAAGTGGTCAGGATTACCACCAGGGTACTCGGCCTTCTGTGGCCCTGGCCAGACATAGACTTTGGGACTAGCTGATTTGGAGCAGCATGTAAGTAGCTGGAGCCTGTGCATGCCAGGCAAGGCCAAGCTGGCTCAAAGAGCAACCAGCCACCTCTGCAAGGGTGCACCAGCAGCAGGTGCACCATCCAGCAACCTCAGCTACTCAAGGATGCAGGAATGGCCAGGTTCCCACAACCTGAGTGGCTGTCACCTAAAGACTGATGGAGCAGAGGCCTGAGGAAAAGCAGATGATATTTTGACCCTACCTCTAGGGTAGAAAAACTAAGGTACCCTGACTAGTAGCGAGTGATGTTGGTCACTCTTCCACTGGTTCCTGGCACACCCTTGCAGAGGTGGCTGGTTGCTCTTTGAGCCAGCTTGGCCTTGCCTGGCATGCACAAGCCTCAGTGCAACAACCGTGCTTCAAATGGAACCATATAGAGGAAACGAGCAGCAGGCTGAGGAGCAGGGTGTGTGCTGCCTTTGGGGTTCCAGTCCATATCTCAGGGCTCCTATGGAAGCGCAGACTTCGTGGTTGCCAAGAGGCAGAGCACAGGCCATCTTGAGGAGGACTTTATGTTCAAGTGCAGAAAGCGGGCGGGATTACCACCCAGGGGACTCGGCCTTCTGTGGCCCTTGCCAGACTTAGACTCTGGAAAAGCTGATTTGGAGCAGTGTGTAAGTAGCTGTGGCCTGTGCATGCTAGGCAAGGCCAAGCTGGCTCAAAGAGCAACCAGCCACCTCTGCAAGGATGCACCTGCAGCAGGTGCACCATCCAGCAGCCTCAGCTACTCGAGGACGCAGGAATGGCCTGATTCCCATGACCTGAGTGGACGCCACCTGATGGAGCAGAGGCCTGAGGAAAATCAGATGGCATGTTGAACTGTTTAATCCATCTTAAGTTAATTTTTGTATAAAGGAGATGGCACAGTTCATGCCTCAGGGCTCGTGTGGCACTGTAGCCACAGAAGGCCGAGTCCCCTGGGTGGTAATGCTGCCTGCTTTCTGCACTTGAACATAAAGTTCTCCTGAAGACGGCCCATAGTCTACCTCTTGGCCCTACCTTTAGGGTAGAAGAACTGATGTACCATGTCCATCAGCGAGTGAGGTTGGTGGCTGGTCCACCTGCTCCTGGCACACCCTTGCAGAGGTGGCTGGTGCTCTTTGAGCCTGCTTGGCCTTGCCTGGCATGCACAAGCCTCAGTGCAACAACCGTGCTACAAATGGAACCATATAGAGGGAACGAGCAGCAGGCTCAGGAGCAGGGTGTGTGCTGCCTTTGTGTGTTCCAGTCCATGTCTCAGGGCTCCTATGGAACTGCAGGCTTGTTGGTTGCCAAGAGGCAGAGCACAGGCCGTCCTGAGGAGGACTTCATGTTCAAGTGCAGAAAGCAGGCAGGATTACCACCCATGGGACTCGGCCTTCTGTGATCCTGGCCAGACTCGTACTTTGGGACAAACTAATTCGTAGTAGCATGTAAGTAGCTGGGGCCTCTGTATGCCAGGGAAGGCCAAGCTGGCTCAAAGAGCAACCAGCCACCTCTGCAAGGGTGCACCTGGAGCAGGTGCACCATCCAGCAACCTCAGCTACACAAGGAAGCAGGGATGGCCAGGTTCCCACAACCTGAGTGTCTGCCACCTAATGGTTGATGGAGCAGAGGCCTGAGGAAAAGTAGATTGCATGTTGAACCGTTTAATCCATCTTAAGTTCATTTTGTGTAAAGGAGATGGCACCAGTCCATGCCTCAGGGCTCATGTGGCACTGTAGGCCACAGAAGGCCGAGTCCACTGGGTGGTAATCCTGCCTGGTTTCTGCACGTGAACATAAAGTCCTCCTCAAAATGGCCTGTGGTCTGCCTTTCGGCCCTACCTTTAGGGTAGAAGAACTGATGTACCATGTCCATCAGCGAGTGAGGTTGGTGGCTCTTCCACCTGCTCCTGGCACACCCTTGCAGAGGTGGCTGGTTGCTCTTTGAGCCTGCTTGGCCTTGCCCGACACGCACAAGCCTCAGTGCAACTACCTTGCTACAAATGGAACCATATAGAGGAAACAAGCAGCAGGCTGAGGAGCAGGGTATGCGCTGCCTTTGGGGCTCCAGTCAGTGCATCAGGCCTTGTATGGCAATGCGTGCTTGTTGGTTGCCAAGAGGTGGACCACAGACCGTCTTGAGGAGGGCTTTATGTTCAAGTGCAGAAAGCAGGTGGGATTACCACCCATGGGACTCGACCTTCTGTGGTCCTGACCAGACTCAGACTTTGGGACAAGCTAATTCGGAGTAGGGTGTAAGTAGCTGGGGCCTGTGCATGCCAGGCAAGGCCAAGCCGGCTCAAAGAGCAACCAGCCACCTCTGCAAGGGTGCACCTGGAGCAGGTGGGCCAGCCAGCAACCTCAGCTACTCAAGGAAGCAGTGATGGCCAGGTTCCCAGAGGCTGAGTGGCTTCCACCTAATGACTGATGGAACAGAGGCCTGAGGAAATGCAGACGGTACGTTGAACTGTTTAATCCATCTTAAGTTAATTTTTGTATAAAGGAGATGGCACCAGTCCATGCCTCAGGGCTCGTGTGGCACTGTAGGCTACAGAAGGCCGAGTCCACTGGGAGGTAATCCTGCCTGCTTTCCGCACTTGAACATAAAGTCCTCCTCAAGATGGCCTGTGGTCTGCCTCTCGGCCCTACCTTTAGGGTGGAAGAACTGATGTACCATGTCCATCAGCGAGTGAGGTTGGTGGCTGGTCCACCTGCTCCTGGCACACCCTTGCAGAGGTGGCTGGTTGCTCTTTGAGCCAGCTTGGCCTTGCCTGGCATGCACAAGCCTCAGTGCAACAACCTTGCTTCAAATGGAACCATATAGAGGAAACGAGCAGCAGGCTGAGGAGCAGGGTGTGTGCTGCCTTTGGGGTTCCAGTCCATGTCTCAGGGCTCCTATGGAACTGCAGGCTTGTTGGTTGCCAAGAGGCAGAGCACAGGCCATCTTGAGGAGGACTTTATGTTCAAGTGCAGAAAGCGGGCAGGATTACCACCCATGGGACTCGGCCTTCTGTGGCCCTTGCCAGACTTAGACTCTGGAAAAGCTGATTTGGAGCAGTGTGTAAGTAGCTGTGGCCTGTGCATGCCAGGCGAGGCCAAGCTGGCTCAAAGAGCAACCAGCCACCTCTGCAAGGGTGCACCTGCAGCAGGTGCACCATCCAGCAGCCTCAGCTACTCAAGGACGCAGGAATGGCCTGATTCCCACAACCTGAGTGGAAGCCACCAGATGGAGCAGAGGCCTGAGGAAAATCAGATGGCATGTTGAACTGTTTAATCCATCTTAAGTTAATTTTTGTATAAAGGAGATGGCACCAGTTCATTCCTCAGGGCTCGTGTGGCCCTGTAGCCACAGAAGGCCGAGTCCCCTGGGTGGTAATGCTGCCTTCTTTCTGCACTTGAACATAAAGTTCTCCTGAAGACGGCCCATAGTCTACCTCTTGGCCCTACCTTTAGGGTAGAAGAACTGATGTACCATGTCCATCAGCGAGTGACGTTGGTGGCTGCTCCACCTGTTCGTGGCACACCCTTGCAGAGGTGGCTGGTTGCTCTTTGAGTCTGCTTGGCCTTGCCTGACACGCACAAGCCTCAGTGCAACAACCGTGCTACAAATGGAACCATATAGAGGAAACGAGCAGCAGGCTCAGGAGCAGGGTGAGTGCTGCCTTTGGGGTTCCAGTCCACGTCTCAGGGCTCCTATCGAAGTGCAGGCTTGTTGGTTGCCAAGAGGCAGAGCACAGGCCGTCTTGAGGAGGACTTTATGTTGAAGTGCAGAAAGCAGGCAGGATTACCACCCATGGGACTCGGCCTTCTGTGGTCCTGGCCTGACTCAGACTTTGGGACAAGCTAATTCGGAGTAGGGTGTAAGTAGCTGGGGACTGTGCATGCTAGGCAAGGCCAAGCCGGCTCAAAGAGCAACCAGCCACCTCTGCAAGGGTGCACCTGGAGCAGGTGGGCCAGCCAGCAGCCTCAGCTACTCAAGGAAGCAGTAATGGCCAGGTTCCCACAGGCTAAGTGGCCTCCACCTAATGACTGATGGAACAGAGGGCTGAGGAAACACAGACGGCATGTTGAACTGTTTAATCCATCTTTAATTTTTGTATAAAAGAGATGGCACCAGTCCATGCCTCAGGGCTCATATGGCACTGTAGGCCACAGAAGGCCAAGTCCCCTGGGTGGTAATCCTGCCTGCTTTCTGCACTTGAACATAAAGTCCTCCTCAAGACGGCCCGTGGTCTGCCTCTCGGCCCTACCTTTAGGGTAGAAGAACTGATGTACCATGTCCATCAGCGAGTGAGGTTGGTGGCTGGTCCACCTGCTCCTGGCACACCCTTGTAGAGGTGGCTGGTTGCTCTTTGAGCCAACTTGGCCTTGCCCGGCATGAGGAAGCCTCAGTTCAACAAACGTGCTACACATGGAGCCACGTAAAGGAAATGAGCAGCAGGCTCAGGAGCAGACTGTGTGCTGCCTTTGGGGCTCCAGTCAGTGCCTCAGGCCTCATATGGCAATGCGTGCTTGTTGGTTGCCAAGAGGCGGACCACAGGCCATCTTGAGGAGCACTTCATATTCAAGCGTAGGAAGCAGGCAGTATTACCACCCAGGGGACTCGGCCTTCTGTGGCCCTGGCCAGACGTAGAATTTGGGCGAAGGCAGGGCGAGCTGACTGAGCAGCGTGTAGGTAGCTGGAGCCTGTGCATGCCAGGCAAGGCCAAGCTGGCTCAAAGAGCAACCAGCGACCTCTGGAAGAGTGTACCTGGAGCAGGTGGAGCAGCCAGCAACCTCAGAGACTCAAGGAAGCCGGGATGGCCAGGTTCCCACAGCCTGAGTGGCTGCCACCTGACGGCTGATGGAGGTGAGACCTAAGGAAAAGCAGATGGCACTAGGACCCTACCTCTACGGTAGAAAAACTGAGGTACCCTGAACGGCAGCAAATGAGGTTGGCATCTGTTCCACCTGCTCCTGACACACCCTTGCAGAGGTGGCTGGTTGCTCTTTGAGCCAGCTTGGCCTTGCCTGGCATGCACAAGCCTCAGTGCAACTACCGTGCTACAAATGGAACTATATATAGGAAACGAACATCAGGCTCAGAAGCAAGGTATGCGTTGCCTTTGGGGTTTCAGTCCATGTCTCAGGGCTCCTATGGAACTGCAGCCTTGTTGGTTGCCGAGAGGCAGAGCACAGGCCGTCTTGAGGAGGACTTTATGTTCAAGTGCAGAAAGCGGTCAGGATTACCACCAGGGTACTCGGCCTTCTGTGGCCCTGGCCAGACATAGACTTTGGGACAAGCTGATTTGGAGCAGCATGTAAGTAGCTGGAGCCTGTGCATGCCAGGTAAGGCCAAGCTGGCTCAAAGAGCAACCAGCCACCTCTGCAAGGGTGCACCTGCAGCAGGTGCACTATCCAGCAACCTCAGCTACTCAAGGATGCAGGAATGGCCAGGTTCCCACAACCTGAGTGGCTGTCACCTAAAGACTGATGGAGCAGAGGCCTGAGGAAAAGCGGATGATATTTTGACCCTACCTCTAGGGTAGAAAACTAACGTACCCTGACTAGTAGCGAGTGATGTTGGTCACTATTCCACTGGTTCCTGGCACACCCTTGCAGAGGTGGCTGGTTGCTCTTTGAGCCAGCTTGGCCTTGCCTGGCATGCACAAGCCTCAGTGCAACAACTGTGCTTAAATGGAACCATGTACAGGAAGTGAGCAACAGGTTGAGGAGCAGGGTGTGTGCTGCCTTTTATGTTCTGGTTTATTCCTTAGGTCTCCTATGACACTTCAGGCCTCTTGGTTGCCAAGAGGCAGACCATGGACCATCTTGAAGAGGACTTTACGTTCAAGTGCAGAAAGCAGCCAGGATTACCACCCCGGGGACTTGGCCTTCTGTGGCCTTGGCCAGAGTTGGAATTTTGGCCAAAACAGGTCAAGCTGACTCTGCAGCGTGTAGGTAGCCGGGGCCTGTGCATGGCAGGCAAGGCCCCACTGTCTCAAAGAGCAACAAGCCACCTCTGCAAGGGTGCGCCTGGAGCAAGTGGTCAGCCACCAACCTCACGCAGTCAAGGAAGCAGGGATTGCCAGGTTCCTACAGCCTGGAGGCTGCCTCCTGATGGCTGATTTAGCAGAGGCCTCAGGAAAAGCAGATAGCACTGGGGCCCTGCCTGTAGGGCAGAAGAACTGATGTACCCCGCCTGGGAGCGCGTGAGGTTGTTGACTCTTCCACCGACTCCTGGCACACCCTTGCAGAAGTGGCTGGTTGCTCTTTGAGGCAACTTGGCCCTGCCCGGCATGCAGAAGCCTCAGTGCAGCAACTGTGCTACAAATGGAGCCATGTAGAGGAAACGAACAGCAGGCTCAGGAACAGGGTATGCGCTGCCTTTGTGGCTCCAGTCAGTGCCTCAGGGCTTGTATTGCAATGCGTGCTTGTTGGTTGCCAAGAGGCAGACCACAGGCCGTCTTGAGTAGGACTTTGTGTTCAAGTGCAGAAAGCAGGCAGGATTACCACCCAGGGGACTCCGCCTTCTGTGGCCCTGGCCAGACGTAGAATTTGGGACAAGCTGACTCAGAGCAGCCTGTAAGTTACTGGGGCCTGTGCATACCAGGCAAGGCCAAGCTGGCTCAAATAGCAACCAGACACCTCTGCAAGGGTGTGCCTGGAGCAGGTGGGCCAGCCACCAACCTCACCCACTCAAGGAAGCAGGAATGTTGAGATTCCCACAGTCTGAGTGGCTGCCACCTAATGGCTGATGCAGCAGAGGCCTGAGGAAATGCAGATGGCACGTTGAACTGTTTAATTCATCTTAATTTTTGTATAAAGCAGATGGCACCAGGGGCTCGTGTGGCACTGTGGGCCACAGAAGGCCGAGTCCCCTGGGTGGTAATCCTGCCTGCTTTCTGCACTTGAACATAAAGTCCTCCTCAAGACGGTCCGTGGTTTTAGGGTAGAAGAACTGATGTACCATGTCCATCAGTGACTGAGGTTGGTGGCTGCTCCACCTGCTCCTGGCACACCCTTGCAGAGGTGGCTGGTTGCTCTTTGAGCTTCCTTGGCCTTGCCTGACATGCACAAGCCTCAGTGCAACAACCGTGCTACAAATAGAACCATATAGAGGAAAGGAGTAACAGGCTGAGGAGCAGGGTATGTGCTGCCTTTGGGGTTCCAGTCCACGTCTCAGGGCTCCTATGGAAGCACAGGCTTCTTGGTTGCCAAGAGGCAGAGCACAGGCCATCTTGAGGAGGACTTCATGTTCAAGTGCAGAAAGCAGGCAGGATTACCACCCATGGGACTCGGCCTTCTGTGGTCCTGGCCAGACTCAGACTTTGGGACAAGCTAATTCGGAGTAGGGTGTAAGTAGCTGGGGCCTGTGCATGCCAGGCAAGGCCAAGCCGGCTCAAAGAGCAACCAGCCACCTCTGCAAGGGTGCACCTGGAGCAGGTGCACCATCCAGCAACCTCAGCTACTCAAGGAAGCAGGGTCCCACAGGCTGAGTGGCTTCTCCTAATGACTGATGGAGAAGAGGCCAGAGGAAACGCAGATGGCACGTTGAACTGTTTAATCCATCTTAAGTTAATTTTTGTATAAAGGAGATGGCACCAGTCCATGCCTCAGGGCTCGTGTGGCACTGTAGCCACAGAAGGCCGAGTCCCCTGGGTGGTGATCCTGCCTGCTTTCTGCACTTGAACATAAAGTCCTCCTCAAGATGGCCTGTGGTCTGCCTCTCGGCCCTACCTTTAGGGAAGAAGAACTGATGTACCATGTCCATCAGCGAGTGAGTTTGGTGCCTGGTCCACCTGCTCCTGGCACACCCTTGCAGAGGTGACTGGTTGCTCTTTGAGCTTGCTTGGCCTTGCCCGGCATGCAGAAGCCTCAGTGCAACAACCGTGCTACAAATGGAGCCACCCAGAAAATGAGCAGCAGGCTCAGGAGCAGGGTGTGTGCTGCCTTTCGTGCTCCAGTCCATGCCTCAAGGCTTCTATGGCACTGCGGTCTTGCTGGTTGCCAAAAGGCAGACCACAGGCCGTCTTGAGGAGGACTTTATGTTCAAGTGCAGAAAGCAGACAGGATTACCACCCATGGGCCTCGGCCTTCTGTGGCCCTGGACTGACTTAGAATTTGGTACAAGGCAGGACAAGCTCACTCGGAGCAGTGTGTCGGTGGCTGGGGCCTGTGCATTGCAGGCAAAGCCGAGGTGGCTCAAGGAGCAATCAGCCACTTCTGCTAGGGTGGGCCTGGGGTCCGGAGGGTGGTGGACCTCTGTGGGGCCTGCAAGCCTGTATTTTCCTTCTGCAGTGCCTGAGCAGAGGTTTCCCGAGAGGCTCTGCCTCTGCAGCATGCTTCTTCCTGGAAACAGTGGGAGGTGGTTTTCCAGGGTGGAAGCCTCACCAGTGGTTAAGCACTGTCTTCTTGATGCTGACCTCGTGATAGTGAGTTCTCATGAGATCAGGTTTTATAGCAGGTTGTGGCACCTTCTTCCTCTCAGTCTGCTCCTTCTCCTGCCACGTGAAACATCTCCTTGCCCCTTGGCCTTCTGGTGTGATCAGGAGGCACCTGAGTCCTCCCGGAAGCAGAAGCCACTGTGTTTCCTTTGCAGCCTGCAGAACCGTGAACCCATTAAACTTTCTTTATGATCATACAGACAGTACTGTGAACTCAAGCCATGAAATGCCTTCAAGGCCTTTTCCCCATTGTCTTGGCAATCAGTGCTCAGCTTCTTTTCATGCAAATATCTGAAGCCTGCGTGAATTTTTTCCCTGAAATTGGACTTTTCTTTTACCACATTGCCAGGCTGTGACAAAGATAGCTGACAGTGTAGAAGCAGGTTCAGAAGTGGATAAAAGACAAAGGTCGGGAGAGTTGGGAGAGCTTAGAAGACATCAAGGTGAGGAAAAGTTTGGAGCACTGTAGAGAATTGTGAAATGCTTGTGATGAGAAGGCTGACAGAAGGATGGACAGTGAAGGCCAGACTTAAAAGGTCTCAGATGAAAATGAGGAATTTCCTGTGAACAAGAGCCAAGATTCCATTTGATTGGCCTAACAGAGAACGTGGCTGCACAGTGACCCTGCCCTGGAGATCTGTGAAACTATGAACTTGGGGGTGATGATTTAGGATTTATCTTGTGGAATGAACATCTAGGCAGCATAGCTCAAGAGGTGTCCTGTCTGCGATGAGCAGCCTGTGTTATGTGTGAGCCTAAGGAATGACCTTAAGTTGGAACTTCTATTTAAACGAGAAGCAGAGCTCAAAAGTTTGGAACATTTGCATCCTGGCCAAGTGGTCAAAAAGAAATCCTATTTTCTTTTTGAAAATAGGATAGCTAACAGCTAATAGCTAATAAAATAGAAAATAGCTAATGGGGAAAATTCAAGAAGGCTCAGGGTATTTGCATAAAAAGGAGCTTAGTGCAAGCAGCCAAGACAAAGGGTAAAAGGCCTTGAAGGCATTTCAGAGACCTTTGCAGTGGCCCTTGCTGTCACAGGTCCTGGGGCCTAGCAGAGATGATTGGTTTCCTGGGCCAGCTGCATGGCCCCGCTTCTGTGTGCATCCTCAGGACACTGCTGCCTTCATCCCTGCAGCTCGAGCTCCAGCCATGACTGAAGGATGCACAGATAGAGCTTGGGTCACTGCTTCAGAGGTGGCTCCAAGCCTTGATGGCTTCCACATAGTGTTAAGCCATTCGGTGCACAGAGCAAGAGGCTCGGAGCCTCCATCTAGACTCCAGAGGATGTACAGAAAAACCTGGGTGTGCAGGCAGGAGCCTTTCCAAGAGCCAGAGCCTCATGGAAAACCTCTACTAGGGCAGCAAAGAAGGGACATAGAGGGTTGAAGCCCCCACACAGGGAGGCTGCATTCTCCAAACCCCAGATTCATAGACCCACCAACAGCTTGCACCCTGAGTGTGGAAAAGCCACAGGCACTCAACATCAGCCCTGTCCATGAGAGGCAGCCTTGGGTGCTGAACGCTGCAAAGCCACAGGCGCAGATCTGCCCAAGGCCTTGGGAGCCCCGCCCCCACGCCCCTGTGCCCCAGATGTGGAACAAAGATTCAAAAAGGATGATTTTGGAGCTGTCGGATTGAGTGACTGGCCTCCTGGGTAATGGATGTTCCTGTATCCTGTGAGTCCCATCTGTGTTTTGTTTTTCTTTCTGGCAATTTCTTTTTTCTGTTGCCTGGAATGTTTACCCGTTGGCTGTACAATCATTGTACCTTGGAAGTAGTTAACTTGCTTTATAATTCAGAAACTCAGGGGAAGAAAGGACTGTAGCCTTGTCTCAGATGAGACTTTGGGGTTTGGACATTTGAGTAAATGCTGGAATTATTTAAGATTTGGGGGACTGTAGGGAAGGCATCATTGTATTTTGCAGTGTGAGAAAGATAGGAGATTTGGGAGACCAGGGACAGAATAATATGATTTGGCTCTGTGTCCCTACCAAAACTCCTGTGCAATTGTAACGGGAAAAGTTAAATGTGGGGACTGGTGGATGGTGATTCAATCACGGTGGACAGTGGAGGTTGGAAGGTGGGGGTAGTGAGGAGCATTGCAGGGATTGTGGTGGGGTTCGGGGGAAAGGCAGGGGTGGGAGGCAGATCCTTCACAAATGGTTAAACACCATCTTTTTAATGCTGTCCTTCTGATAGTTTGCTTCATGATTTAGGGGCTTTGAGATTCAATGAATACTGGCCTGCTGGGTTTTGGATGTGCATTGGGCCTGTGGTCCCATTTGTATTATTTTTCTGGGAAATTTCTTCCCTTTGGATTGAGAAAGCTTACACAATGTCTGTACCATCATTGTACCTTAAAAGAACTCCATTTGAAATTCAGGGACTCATAGGCAGAAGAGACTGTAACCTTGTATCAGATAAGACTTTGAACTTTTTACATTTGAGTTAATGCTGGAATGAGTTAAGGCTTTTGGAAACATTTGAAGAGGCATGACTGTATTTTACTCTGTGAGAGTGACATGAGATTCAGGGGAAGGGGGTCAAGGGCAGAATAATATGGTTTGGCTATATTTCCCTAGAAAATCTCATGTGGAATTGCAATCCCGAATGTTGGAGGTGGAGCCTGGTGGGAGGTGATTTTATCATGGATGGGAGGGGGGTGGGGTTGGAGGGAAAAGGGGTGGGTAGGGTGGTGAGGAGTAAGCTGGCTGTAGGGTGGTGGGAGGGTGGGGGTAGTAGGAAGGAGGAGTAGCCTGCTGCAGAGGCAGAGGCTAGTGGAAAACCTCTACTAGGACAGTGCACCTGTGGCTTTGCAGGGTGTAGCCCCACGGCTGCTCTCATGGGCTGGGCTGATGTTGAGTGCCAGTAGCTTTTCCATACTGAAGGAGCGAGCTGTTGGTGGGGCTATGAACCTGGGGTTTGGAGGATGGTGGCCTCCTGCATAGGGGTTCCAAGCCCATGATTTTCTTCTGCACTGGCATGGTACAGGTTTTCCAAGAGGCTCTGCCTCTGCCTCAGGCTTCTGCCTGGAAACAGTAGGGGGTGGAGGTGGGTTGGGGGGTGGATCCTTCACCAGTGATTAAGCACCATCTTCTTGACGCTGACCTCGTGATAGTGAGTTGTCATGAACTTCCTCATAGTGTTAAGCCACTGGTTGGATGGAGCATGAGACTAGAGGCTTGGGAGCCTCTGTATAGATTTTGGAGGATGCATGGAAATGTGTGGGTGTCCAGGCAAAAGCCTTCCAAAAAGGCAGCACCTCATAAGAAACCTCTACCAGGGCAGTGCAGAAGGAAAATACGGAGTTGGAGCCCCCACACTGGAGGCCACCATCATGCAGACCCCAGATTCATAGACCCCACAACAACTTGTACTGTCAGTGGGGAAAAGCTACACGCACTCAACACCAGCCCAGCCCATGAAGGCAGCCCTGGGGCATAAACCCTGCAAAGCCACAGGTGCAGAGCTGCCCAAGGCCTTGGGAGCCCAGCCCTTACATCCGTGTGCCCTGGATGTGGGACAAGGTTTCAAAAAGGATAATTTTGGAGTTGTAGGATTGAATGACTGGTCTTCCGGGTTTGGAGTTTCATGGGGCCTGTAAGTCCTTTCTGTGTTTTGTTCTTACTGGCAAAATTACTCCTTTTGGCTGGGAATGCTTACCTATTGCCTGTATAAGCATTGTACCTTGGAAGTAGTTAACTTGCTTTATATTTCAGAGGTTCATGAGTCTAAGGGTCTGCAGCCTTGTGTTGGATGAGACTTTAAGCTTTGAACATTTGTATAAATGATGAAATGATGTAAGACTTTGGGGGATTGTAGGGAAGGTATCATTGTCGTTGGCAATGTGAGAAGGACATGAGATTTAGGCCAAGGACAGAATAATAAAATTTAGCTCTGTGTCCCTACCAAAACTCATGTGGAATTGTAATGGGGAATGTTAAAGGTGGGGCCTGGTGGAAGATGATTTAATCATGGTGGAGAGTGGGGGTTGGAAGGTGGGAGATAGGGAGAATGGGGCGATTATGTTGGGGGTGAGGGGTGAAAAATGATGGTGGCAGGTGGATCCTTCACAAATGATTAAACATAATCTCCTTATTTCTGTCCTGACAGCAGTCCCCCAGGGAGTGACCACATCACACATGCAGGGTCCGGGGAGCCTGGCCTGAGACATGCCCAGTGCACTGAAGGTGCACCTGAAGCCCACTCCACCTGATGCCTCCACAGCCCTCACAGGGTCTGACCTCCCAGCATGTTCTTGCCTCTTCCTGCACCCCAGCTGCCCACCTTGCCTGTTCCCTGAGTTCCTCCATCCTGTCCAGCAGGATGGGATGGACAGGGGGACAGCCTGTGTGCACATTTCGTGGCAAGTGGGAGTGGCACACCATCTCTGGGAGGCACCATGGTTCCTGCCAAATCTGACCCCAGGACTCTGTCCTTGAGGTGGTTTTACCAAACCCCAAACCCAGAACTGCGGTTGTGGCTCAGGGGTCAGCACCTGCTAGTGCCAGGACACTACTGGGAGGCTGGGACCTGACCAAAGCCCATGGTGTCTCTGACCTGAGGACAGGGTGTCTTGGGACTATAAGGCCAGGCAACCAATGGCCATTGGGTCATAGGGGTTCAGCCCCAATATTTGTCCTTCCCTGGCTCCTTCTGATTCAGGGCCATCAGGGCCCTGGAGCCCAAGACTCAGCATCCAAGGTCTCCTCCAGGAATCCAGGCAGCTCAGCATACTTTATCGCGTGTCATCTGAGAGCAAACATGTAAAATCAGATGCACAGAAAAATGACTCAAAGTGCTTACTGACTAGAAGAAATCTAGGAGAAGCAAGAAGGTAATGGGGAAAGGGAGGGACCTCCATGACTAGTGTCTGCTGAGCCAGGGGTACAGGCACCCAGTGCTGTGGCCTGGCACCAGCTGCCTCTCAGAGGGTGGGTGACACACTGTCCTTACCCAGAGGACAGCAGGCCTGGTCACCAGCTTTTCTACCTGTCCCTGTAAGCATCACATTGCTGGAGGAGAATTTCATCCCAGAGCTTGGACCATCCTTAGCTGAGGGGCTAGGGCTTGTCTCTTGGTGACTTAAATGAAAAAACAGGTCCAGATCAGAGTTCCTGACATTGAACACTCATCCGTTCTTTGAATCATGGGAGGGGAGGCCTGGTACTAGGTGGACCTAACCTCTTTGAGGAACCACAGAGCCCAAGGCTGGAAACCTCCAGAATCCTCCACCCCCAGGGGTCCCTGGGACCCCTGTGTCCTGTCTCACCGAGCTCTCTCCCCGGGGACCCTTCTGGCCTGTCTCACTGAGCTCTCTCCCCGGGGACCCCTGTGGCCTGTCTCACCGAGCTCTCTTCCCAGGGACCCCTGTGGCCTGTCTCACCGAGCTCTCTTCCCTCCGTAGATGTCTCGGCTGCTCTGTGAGGGAGTTCCCTTTCAGGTGTGGGGCAGGGCATGGCTACTCCTGCTGGATGTCTAGATGGTGGAAACCAAGGGCCTAGGGAAATACCAGGTACAGCCTTTCCACGCTCATCCAGCGCAGGACAAACAGGCCAGGAGGTGTCAGGAGCCCAGATCTCCAGCTGGAGGGAACATCAACCTTGCAGTGGGAACAGGGGCCCATTGTACATCCTAGGCACAGACACCACAGGTAAGCTGGGCTTGGTACCTACCCCTCCCCAGATTCAGAAAGAAGCCAAATGAGGAGTTTTGTGCAGAATGAAGCCTCCTTCCTTCCAGAAGCCCTGCTGACTGTTTGGCGGTTGCCATTTGTGGCAGTGGGCCTTTTGTTTATTCTGAGGTTGGGCTGGTTTCTCCTCTTGGCCCTGACCTACAGATTATAAAGGAGAACAGCAAGAGGTCCCCAGGAAACATCCACAGATGGCATTGGAAATAAGTCACCTTCTGAGAAGCATGTCATGTTCTGGGAGGACTAAGGCATCAAGTAAGGCCTATGGGGTTGGAGGATCCCTGGGCAGGTGGGGCAATCCACAGCCTTGGGTTCTTCCCATGGGAATCGGGAGGTCCTGAGGCAGAGGCAGTGGTCCCACAGGAGGAGTCACAGAGCCACCTAGGGCTCTTCTGGCCCAGGGAGCAGTCAACACCATGGACTGAACACGTGCTGGGCTCAAAGTCCTGGTCCAGACTGGGGCATGTGGGGCCAGGAGGGAACTCGGAGTGGAAGGCAGAGAGACAAGTGTGCTCAGAGGGCAGCCGTTTCTGGAAGTAGTGTGGTCCAGAGATTTTGGCTGGGAAGGGCTTCCAGGGTTTCATATGTGTTGTGGAGCTGCTTCCTCTCCCCAGCCTCACCCTGCAGAAATGTCAGTGAATATGTTGCCGCCATCTTGGAGCTCAGTGCCCTCATAGTGTAAGGGCAGCAGCAGATCTGCCTGTGCATGGACTTCCTGTACTACCTCATTCCTGAGGAGCAATGCTTCTGCAGGGCCTCTGACTTGGTGCACAACTTCAGACACCATCATCCTGGAGCAGTACTGCACCCTCTGGGGAGCCATGGAAGATGCTGGATAAAGGAGTGACAGTCAGATTCATCTTAGAGATGACTGTAGAAGGCTGCCTAGGAGTGAACAAGAGCCAGGAGACCAGGGAGGGAGCTTGTGGGGCAGGTCTGGAGATGGCAAGGGAGGGATCCTGCTTGGATGAAAGGTCTTCAGGCACTGTCTCAGGTTACACTCAGGTGCCCTCAGAGCTAGTACATTCAGAGTCTTGCCTCCAGGATGAAAATGGGAAGGAGTTGTCAGACGAGGACATAGAAATGGAGGCTGGCATATTCATGAATGCCGGTGGTGGTCTCGGTGTGGGACTACTGTGGGAACAGGGGTCCTTCCATTCAGGGATGTGGTGGATGGACCCTACATCACTCCATTCTGCCCTTCTTTTCCCTCCTCTCATTCTCCCAAAAGCCTCAGTGCATGAGTGCTGTTCATCCTCTGGTGCTGAAGCAGCCAAGAGTCACAAGCCTGCCTGGCTGCCTCTGGGTATGACAGCAGAGCCAGTGGCCTCTACTGGATCCTGTACAACTTCACAAGACACCCAGACACCAGGAGTGCTGCCAGCACGTGGTGCAACAGTCCTGAGGGACCACAGTCCTGAAGACATTGAATGGTGGGTGCAGGGCCTCATGGCCTGTTCCCCAGCCCCTCTCATTGGCTCTGGTACAGGTGGTGAAGGGGGAAAATGTTTTTGTCAGTTCTGCTATGATTGCCTAGCAAGAAAAGGAGCAGAGCCCAGGAGCAGTAAAATCAGTTAGTAAAGTCAGTTTTCTTTTCTGAACTACATTTCTGCCATCTGTAAGTTGAGGGGAATTGCTTCTACCCTATGAGGCTGCTTGGGGAATGACTGACAGTGTGTGTAGAGCAGGTACCACCAGCAGGCATTTGGTGTCCAGACCGCTCCTCTTCCCTCTTGATTTTCTGACTGCATTTGCATTTTGTTCCCAAGACCTTCACTCCCCTTAATTTTGCTCTTCCCTCTGATTCCCACCTTATCTTCTATCCCATGGATTCACCAGGATCTGAGTGGGTAACAGTCACGTATTCATGTGTGTGTATGTACATATACCCTGTGTTGGTGTTGGAGTGTGGTGTGTGTGTGTGTGTGTGTGTGTGAGAGAGAGAGAGAGAGAGAGAGAGAGAAAGAATGTGTGTGAGAGAGAAGAGGGAGAGAAAGAATGTGTGTGTGCATGAGAGAGAGGGGGGGAGAGAGCAATAGAGAGAGAGAGACGGAATATGTGTGTGTGTGTGTGTGTGTGTGTGTGTGTGTATGTGTGTGTGTGTGTGTGTGTGTTGGGGTCACTGAGGGACTGAAATTCTCCACCCCAGGCTGTGCTCATTGCTGGAAGTGCTGTCAGGGCCCTTGCCGTTGACCCTCCAGGTCTCATTCTTGCAGTGCAGGCAGGGCATTCTGGAGGAATCATGCCCTTGGAAGAAGCCCTGAGAAGTGACTGGTAGGTAAGAGTGGATAAATACCCAAACTCCCTTGCTCTGGGTAGGATGACTCTGAGACACATGTTCTATGCTGTGTCTCAGAGGTACCCGGCAGGGCTGAGTCCTGACTGACCACAGTGGAAACTTTCTTGATGAAGGTCCCTTTAACTGCTGCATTCCATTCCTGTTTCAGTTCTCCACTCCTGTACTAGTGTTTCCTGCAATTAGTACCCTAAGGAAGAACTGGCAGCATAATTGCTGTCCTAGAGTCATCTCCAGATAAAATTTTTATACTTGAATCTTTGCCTCAGGATCTACTTCCAGGAAACTTAAACTAAGACACACATTTTTATTTCAGCTCCTCCAATCTTCATAGACCTGTCACTGTGCTGTTTTTACCAAAAATGATCATGAGGATCAGAGAGGGAAAGTCACTTGCCTAAAGTCACACAGCTGAACAGTGATGGAGTTCAACTTTGACTATGGGCTGTCTGATCCCAAGGTGTATACTTGTTCCTCTCCCAAGAGACTCCTCTCTTATCAGGCTCAAATGAATGAAAGGAGGATGTTAAAGGTAGGATCTCTGAAGCCTGTGCCAGAGGAACCCCAGCTCATTGCTGGCGCCTGTGTTCTCATTCTTACCTCATTAAGAGTAAAGTTTATTGAGTTTATTAAGTATCTTTAGTGAGAACTGGGACCAAACAGATTTTCTGACTCTAAAAGAGATATTTTTACAGGAACAGATACATACCTATAAGTATACAGACACGCATACACGTATTTCTTTACTGATCATAATTCATGTCAATTAGTCCTTATTAGAATGTGGGATGTATAAATGTAAGATAATTTTCATGTTAAAATTGACAGATACATATTTAAATAGTCCTAAAGGAATTTAATTATTTTTCTTTTAGAATTTTCCATTTTTAATGTTATTTTTATGAGAAACTATGTAACTTTATTGATAATACATGCAATAACCCTTTGTTTTTCACATTGAAAATACAATGTATTCTGCAAATAATTAAAGCCTAATTTTGTATTAGCATTTTAAATTTTCAATCTTTTTTATTATTATTATACTTTTAAGTTCTGGGACATATGTGGAGAATGTGCAGGTTTGTTACATAGGTATACACAGGACAGGGTAGTTTGCTGCACCCATCAACCTGTCATCGACATTCGGTGCTACATTAGGATGTGGAGAAATAGGAACGCTTTCACGCTGTTGGTGGGAGTGTGAATGAGTTCAACCGTTGTGCAAGACAGTGTGGCGATTCCTCCAGGATCTAGAACCAGAAATACAATTTGACCCAGCAATCCCATTACTGGGTATATACCCAAAGGATTATAAATCATTCTACTAAAAGACACATGTGCACGTATATTTATTGCAGCACTGTTCCCAATAGCAAAGACTTGGAACCAACCCAAATCCCCATCAGTGATAGACTGGGTAAAGAAAATGTGGCACATATATACCATGGAATAGTCTGCAGCCATACAAAAGCATGAGTTCATGTCCTTTGCAGGGACATGGATGAAGCTGGAAGCCATCATTCTCAGCAAACTAACACAAGAACAGAAAACCAAACACCACATGTTCTCACTGGTAAGTGGGAGTTGAACAACGAGAACAAATGGACACAGGGAGGGGAACATCACACACTGGAACCTGTCAGTGGGTGGGGCGCTAAGGGAGGGATAGCATTAGGGGGTTTAATAATTTTAAAATTCAATTCTATTGAAATTTTTACTCCAAGAAGCCATGTGTTTTTGAGAGCTAATCCTGATATATTCAAATCTTAATGACTTAAGTTGATGGAGCGAACTTCTTTTAAATTAGTGATTCCCCAATTTCCCTGACTGTTGGAATTTCCAGGGCATGTTGAAAACACAGATTATCCAGACTCTTACCTCTGCAGATGTATTTAGTGGTTCTAAAATGGCACCAAGGGACCTGGATTTTTCCCAGGGTCCCTGTGTAATTCACACTCATGAACAGGCAAGTTTGGGAAATAGTGCCTTAAGGAGATTTTTCACTGAGCAGTCTTCATTTGAAATGAAGATCATTTATCTTCTAATACCCATGCTTCCTCTTTCTCCTGCTCTCTTTATCTCCTGCTGTCTTTCAGTTCCTAGAAGCTTTAATTGAATGACAGATCCTAGTATATCTGTACCTACTAAAAACCACACTTCTGAAGCGACATGGCCACCAGAAGCCACAGCTAGTCTGCCATGTAAAAAAGGAAAGGTTCATGTGCCCTGAGGGTACAGGGGTGAGAGGCAGGGGAATGGAGACCCCCACAGCCAGCAGCAGTGGCCCTCATCACAGCCCTCTGGGAGATATGAAAGGAGGTCAGACGGTGGACAGTAGTCTTGCCTTCGTGCTATAGAACACGTTGTTAACACCAAAAAAGCTGATCTCTTCTAGGGGAATGGTGAAAGCTGATGCTAGCACTTGTGCTTTTTGTTTGTTTGTTTGAGATTGAGTCTTGCTCTTGTTGCCCAGGCTGGAGTGCAATGCATGATCTCAGCTCACTGCAACCTCTGCCTCCTGGGTTCAAGCGATTCTCCTGCATCAGCCTCCTGAGTAGCTGGGATTACAGGTGCCCGCCACCATGCCTGACTAATTTTTTATTTTTAGTAGAGATAGGATTTCGCCATGTTGGCGAGGCTGGTCTCCAACTCCTGACCTCGGCCAAAGTGTTGGGATTACAGGCGTGAGCCATTGTGCCCAGCCTGTGATTTAATTTAATTTAATAATTGCACAGCTTCAAAATGACAGCTAAGTAGCTGACATAAAAATGAAAATTCTGTGTACTTTGATGTTAGCAGGCTTAATATACAAACCAGAATATGATGAAATTTTTCTTAATCAAACTGAATAATTTTCACATAGGCAGGCCATTGGCAGGCCATTCAGCATCTGGCTTATGTTTGGGCCAGGCTGGGTGCTTCATAAAAGTCTGGAGGGAAATACAGAGGCCAATTCTCCATAAGCATTAGACTCAGAAATACCTTGCTTCCCAGTGAAAAGTTTAAATTGACTTTCCCGCCACCTTCATCAAACTGAGGTTGGTCAACACTTATCACCACTGCCACTGGACACTTTGACTTCCAATTTTGCTACCTGCTCTACAAAGATATCCCCTTCCTTCCTTTCCTGCATTCTCCCTACAACCTCATCTTCTTTTGAGTTCATCCACTCTGTCTCATCATTGTCCATCTCTGCTTCCCAAAACCTTATATAGTACAGAAATTGACCAATCAAGATTACAGTGTCGAAGAGCATCCGTTTACTGAATAAGGCAGCTGGCTTCTGGGGGCAGAAAAATGATTAGACACAGAGATAAAAATCATAATCCCTACTCTCCTGGATTCACTGTCCAATGGGGAGACAGACACATAAGCAAATGCAACTTGATAACTACAACAGTCAAGTGAATTATATAATCCCGACTGGAGAAAGAGCAAATGTTATCATAAGACAGTGTGTCCAGTACTTACTCTCTAACAGATTTCCTGATGAACGTCTAGGCTTGCCAACTTGTTGCATAAGAAAATTGGAACATGGGGGAGGGGAAGTACGTATGCTTCTTGGTATTTCAATCCATAAATGCATAAATAATGTAACTATTAATGATATCATCATGTTGATTCAATAAGTTTGAAACCAAAATTGAGAGTCATCTTTAGAAGAAACTGTGTATGTGTCTATGTGTGTACACATGTAGATAAACACATATTGCTTTCTGAAATTTTCAATGACTTTGTGCTTCTTCTGAAGCAATTCAGGTTTAGAATTTGAGATCCATGGGTCAAAATATCTTCCTGAGTGTACTGAAGAACATTTAGATTAATTTCAGACATGTTTTTTGGTTTACATAGTGTTTTTTATCCATACTAACTTATTTACTGTGTTTAAAATAAATTGAGAATAACAGCAGCAACCCTGAGTTGAGTGAAAGTCCTGAGAAGGGCATTGCCCAACCAGTGCATGTGCATGTTTACACTAATCTCCTGTCTGAACCTTGGAAGTGGCTCAATGAGCTAGCAGATGATCTCTTTGGCTGTATTACAAATGATACTTTATTTTTATTTGTTTCATTCATTCATTCATTCATTCATTCACTCATTCATTTTGAGACAGGGTCTCACTCTGTCACCCAGGCTGGAGTATGGTGATGCAATTATAGCTCCCTGCAGCCTTCAACTCCCAGGCTCAAGCAATCCTCCTGCCTCAGCCTCCTGAGTAACTGGGACTACAGGTGCACACCACCATGCCCAACTAATCTTTAAAACTTTTTTTGTAGAGACTGGGTCTTATTATGTTGCCCAGGCTGGTCTCAAACTCTTGGACTCAAGCGATCCTCCTTCCTTGGCCTCTCAAACTGCTGGGATTACAGGTTTGAGCTACTACATGTGGCCAGAAATGACATTTTAAAACCAACTATTACCTATGCAGACATATGATGCTTTCCGGTTGTTTTATTTAAAAATGGGAATGCCTTAGGTTTATTGGCTCATTTTGTTTTATCAAAGAGCTTAAATGCAGTTGTGAATATTTCTGTTTACCCTCATAATAGCCTGAAAATTTACAATGAATATAATTATTGCCATTTTCACAAGTAGAATTAGAATAAGATAAAACAGTGGAATACAGGTGTAGCTAAGAGTAGCAGAGGTAAGCCATCTATAGAATATTAAAATTTCTTCCATGTGCATTGTTAGAAATCTATAAAACCAAAATTTTTTCATGCCTGTAATCCCAGCACTTTGGGAGGCCAAGGCGGGCAGCTTACCTAAGGTCAGGAGTTCGAGACTAGCCTGGCCAACATGGTGAAACCCCGTCTCTACTAAAAGTACAAAAATTAGCCCGGTGTGCTGGTGGTCACCTGTAATCCCAGCTACTCAGGAGGCTGAGGCAGGAGAATTGCTTGAACCTGGGAAGTGGAGATTGCAGTGAGATGAGATTTCACCACTGCACTCCAGCCTGGGTGACAAGAGTGAGGCCTCTTTTCAAAACAGCAACAACAACAACAACAAACAACAAACAACAAGAACAACAACAAAAAAACCCCAACATTTTCTAATACAAGCAAACTCACTAAGCTTTATGAGGCTCCCATTCCTGCAAGTATTATCCTTTCCATGTACCCCAACATTAATGACAGCAACCGATACTAGCCATGTGACATACAATCCCAGCACATTGTTGGGCTCTGATGTTTTCTAGGAATTTTTTCTTTACAGCTGTATTGAAATGAAGCTGTATTCCCTCAAGACCTGGTTTTTATAAACTCTCTATTTTTGCAGTTGAGGGAAAATAGTCTTAGGTCAGTCAATCCACTGTTGACCCAGAAATGGAATGAGGTAGGATTATTGTGAAGATGGAGAGGTGTCTGCAGCATCCTACACTCTTTCCAGCCGCTAGGTGACCATATAATTAAAATATCCTTGATATTTCTGTGTAGTTTAAGTAGTTTTTAATTCTAGAACCTCTCAATCTTTCTCTATTCAATTTAAATGAAAAGGCATTTGAGTATCCAGAACACACTCAACACTCAGAAGCAAAGCAAGAAAAATGGAAACATAATGGTCAATGCCCAAGTTCTCCCCCAGGATCAAATGAGGATTAATACTGAGAGTTGTGATTCTGAATAAGTCTTAACCTCATGAACATGTTAGTTGTTCAAAAATTTGTCATGTCAGCAAGGTGGTAACACTGAAGATTTTCTACAATCAAAATAGTATAGTTATGTTCTGTTGTATAAAATAGAAATAAATGTACCACATTGATCAGCAAAATCACACTAGCATATTCCAACAGCTTAATTTTTAAAAAGCTATGTTATATTAATAATTTAACCACATAGACCTGAGCTAGAATAAATGTTACATATTTAATTGACAATAATTTTTTTGCTCTCTTAGAGAGCTGTAGATAGATTTTGGGGTTATCAATCAAATGGTTCTGACTTTTTTTTTTGAGATGGAGTCTTGCTCTGTCACCAGGCTGGAGTGCAGTGGCACAATCTCAGCTCACTGCAACCTCTGCTCCCTGGTTCAAGTGATTCTCCTGCCTCAGCCTCCTGAATAGCTGGGATTATGGGCACACACCACCATGCCCAGCTAATTTTTGTATTTTTAGTAGAGACGGGGTTTCACCACGTTGGCTAGAATGGTCTCAATCTCCCGACCTCATGATCTGCCCGCCGTGGCCTCCCAAAGTGCTGGGATTACAGGTGTGAGCCACTGTGCCCGGCTGGTTCTGACACATTTTTAAGAAAGATTAGGCTGATGCTATGGTAACTCAGTTATTCATGATACATGTCATCTTGTAAGTAGGAGTATTCAATATTCATGATTTTCAAGCTGTTTCAGAGTGCTATAATCACCCCACTTGACAGACTTCAGAATTCGTTGAAAATCTCTGGAAATAATTAGCAAGTTATTATCACAGGCTCTAAACAGACCTTCAAAATGCATTACATAGTATTGGTAAAACAGATCGTCAGTCTGCCGAAAGTAGTCACTTTGATTTGATTTGCCTTGAATGAAATTTTTAAAATGTAAAGCTAAAGTCTTCAGGATCACTGCACTGGGTTTCTATGGGACAATACTGAACAGGGCTGCCACTGAAACACCTTGGATGAGAGCCTCAAACTCCCTGAACACAGCATCCAGCACACTACTGGGAGAATGACTGGGACTCAAAAATGTGTGCAATGAATGTACTTATGAGCTTGTTGGAGAGGAAGTAAAGAGGTTGTATGTAATTACCTCAAATTAGTACTACTACAGAATAATCACTACTGGTAAAGTAAAAGTAGCACTAAAGTAGTACTAATAAAGTAGTACTAATAGCCCTACACTAGTAGTAGTAATAAAGTGGCATTGCTATTGATTCTATCCATCTATCTACCTACCTGTCTGGATGGGAGGGCACAGGATTTGACTGATAAGATTGGGCTTAGCAGTGAAAAGAGCTCATGTATGCTTTAAGCAGGTATGCACTCAAACTTGGTATCATGTGACTGTTCTGAATTCCAGAACCATGGCTAAAGGGTGGAAGTTTTGTTTGACTGTGTCTCACATTTTCCTTTTGGTCTATTGTCTAACACATGTTGCTAGAATTCATTTTACTCTGACTACCTTTTATGTACAGACAACGCTGTTATTGACGAGATCACACCCAAGCGGATCGGAGATTGGCCCAATACTTACACCTACACCAAGGCCTTGGGAGAAATGGTGGTGCAGCAGGAGAGCAGGAGCCTAACCATCGCCATCATACGGCCCTCCATTGTGGGAGCAACGTGGCATAAGCCTTTCCCAGTAAGCCCACTTACCTGGATTCTGTGTTTTGCTTTCAAACTAAGGTTTTTCTAGCCCAATTATTTTCTGATGTCTTTCTTCTTCTCCTCAGGATTTATAGCTAAATGCAGCCAATCAAATATGAACCCATTATACTAGGGCAAAATCCCACTTTGGGATCATGAGGCTCTTTCTGGCAGTTACCCTGACTATCTTAGAGTTGGATGGAGATCTTAAATTAGCTTCTAACTACTCTAGTCTCAAAATTCCCATGGGTGATGTTTTTATATCTTGGCTTTCCCACTATAGCTTAAACAGACCAGAATGTTCTTGATGGCCAACTTGATAGTATTGCAACTAACTGCCAGGGTAAACAAGAGTTACAAAGCTCGCAGAAGGATCTCAGTTTGGGAATAGTAATTTTTTTTTAACCTCAGTATACTGCTGTGTCCTTCTGAAAGTACTTTGAATTATACTGTCTTCTTCAAAGCAGGTCTGTGAAGCTTTGGGGGCAGATAAATTCCAGCTCCACCACTTACTGGCAATGCGACATTTTTGAGTTGTTCTTTCCATAAAACAGGACAGATACTACTTTGGAGAGTTGGTTTAATGAGACAATGTATGAGGAGAGGAGTGCTCAGACTCTAGTAAAAGGCGGGTCCCTACTGAAAAGGCTCAATTAATATTAGTCCCTTCATCTTCTCCTCCCATATCTCTTGTCTCCCATTATACACATTTCAACTTTTATACTGTAAGGTAAAGAGACATAATAAGGTCAGCTGAATGGCTTGGAGCTTAGGAAACAAACTCAAAAAGACATTTCCCTCTAACTACTCTTAAGCATAATCTTTCCTGTAACATCTTTAAGCAAGTCAACACACATTATTACCAATCATGTTTTCAATGTTCTCCTAAGGAGGCTAAAATCAGGACTGAGGTGGAGAAGTATGGTTGGTGAATTGCTTAGCAGATCATGATATAAGGACAAGGTCCACCGTAGCCCTTAAGATGTCACAAAACGCTGCAAAACCATTCATGGCTCCTGCTATGAACAACAATCCTGGCCAAATTTTAATTATTGGACAAAGTTCACAAAATAGCCAATGCTTTGCCATTGATCTTTGGGATCTTAATAATACTGAATTAGATAGTTCTATTAGCTGGGGTCTCAGTGCCCTTGTTTGAAATTTATTGAGATTAGACTGCAGATGTTCCAAGATAACAACAATTTTCTAAAATGTGTAACCAATGGAAATTTTCTTTCTTTTAGGGTTGGGTTGATAATCTAAATGGACCTAGCCGACTCATTATTGCGGTATGTATAGGGATGAAGAAATAACTCTGAAATGTAGTGGAGGAATAGTAACAGAATTCTTAGTGCTGGCTTAGCTTCATTGATCCAAAAACGTAAATGCTACTTTACTATCAATTGAAGCATATTATTTCAACTATTCTGGTTATAATATGAAGGCAGGATGAAATTATTTTTATTCTTTTAGAATTTTTTTATCAGGAAAACAGGTAAAGCACTATCAATTACTATTTAAGAGTTCTATTTTGAAAAGTCTTTGAGAATTAAGGATTTTTCTTTTTTCTTTTTTTTTTTTAAAAAAAAAAAAAAACTATTTTAAACTTAAAAATAAAACCAGCAAAAGTCTTATAAAAATGAAGCAAGTAGCCCAAAAAATGCCCACCTGCCGCTCTATATACAGTAATGCAATATTTATCACAGTTTTGTACAATATTATAAAAAATGTCGCAGACAGTACCAATTAAGGCCCTTATTTCTCATAGGACATCAAGCCTTATGACCTGGTGGGGTGGGAGGGAAGATGCCACTTAATTATTGCACCATTTTGAGAAACAGAACTCGTCAAGGCGAATAGTGGTCTTTTCCCACCTGGCCTTCAGTCACAGATGGGGGCTGGGGCGGTGGCGTCGTCTTCAGACCCTCTGTAGCCACACTGTGCCCTGCCCGCTTCTCTGGGTGCAATAAATACCGGTCACAGTTTGGGAGGGGGCCTTGCGCAGGTGGGCGGGGGCGTCTGGGCTGCATGTGCCGCTTCCTGTACAGGGCAAGGTGGGCTGAGCGCGAGAAGGCGCGGTGGCACCAGTGGCCCTGAAATGGCCAGTGGCCCCTGTGCTTGGGGTGGCAGAGCCATAGCTTGTCTGAGTGAGCAGCTTCCCGCTGCATCCATCCCAGTGGCAGTGGTTCGGCTTGTCACTTGTGTGCTGCGCGGATGTGCCTTGGGGTGAGATCTCTTGCTGTGGGGCTTGCCCTAGCCGCACAGGCATACATGGTGGTGCCTTTCCCAGGCCAGGAGCGGCCGCCACTCCTGGGCTTGGCCTCCAGCAGCTCCAGCCGGGACGCCGGCGCCACCACGAGGAGACCGCGGGCGACTGGGGGTGCCAGGCCTAGGCCCAGGGCTGTGGCGGCGGCGCCAAAGCTACCGAAAACGGACAGGGGTGGGGGTTGGGGAGCTGGGAGCTGGGGGGCGCCTCATAAAGGCCGGGTTGGGTGTCCTAAGCCAGCGCCACGGAAGGGCAGCGGGCAGGAGGGGCGCGGGCCAGTAGGGGCTGAGGGGCGGGTGTCGGGGGCGGCAGGGGGGACCCGGGACTTCGCATGCATGAAGCCGCCGGCCCTGGGCGCCCTCGTGTTTGAGGCCGCGAGGTCCATGGGTGAACCCGGGTGCGCCGCCCTGGCCGCCGCTGTCCGCTTCAGGGGGCCGGGCCTTAACCACGCGGCTCGGCAGCGCCAGTAGAAAGCGGTTTAGCAGGCCGGGCGCGGTGGCTCAGGCCTGTAATCCTAGCACTTTGGGAGGCCGAGGCGGGCGGATCACGGGGTCGGGAGATCGAGACCATCCTGGCTAACGCGGTGAAACCGTTAAAAAAAAAAAAAAAAAAAACACGCACACACACCGTAAAAACACACACACACACCGTAAACACACACACACACACACACACACACACACACACACACACACACACTAGCCGGGCGAGGTGGCGGGCGCCTGTAGTCCCAGCTACTTGGGAGGCTGAGGCAGGCGAAAGGCGTGAACCCAGGAGGCGGAGCTTGCAGTGAGCGGAGATCACGCCACTGCACTCCAGCCTGGGCGACAGAGCAAGGTTCCATCAAAAAAGAAAAGAAAAAAACCGGGGGCCATCCGCGGCCGGTCCAGCTCCGGTCGCAGCGGCTGGGACCCACACCAGGCCATTCACGGGGGTGCCATAGGGCAGCTGCGTGCAGTATTTGGGTAGCAGGACGCAGACGGCGGGGTCGCGGGGGTTTCGGGGTGTCCTCGGCCCCAGGCCGTCCAGCCCTGTGGACCGAATGAAGTCCCGCACGCCACGTGTTGAGGTAGTAGTGGGTGCCCCTTGTGCGGGGTCAGCCCTCCTGCAGGCGGTGCTCACGGTACGGCTGGCGAAAGTGGAGACGGACGGCAGGATGGATTCACTTGGCCACATGGCCGGGAGCTAGGACAACGCACACCGGTGAGTGGCTGCCCGGGTGGGCTGGTCGGGGCGCGGGCAGGGGGGCATGGTTCTGCCAAGGATTTTGCTTTGTTTATCGCAAGATGGGGGTATTTCCTCCTTTCTGCAGTTTATAATTGCGTGAATTAGTGCAGTGAATTGAGGATGCAGTAAAAATAATATCTTCAAAGATTATTAAATTCGTTATTAACACATACGAGTTTACGTGTGTGTATGGAAAGCAGGTATACATCAAAAATTCTTAATGAATACAAGAAAGAGAACTACCAATATTGGAGCAAATTTTTCAAATACAAACACCAGTGAATATAGGCAAGGCCTTTTCTTTTATTATTATTACTATAAGTTCTAGGGTACATGTGTACAACGTGCAGGTTTGTTACATGGGTACACATGTGCCAGCAACGCCTTTTCAATAATGTCTTACAAGGAGAAACGTGGCTCCTCTAGGTAAACAGCCCTCAGTGCGCATCTCCCTGAAGTCCAGATGGATCCGGTAGAGCTGTGGGGTTCACAGCTCACACTGAGGCATTTAGGGCCTAAGCACCACTTTACTTTTTTGTACAGTGAGTAGGAAATCAGTGATCTAAATGAGTTTAAATCTTATTAGGGATTCGAACTGCGCTTCAGACTCTGTCTCTCTTCCTCCCAGAGCTAGATTCAACATGAATTAAAATACAAATATAAAACAATGAATTATGATAGTGACAAAGACCTTCCTTCGAACTTCAGATTTTTCCAGCAGCCCCTTTCTTTCTGTTTCCCACCTGCCTTCAACTCTTTCTCCTAAAAAAGTTCAGTTGGGGTGAATGTTTGGTGACTTAGAACATCATTATTTTAACACGATCCCAAAGCGGTTTTCATTATATGCAAAGATGCATATTTATTTACGTTTTTTAAAATGTTCTAAATTGGTTTCTTACGTCCAAAAGAAGGGGAGCTAGTTATAAGAAAAGAGAATTGAGTAAGGTAAGAAAGTGTTAATCATTTCAAATCAAAGTGGGAAACATGCAAAGCAGAAAGAATCAACTTCATAAACTCAACAAATTATTAATGTAAATAATTCCCAACTCCTGTATCTATATAACATTAGTGATCTGTGAGGTGAACTGAGATTCTGAATAAAAAGTAAATGATAAGACCATTTTTCTAAGCCAAAAAAGTTTTTGTCTTATTAATTGTGGAATTTCACCAATTAATTTTTTTTCAAATAAAATTTCTTAAACTTTTAGTGCCTACTATTGCTTGTGGGTTAATAAACCCTAGCAGAAAACAAAATCATCAAGGAAATGGTAAACATTAATGGGAAATTTGTGTAACCTTAATTCTTAACGTGTCTTATTAATTAATTTTTAAAATGTGAAGGTGTATTCTTGGTGTTTGGTAATTAACTAAGTTTATTAACCTCTCACAAAATATGAGGAATTTTATTCCCTAAAGGAACGTGAGGAACACTAGTAGTTCAAGAAAATGCTGAAGGTGACCTTGGCTGAGAAGCTAGGATAGGCTGACGAAGTCAGACTTAGTGTAGGAACCTGGTAAGCGATGGATCGATGTTAGCTGTCTTCACTTATTGCACTAGTATAATCAGTTTGATGATACATACTTTAGCCCCAGCTGTTACTTAAGACCTGGTTTCAAATTTTATGTTCTTTTTCCTGTGCAGGCTGGGAAAGGGTTTCTTCTGGCCATAAAAACTACTCCAATGGCTGTGGCAGACTAAATTCCAATTCCGGTTGATACAGCCATCAATCTCCCGCTAGCTGGAGGATGGTGTGCTGCAGCTCACAGGTGTGGATGCTCAAGTGGGCTTTCAAAGATTTCATGAGAGGGAGGGTTCATCTATTAGGCACATTTTCCAAATATAGGCATTTCATTGTATAAGACCCCAAATGTGAGAGGGTGTTCATTTCAATATTTTATAGAGTTCCTAATATGCCATCATATATATGTTGAGTTGTTTTCAAAATACAGTTTAGTACTTGGCTACTCACAAAGTAATAAAACATTTAAATCACTTAACCATAAAATTCTTGATAACCAAAAGGCTTTTCTTTCTATTGGTAGTTTAACATTCAGCTTTCTTTTTTAGGGCAAAGGAGATAGAACTGGATGAAATGAGAGAATATTTTTTTTTAGTTGAACTCTGGTTAATGCCAAAAGTGTTCAATCGCTATGTGTGGGGAAGTTTCCTGGTACAAAGGAAAAAAAGAAAAACAGGTTGTTCATACATTTGGCTGCATTAGTAAGTGGTAAACAGAATTAAATTTTTCTTATGTGAACTCACACATATGTGCTTCATAATATGTCACTCCTATTTAACACGTCTTTCACACACACACGCACCCCCCCACACACAGCCTTTTGCTAGTCTTCTTCCAGTTTGCTTATTAACCCAAAGAAAGAAAAAAATACAGAAGCCTTCTTGCATAGGTTGCCTTAATCAGATGAATTATGGAAACAACTCTGTCTCCCTTATTTTTCTTTCATTAGTTTTCCATTCTGTTGTATTTATTTAATTTTTATTTCATTTTCCAGACCTAAGTCAATGTTAGTCTACCACTGTACATCTGGTAACCTCAATCCCTGCAATTGGGGCAAAATGGGTAAGTACTTTAGCCATGTATCTGCATAATTACTAGTGTCTGACACAGAGAAAAAATAGACAAAGTGTGTCATGGAGCTTAGAGCCTACATGGGGAGAAAGACAGAAAGTAAATAAAGAGACAAAATAATGAGAAATTGTGAATCTGTGGTAATTAACTAGAAGGTACTGTGGTTACCAAGGAAAGGAGTCATTGGGAACACATACATGATTGTAAGCAGTAGGGGGTCCATTGGTCATAAAGATTTTAAAAAAACAGTGATGAAATAAAGCAAAAGTTGGCAGTTATAAAGAATCTCAGTGATAAAATGCTGAAATACTCCTCCCTGCTGGGGCAGTGGGTCCTGTACACACCCCTTCCCTTCTTGATACATCACTGAGAATGTGACATGATCAGTGACCAATGGGATTTAGAAAAGTCGAGTGATCTTATTCCTTCCTGATTGCGTCTGTAATACTGACCATTAATTTATGCAACTTGCCTCTCTTGGGTGTGCATTAACTACTCTACTAGTGATTTGTAAAAGTGAATAGGAATCACTATGGGAGAATCAAACAACATCCAGATTCCTTAGACCCTGGGACCAAGGTCTTGGGTGATGCTGAGGAAACTATATTTTTAATAAGCATCTAGATGATTCTTGATACTTGGGGAAATGCTCTTTGAGAAACCCTGTACTATACAAATGATTAATTTGTCTGAAGGTAAGGGATTTAATCTGTTCAATGTACAAAAACCATGGAAATCAATTTGAGTACAACTTAAACATCTAATGATGGTAGAAGATAAAAATAGGGAATTTTGCTATTCTGTAGGATTTCTTAGTACCTGCAAACACATCCCTTCTGTCCCTGTTACATAGATGACACTGGCTCTTCATATTCCAATGGGAAGCCATGGTACCACACTGAGAGTTCTATTGCAGGACAGCTGGACACTGTGGCTCTACAGTTTCTCACACCTATAGCAAACATTGTAGGCTGATATGACATTGGTTATCCCTGTGCCAAGGCTCTGTTCTGGATTCCCTTCTAACACAGCATTTCTGGAAGCTATTACTAATTAATTTGATGTTGCATTCAAATTAAACTCATTTGTGTTTCCTATCGGGGACTCTTAGGAGGGATAAAAATGCTTCCTACTAGGAGCAGTAGCCATGTTAACAGGAGGTTGAGCATATATAGTCTCAGGTGATATTACAAGGAGTGATAGCTGTGTGGGTGAACATGGGCTATCTCTCCATAGAATTGTCTCCTTTAGTGTCCCTTAAGAAGAGTTTTTAATCTCCTGCATATAGGTCTTAAGCATCTTTTATCAGATTTATACCTAGGGCCTAGGTAATTGATGCTTTTTTTTTTTTTTTTTTTACTAATTTAAATGTCTTTTGTAAAAATATATTTTTTAATTGTTTGTGGATGATGTCAAATGCAATTGATTTTTGTATATTGACCTTATATTCAGCTATCTTGCTAAACTTATTGCTAGAAATTGTATAAAATTTCCTCTTGATTTCCTATGTAGACAGTTACTTAATCTGCAAAAATACCAGTATTATCCCAATTTTTTCAAGCCTTAGGTCTTCATTTTTCTTGTTGATGGCACCATCTCAGCTCAATGCAAGCTCTGCCTCCTGGGTTCATTCACGCCATTCTCCTGCCTCAGCCTCCTGAGTAGCTGGGACTACAGGCGTCTGCCACCACACCTGGCTAATTTTTTGTATTTTTAGTAGAGACAGGGTTTCACCGTGTTAGCCAGGATGGTCTTGATCTCCTGATCTCATGATCTGCCTGCCTTGGCCTCTCAAAGTGCTGGGATTACAGGCATGAGCCACCACGCCCAGCCTTCTTGTTGAACTTCTACTATAATGGTGAATACAAATGGCAATAGTGCATATTGTTGTCTTGTTGCTAATTTTAAGCAGAAGACTTCAAATATTAAACTCTCCTGCCATTTTTAGGATAAACCCAACTTGGTCATGCCGTGTTATCTTTTTTTATATTTTGTTTAATTCAATTTGCTAATCATATAGTTCCCTTGTTTTTTCTATTCTCTGAAAATGCTTAGTGGAGTGAAAGTGTAATAGTGGAGTAATCTGTTTCTCCAAAACTTGGGAAAAGCACCTTTAAATTATCTGGATTTATAATTTTTGGTAAGAACATTTTTTATTGCTTCAGTGTCTTTAATAGTTAAAGAATTTTGCAGGCTTCCTTTTCTGCTGGAATCAGTTTTAGTTATATTTGTCTCTTTTTCTAAGATTTTATCTGTTTTAAAATGTATTTACATTGTTTTCATATTATATTAATATTTTTGTCCTAAACTGTATCTGTAATTATGCTTCTGTTTTAATTCATAATATTTGTGTATCTTATCTTTTCTTAGCTAGTCTCTAAAGGGTCTACTTTATTTCTTTTTTTCAAAGGACCAACTTCTTCTGGCTTTATTGACTTCTCTTCTCTTCTCTTCTCTTCTCTTCTCTTCTCTTCTCTTCTCTTCTCTTCTCTTCTCTTTTCTTCTCTTTCTTTTCTTTTTTGATGGAGTCTCGCTCTTGTTGCCCAGGTTGGAGTACAATGGCATGATCTTGGCTCACCGCAACCTTGCCTCCTGGGTTCAAGCAGTTCGCCTGCCTCAACCTCCTGAGTAGAGTAGCTGGGATTACAGACATGCGCCACCACGCCTGGCTAATTTTGTGTTTTTAGTAGAGATGGGGTTTCTCCATGTTAGTCAGGCTGGTCTCGAACTCCCGACCTCAGGTGATCCACCCACCTCGGTCTCCAAAAGTGCTGGGATTACAGGCATGAGCCACTGAGCCCAGCCTATTGACTCTTTATTACGCTGCTGTGTTTTCTGTTGCATAGATGTATTGCCTTATCTCTTTTTTCCCCTTCCTCCTGTTTTCTTTGATTATGTTTTTCTTCTCTTTAACTTAGAAATATAGCCCACAAATATTCGGCTTGTCTAATACATGCATTCATGGCTTGTATTTCCCTCAAATGCCACTTTGGCTGTATCCCACACATTTTGTTGTATAATGTTTATGTTATCATTATTCTCTAATCCTTAAACAGTTTTCATTTGAATTTCTTCTTTGACCTATGAGGATGTAGAGTGCAGTTTTCAATTGCCAAATTACATTTTCTACATGTGCATGAGTTTCTACTTGTCCGTCACATCAGAAAGACGGTAGCTTCATGGTTAAAAGTCTTGGGCTTTGGGATCTGATAGACTTGGATTCAAATCCTAGCTCATTCACTCACTCCTGTATTCATTGAATAGGCATTATTCTTGGTGCTGAGGATGTATCACTAAACAGAAATCCGTGCTCACATAGCTGTTATATGCTGGGATGCGTCCCACCATTCAGTAGACTCCACTGCTTATTAGTTGTATCAGTTTGAAAAAGTCTCTCAGTTTCTCCCTGTATATCAATTTTTTTATCTGTGAATGAGAATAATAATTATTCTATTCTAGGGAGCTCTTCGGAGAATGTAGGGAGATAAAGTGCTTCGTACAGTGGTTAGAACAGTGAACATTTTAGTAAACGCCTGCGATCACCATATGGACAGCTTTCTCAGAAAGCCTTCCTAACCCAGCCCCACCCCTCCCCTTCCTGGCACCCAGACAGAGCTAGATGCTTCTTTTGTATTCCTCCAGAGCTTACTGTCCTGGCCTCTAGCAGAATACTCAGGCAAAGTATTGTAATCATGAATTGTCCACATCTCCCACCAGATTGCCAATTCTTTAAAGACAAGGAATATGTCATATGTAATTTTTTTTACCTCAGCATCTACCACAGTGCCTGGCAAGTGTTAAATGCTAAATAAATATATTTGAAATGACTAAAGGAAGGATTGACATAGATTTAGGAAAAGGAAAGTAATTGTATGTTGCTGAGATATTTATTCGTTCATTTAGTCAAAAACTGTTTATTAGTCACTGAGTCAGCCACTCTTTAAGGTACCATATAAGTTCAAACAATGCACACAAAATTTCGTTCTGGTATTTAAATCTTAGGAGAAATATACATCAGATATGGTTGAGTGCAGAAAAATAAAGGAGATTAAAGAAGTAAATAGTGTTGTGGGAAGGCTGCTATTTGATATGTGATGGCCAAAGAAAGTCTCTCCGATAAGGTGTCTTCTTAGTAGAGACCTGAAATAAATGAGAGGGCAAATCAGAAGGACATGTGGATGAAATATTCCAAGTTGAAGAAACAGTAAGTGCTAAAGTTCTTTAATCATATTCAAGGACAGCAAGGAGGCCAGTATGGCCGCAGCAGAAGCACTGAGAGGGAGAGCGGTAAGAGATGAAGTCAGAGTGGTGGGCAGAGAGAGAGGATGCAGAGAGTGCAAGGCCTTGCAGACCATGGCTTTGCCTCTAAATGAGAAGAGATTCCATTGAAGGGCTCTGAATGGAGAAGTTCCTGTAATATACTCTGAGTTACATTTTAGAAGAATCACTCTGGCGGCTACATGGAGGTCCGACTGGGGATACAGGGGTAGTGGCAGAGACCACTTCGGACAGTATTGCAACATTCCAGGCTACAGTAGTGGTTTTGATCAGAGAGATAGCAGGTGGAAATTATGATTCTGGGTATTTTTCAAACAGAGAGCTGATAGATTTTGTTCAATTGTGTGTGGGTTGTTAAAGAGAAGAATCAAGGATAACCCCAAAGTTTTTGGCTGAACTACTAAACAAATTGAATTACCATTTGGTCAGAGGTAGAAGATTGGTGAAACAGCAAGTTTGTGTACGCATTGGGAAGGGGGTCATTAGTAGTGGGTGTATCAGGAGGCCCACTTTAGAGCTGTTAAATGTGAATGTCTATTACACCTCCAGTTGGAAACGTTGAACAAGTATATGGATATATAGATCAGAATGTCAGTGTGGAGATCAGAATCTCTTATGCTATCAACCTGTACATAACTTTTTAATTTACCACCATCTTTTTAAAGTATAAATCCCTATGGACCAGATGATTCTTGAGAATCTTCTCTGAAGAGGAGCTATATTTTTCAGATAGATTTTTAGCTGGCATTTTTAAAGTAGGGCAATAATCATATTACTGTAATAACTGACATCATAATTGAATAATGAGCTTAGGCATATGCTTTGCAAAAACCTACATACCTTAAATAAAATTGAATTCAAATGAGTATCTTTTTGAAAGAACTACTGAATTCACAAATGTATGTAAAAAGTTCTTAATTAAGCTTACTCTATAAAAAGACACTATTATGAATAAAACCCTGGATAGCAGAGTGGACAACTGAGTCTGCCATATTCCCAGAGAAATATTGAAAGTAAACTAACACAAGAAAATATTGCCTTTAGAATTTTTTAGTTAAACTTTTAATAAAGATTGAAATAAAATGTTAAGAAACTTTCTAAATGGTTCTGAAAGTAATGGTCCAGCCAGGGAAATAAAGTTTCTAGCCTCTGCCTTGGGGCTTTCAGAATAGACTAGATAACCTTAGAATTAAATGCAGATTTATGTTTTTTCTGAACAGTACCCCCTTATATTGACTACGTGCATTTCCCCAGGAATTTGTTTTAGAGTAGATGTTTCAAATAGAGGATCCAATTCTTAACCCATTCACATTGTTTCATTTTGCAGATAACCACTTGCTTAGCATAAAAATGTTTATATTGTTCTCAGAAATTGATTCTTGACTCTACACAGCAAATCCTTTGTCTTTATTGCTGTGATCCATTACAAATACCTTCCACTATGATGGTTTATATCCTCCTATTCTCCTCTAGCACTCTCTCTCTTTTTTTCCCCAGGATTCCAGGTCTTGCCAACCTTTGAAATTCCAATTCCATTTGAGGGAGCTTTTAGGAGGCCATATGCTGATTTCACCACCAGCAACTTCACAACCCAGTACTGCAATGCCATCAGCCACCAGGCCCCTGCCATCATCTATGACTTCTATCTGTGGCTTACTGGAAGGAAACTCAGGTGAGAAGCTGAGTCAATGGCTTTGAGAGTGTCACTGCATATGGGAGATTGAGTCCCCAAAGTCTTTAGTGCTTCCTTCAGCCAAGGATTAAAGGAGACAACTGAATCTGACCCATATATACAAATTGAACACACCTACTCTGAGAATCCAAAATCTGAAATTCTCCAAAATCCAAAATGTTCTGAGTGCTGACATGATGCCACAAGTGGAAAATTCCACACATCTTACCTCATGTGATGGGTCACAGTCAAAACACATTCAAAACTTAGTTTCATGCATAAAAGTATTTAAAATATTGTTTAAAGATTACCTTCAGGTTATATGTATATGGCTAAGTGTGTATGAAACGTAAATGAATTTTGTGTTTAGACGTGGGTCCCATTCCCAAGATATCTCATTACATATAAGCAAATATTTCAAAATCTGAAAACAGTTGAAACTCAAAACACTTCTGACCCAAGCATTTCAGATAAAGGATACTCAGCCTGTATAAGTTTTGAACAAACAAAGCAGTCATAGTGAGAAGCTACAAAAGCCTCCTACATTAGAAATGCTCCAGCATAATAAAGGAAGGTAAATGTTAAAGAGCTTGCTTGATGAATTCAGCAAGTGATCATTCACCCAAAAAGAAAAGCAACTGAGGCTCTGTGACTAGGGTTTTTCAAATGGGTAGATCACCTTAAATATACAATAATGATGGCAACCTCACTTACTGGGAGCTTACTCATGGGGCTAAGGAGGATGCGTGATGATCCCATTTTTATTGTCAAAGCTACTGAAGGAAGATATCCTCATCAACCCAATTTTACAAATGGAGAAATAGAAGCTAAGGGAAGAATCTGAAGTAGTCTCAAAGGAAGTGACAGGAAGGATGTGGAGAAAGCAGAGTGTCAAAGTCAGTATTCAGGACCAGATTTACTGCCACCTAGAGATGAATGAAGAAATTAGAGGGAACACAGTGTGCTGATGCTACGTCAGCTGTCACCACCTGGCTTTGTGACATAGGACATATTCTTTCTCTGTCTCACTTGAATAATAATATGTGTCAGAGGAGACATTATTGTAATTGCCTAAAGCAATTCTTGTGATCAAGAATCAGAAGCATGAACAGTATTGCCCTCTGTGTTAGCCCCTTTATGAGGGAGGAAGTTGTCTTCAGCATGTTGAATTGTCATCTTTATTAGCAGTGCAAATGACTAAAACTTAGCCAATGTAGAGTTTATCCAAATTTTTTCAGACCTCATTTGGAGCTCATAACTCAGTTCTTGAGCAAAGGGAAAAGAAAACATTGTGATTATGGGGAAAATATTTGTGTGGGACTTATTAAGTAAAGATAGGAAAAGAAGAACACCCGAATATTATAGGCAGACATGCTAAAGGTTTTAAAATGTGTCAGGATTGGAAGAAGGCCTGGATAAAGAACAAAGTTCAGTTAGGAAAGAGAAACACGGAAGGAAGAGACACAATAAAAGTCATTATGTATTCTGCGAGAAGTCAGACAATAAGATTTGTGGGAAATGGGTTGGTTTGTTGTATGGTATGTATTTTAGCAATAATCTTTATGGCAGAGAAAGCTAAAATCCTTAACTTGTGTGAATGATCACTTGCTGAATTCCTCAAGGTAGGCATGGTGAAGGAGGGTGTAGAGGAGACACAGGTACAATGGACTGACCTAGATATAAAGCCTTAGTATACACTCAGCTAGAAATAGTGATTCTGAGGACATACTGTGACATGATTATGTCATTATATGTATGGTAGCGATGGGGATGATAGAAGGAAGAACTGATGGCATATTTTCAGTCCCCCTCAAAATCAGTTAAATATTGGGACACTAACTATCCAGGTCTAGAAGAGTCACACGCCATAGCCATGGTATGACGCATCATTCATCTTGCTTTCTTTGAGAATAAGAAGATCAGTAAATAGTCCAGAAGTGGGAAGCTTTGTCCAGGCCTGTGTGTGAACCCAATGTTTTGTTTAGAAATAGAACAAGTAAGTTCACTGCTATAGCATAACACACAATTTGCTTAAGTGGTGGTCAGCAAATCCTTGAATGCTGCTTAATGTGACAAAGTTGGTAAAATCTTTTGTGCAACACTCTTATTCCCTGAATGTTTTGCTGTGCCAGGGCCTGTGCATGCCAGACAAGTCCAAGCCAGCTCAAAGAACAACCAGCCACCTCTGCCACCTGCCACCTCTGCAAACTGCCACTTCCTGCTGGCAGGATTTGTTTTGCATCCTGTGAAGAGCCAAGGAGGCACCAGGGCATAAGTCTACTCACTTATATCTGTTTGTCTGGAATGTAACCCATGTTTGTTTGTACAATAAATAAAATTGATCTTGAATGAAAACTGAGTGGTCATTGTCATTGATCTTTGAACCCAGATTAACCTTTTGGTCATGCCTAGTCTAAGAGAAAGGAGATATTCTTATCAATAAATACAGAGCCCAGCTATGTCAGTGAAGATCTCAAGTGCACAGATAGTAGTATAGGGAAGAGTCAGAGGCCAAAAAGACAGGGATGGCAGACATTGAACAGAGGAGAGTGTGGTGTTTGCCTTTGCATCAACTGAGATTATGCAATGACACCTGAGGCTTGGGGACAGCACTTGCAAGATACCAATAAAGCATTCTAAGAACATCTGTGAAGTGAAAAAATTTGAATTACTGTTGTTCTTGTGGTTGTGATTGTATTTATGGTTGTTACTTCATTCATATTAATCACCTATGTGCCCAAGTGTAATCATGGAGTTAGATTTTTCCAAGACTTTTTTTATTAGACTCAAGAATTCCCATAGACAAAGGCAATATCACTATCCTATTTATACATTTCTTCTCTCAGTTCTGCAGAGCCAAAATGTAGAGTCCAATATTTTAGATAAGTTATGCAATAAGGGCTGGTTTGGATTATCTAACTGGTACATGAGGCCCAGTGTGCTAGTTTACTCCAGAGGAAATTGGCACCTGTATATAATTGTAGTTAGGTTGATCCCTTGATATCAGAAAAGTTTCTGCTATGCAGTCCTTTTTGGTGATTTCTTAATATATATCCTCATTTTAGACAGTACTAGTGGCATAGATGTACTTGGCAGCAGAATATTACAGATGGTAAACCTTGAGTCTATGTTTTAGTAGCAAGAGCCTTTGTAGTCTTGTGCTTCCCTTGTAGACATCTTCTTAACATCTACATTCTATCTTTTGTCTACTATTGTTACTGCTACTCGTTCCATAGAAATTCTAATTTTCATTTGGGATATACATTTTTGTTATTTGTAAGCTCCCCCTTCTTTTTCATTTTTTCACCCCATTTTCAGACTGTTCTAAAATCAGAAAGGAAATTCTCCTTCATGAGCATGTATATATTTTTGGCTCTTGGAACTTGAGATGGTGCAAGTAAGTACAAGCACATTTTCCAGATAAGGCATGTGAAGTGATTTATGTTTCATAATATGATCATTTCGGATTGACCTTATGTATTATGACCAGCCATAGAGATGGTTGTAAAGAATTAACAACATCAAACAATGTGAAGTTGTTCATTGCATGTATATCAGAACATTGCCGAGATAAAGCCAGATGGAGTCATTAATTTCACCAGCTAGTTATTTCCTTGCTGCAGTACCAAAGATTGTCATTTTTGAATTAAAGCCTCTGGTTTTTCTAACTCATCTTTCATTGTTGATCATGGCAAGTGAATAATTAATGAATGTATATGTTTAGGTTATGAAGAATTTAAAACACACCCTAAGAATTGTAATGTTGATTGCTTTTAAATGTTGTAATGGTTTTGAGTCTGCTAATGATTCCTTAATTACATACTTACTTTTCTTAGAAAATCAACTCATTTCATTATTAGTGATTAATTTTCTCTTAAAATTTAATTTAATATTTTAATAAATCACTATGCCTGGGATTCCATTAGATATTTGAAAAGATTAATTTAGTTTTTTTACCCAGGTAACATATACAATGGCTCAAGATGTGTGTTGTTTGATCTCACAATTGAAAAAAATACACATTAAGCACCGTGGAAATCCCAAGAACTTCGGCAAGAAAGAGTATTTGTTTGATAGTTTCTTTGCTTGATAAATATGTGGACTAAATTAAATGGAATATCTTAATTCAAGTTTTGCTTCATGAGACTGATTAAGTGAACGTAGGCCTAGTGCTTTGAAAATTGGCCTATTGTAGAAGATTGATATTCTAATAGCCTAAAGAGAAACCATTTCTTATAAAATATATGTATTTTGGAAAATGTGGTATTTCTCAGAAAACTGCTGAAATGAATTATTTATCTTTCCATCTTTATCTTTAATTCTATTACTTTCAAAGATCTAAAGCTTTCACTTGAAAATTAGGCTTTTGGAAAAAAGACATTGAAACTAGTATTATATTTCATTGACGGAATGAATATGAAGATTCATCTGCATAATCTTGTGATTGTTTTTTGAGTGAAAAATATTTATTAAGATCATAGGAATCTGATACAATTAAAATGAATCATTGAGAAAAGACATCTTTCCCAATAAGAATATGATGGTCTAATACAGATTGAAAGTATATAAAGCAAAAACTATTAGAACTGTAAGAAAATAACAAAAAAAATTTAGTGATTTTCATATACTAGTCAATTTTTTCTCAGATCAATTAAATAATAATAATTATGAATAGAGGATTTGAATGCATTTACTTATATTATTTAATTAATAGTTAATAAGCTTTATTCTCTCTAAACCTAAGAGAATATATATATATATATTTATTATACTTTAAGTTCTAGGGTACATGTGCACAATGTGCAGGTTTCTTACATGTGTACACATGTGCCATGTTGGTGTGCTGCACACATTAACTCGTCATTTACATTAGGTATATCTCCTAAAGCTATCCCTATCCCCTACCCCCTCCCCACAATAGGACCCAGTGTGTGATGGTCCCCTTCCTGTGTCCAAGTGATCTCATTGTTCAATTCCCACCTATGAGTGAGAACATGTGGTATTTGGTTTTCTGCTCTTGCGATAGTTTGCTGAGAATGATGGTTGCCAGCTGCATCCATGTCCCTACAAAGGACAGGAACTCATCCTTTTTTTTTTTTAATTATTATACTTTAAGTTCTAGGCTACATGTGCACAATGTGCAGGTTTGTTACATATGTATACATGTGCCATGTTGGTGTGCTGCACCCATTAATTCGTCATTTACATTAGGTATATCTCCTAATGCTATCCCTCCCCCCTCCCGCCTCCCAACAATAGGACCTGGTGTGTGATGCTACACTTCCTGTGTCCAAGTGATCTCATTATTCAATTCCCACCTATGAGTGAGAACATGCAGTATTTGGTTTTCTGTTCTTGCAATAGTTTGCTGAGAATGATGGTTTCCAGCTGCATCCACGTCCCTACAAAGGACACAAACTCATCCTTTTTTATGGCTGCATAGTATTCCATGGTGTATATGTGCCACATTTTCTTAATCCAGTCTGTCACTGATGGACATTTGGGTTGATTCCAAGTCTTTGCTATTGTGAATAATGCCGCAATAAACATACATGTGGATGTGTCTTTATAGCAGCATGACTTATAATCCTTTGGGTATATACCCAGTAATGGGATGGCTGGGTCGAATAGTATTTCTAGTTCTAGATCCTTGAGGAATCACCACACTGTTTTCCACAATGGTTGAGCTAGTTTACAGTCCCACCAACAGTGTAAAAGTGTTCCTATTTCTCCACATCCTCTCCAGTACCTGTTGTTTCCTGATTTTTTAATGATTGCCATTCTAACTGGTGTGAGATGGTATCTCATTGTGGGTTTGATTTGCATTTCTCTGATGGCGAGTGATGATGAGCATTTTTTCATATGTCAGTTGGCTGCATAAATGTCTTATTTTGAGAAGTGTCTGTTCATATCCTTTGCCCACTTTTTGATGGGGTTGTTTATTTCTTGTAAATTTTCTTGAGTTCTTCATAGGTTCTGGATATTAGCCCTTTGTCAGATGAGTAGATTGCAAAAATTTTCTCCCATTCTGTAGGTTGCCTGTTCACTCTGATGGTAGTTTCTTTGACTGTGTAGAAGCTCTTTAGTTTAATCAGATCCCATTTGTCAATTTTGGCTTTTGTTGCCATTGCTTTTGGTGTTTTAGACATGAAGTCCTTGCCCATGCCTATGTCCTGAATGGTATTAACTAGATTTTCTTCTAGCGTTTTTATGGTATTAGGTCTAACATTTAAGTCTCTAATCCATCTTGAATTAATTTTCATATAAGGAGTAAGGAAAGGATCCAGTTTCAGCTTTCTACTTATGGCTAGCCGATTTTCCCAGCACCATTTCTTAAATAGGGAATCCTTTCCCCATTTCTTGTTTTTGTCAGGTTTGTCAAAGATCAGATGCCTGTAGATGTGCGGTATTATTTCTGAGGGCTCTGTTCTGTTCCATTGGTCTATATATCTGTTTTGGTACCAATACCATGCTGTTTTGGTTACTGTAGCCTTGTAGTATAGTTTGAAGTCAGGTAGCGTGATGCCTCCAGCTTTGTTTTTTGACTTAGGATTCTCTTGGCAATACGGGGTCTTTTTTGGTTCCATATGAACTTTAAAGCAGTTTTTTTCCAATTCTGTGAAGAAACTTATTGGTAGCTTAATGGGGATGGCATTGAATCTATAAATTACCTTGGGCAGTATGGTCATTTCACAATATTGATTCTTCCTATCCATGAGCATGGTATGTTCTTCCATTTGTTTGTGTCCTCTTTTATTTCACTGAGCAGTGGTTTGTAGTTCTTCTTGAAGAAGTTGTTTACATCCTTGTAAGTTGGATCCTAGGTATTTTATTCTCTTTGAAGCTATTGTGAATGGGAGTTCATTCACGATTTGATTCTCTGTTTGTCTGTTACTGGTGTATAAGAATGCTTGTGATTTTCGCACATTGATTTTGTATCCTGAGACTTTGCTGAAGTTTCTTATCAGCTTAAGGAGATTTTGGGCTGAGACGATGGGGTTTTCTAAATATACAATCATGTCATCTGCAAACAAGGACAATTTGACTTCTTCATTTCCTAATTGAATACCCTTTATTTCTTTCTCTTGCCTGACTGCCCTAGCCAGAACTTCCAACACTATGTTGAATAGGAGTGGTGAGAGAGGGCACCCCTGTCTTGTGCCAGTTTTGAAAGGGAATGCTTCCAGTTTTTGCCCATTCAGTATGATATTGGCTGTGGGTTTGTCATAAATAGCTCTTATTATTTTGAGATACATTCCATCAATACCGAATTTATTGAGAGTTTTTAGCATGAAGGGCTGTTGAATTTTGTCAAAGGCCTTTTCTGCATCTATTGAGATAATCATGTGGTTTTTGTCTTTGGTTCTGTTTATATTCTGGATTACATTTATTGATTTGCATATGTTGAACCAGCCTTGCATCCCAGGGATGAAGCCCGCTTGATCATGGTGGATAAGCTTTTTGATGTGCTGCTGGATTTGGTTTGCCAGTATTTTATTGAGGGTTTTTTCATCGATGTTCATCAGGGATATTGTTCTAAAATCCTCTTTTTTGGTTGTATCTCTGTCAGGCTTTGGCATCAGGATGATGTTGGCCTCATAAAATGAGTTAGGGAGGATTCCCTCTTTTTCTATTGATTGGAATAGTTTCAGAAGGAATGGTACCAACTCCTCCTTGTACCTCTGGTAGACTTCGGCTGTGAATCTGTCTGGTCCTGGACTTTTTTGGTTGGTAGGCTCTTAATTATTGCCTCAATTTCAGAGCCTGCTATTGGTCTATTGAGGGATTCGACTTCTTCCTTGTTTAGTCTTGGGTGAGTGTAAGTGTCCAGGAAATTATCCATTTCTTCTAGTTTTTCTAGTTTATTAGCATAGAGGTGTTTATAGTATTCTCTGATGGTAGTTTGTATTTCTGTGGGGTTGGTGGTGATATCCCCTTTATCATTTTTTATTGTGTCTATTTGATTCTTCTCTCTTTTCTTCTTTATTAGTCTTGCTAGTGGTTTATCAATTTTGTTGATCTTTTCAAAAAACCAGCTTCTGGATTCATTGATTTTTTGGAGGGTTTTTTGTGTCTCTATCTCCTTCAGTTCTGCTCTGATCTTAGTTATTTCTTGCCTTCTGCTAGCTTTTGAATGTGTTTGCTCTTTTTTCTCTAGTTCTTTTAATTGTGATGTTAGGGTGTCAATTTTAGATCTTTCCTGCTTTCTCTTGTGGGCATTTAGTGCTATAAGTTTCCCTCTACACATTGCTTTAAATGTGTCCCAGAGATTCTGGTATGTTGTATCTTTGTTCTCATTGGTTTCAAAGAACATCTTTATTATCTTTATTTCTGCCTTCACTTTGTTATGTATTCAGGAGCAGGTTGTTCAGTTTCCATGTAGTTGAGCGGTTTTGATTGAGTTTCTTAGTCCTGAGTTCTAGTTTAATTGCACTGTGGTCTGAAAGACAGTTTGTTATAATTTCTGTTCTTTTACATTTGCTGAGGAGTGCTTTACTTCCAACTATGTGGTCAATTCTAGAATAAGTGCGATGTGGTCCTGAGAAGAATGTATATTCTGTTGATTTGGGGTGGAGAGTTCTGTAGATGTCTGTTAGGTCCTCTTGGTGCAGAGTTGAGTTCAATTCCTGGATATCCTTGTTAACTTTCTGTCTCGTTGATCTGTCTAATGCTGACAGTGGGGTGTCAGAGTCTCCCATTATTATTGTATGGGAGTCTAAGTCTCTTTGTAAGTTTCTAAGGCCTTGCTTTATGAATCTGGGTGCTCCTGTATTGGGTGCATATATATTTAGGATAGTTAGCTCTTCCTGATTAATTGATCCCTTTACCATTATGTAATGGCCTTCTTTGTCTCTTTTGATCTTTGATGGTTTAAAGTCTATTTTATCAGAGTCTAGGATTGCAACCCTTGCTTTTTTTGGTTTTCCATTTGCTTGGTAGATCTTCCTCCATCCCTTTATTTTGAGCCTATGTGTGTCTCTGCATGTGAGATGGGTCTCCTGAATATAACAAACTGATGGGTCTTGCTTGACTCTTTATCCAGTTTGCCAGTCTGTGTCTTTTAATTGGACCATTTAGTCCATTTGCATTTAAGGTTAATATTGTTTTGTGTGAACTTGGTCTTGTCATTATGATATTAGCTGGTTATTTTGCTCGCTTGTCGATGCAGTTTCTTCCTAGCATCGATGGACTTTACATTTTGACATGTTTTTTGAATGGCTGGTACCTGTTGTTCCTTTCCATGTTTAGTGCTTCCTTCAGGATCTCTTGTACAGCAGGCCTGGTGGTGACAAAATCTCTAAGCATTTGCTTGTCTGTAAAGGATTTTATTTCTCCTTCACTTATGAAACTTAGTTTGGCTGGATATGAAATTCTGGGTTGAAAATTCTTTTCTTTAAGAATGTTGAATATTGGCCCCTACTCTCTTCTGGCTTAGAGAGTTTCTGCTGAGAGATCTGCTGTTAGTCTAATGGGCTTCCCTTTGTGGGTAACCTGACCTTTCTCTCTGGCTGCCCTTAACATTTTTTCCTTCATTTCAACTTTGGTGAATCTGACAATTATGTGTCTTGGAGTTGCTCTTCTCGAGGAGTATCTTTGTGGCGTTCTCTGTATTTCTTGAATTTGGATGTTGGCCTGCCTTGCTAGGTTGGGGAAGTTCTCCTGGATGATATCTTGCAGAGTGTTTTCCAACTTGGTTCCATTTTCTCTGTCACTTTCAGGCACCCCAATCTGACGTAGATTTGGTCTTTTCACATAATCCCATACTTCTTGGAGGCTTTGTTCATTTCTTTTTACTCTTTTTTCTCCACACTTCTCTTCTCGCTTCATTTCATTCATTTGATCTTCAATCACTGATACTCTTTCTTCCAGTTGATTGAGTCGGTTACTGAGGCTTGTGCATTTGTCACGTAGTTCTCCTGTTATGGTTTTCATCTCTATCAGTTCTTTTAAGGTCTTCTCTGCATTGATTATTCTAGTTATTTATTCATCCATTCTTTTTTCAAGGTTTTTAGTTTCTTGGCACTGGTTACGTAGTTCCTCCTTTAGCTCTGAGAAGTTTTATCGACTGAAGCCTTCTTCTCTCAACTCATCAAAGTCATTTTCCGTCCAGCTTTGTTCTGTTGCTGGCAATGAGCTGAGTTCCTTTGGAGGGGGAGATGCACTCAGATTCTTTGAATTTCCAGCTTTTCTGCACTGCTTTTTCCCCATCTTTGTTGTTTTTATCTTCCTTTGGTCTTTGATGATGGTGATGTACTGAGGGGGTTTTGGTGTGGGTGTCCTTTCTGTTTGTTAGTTTTCCTTCTAACAGTCAGGACCCTCAGCTGTAGTTCTGTCGGAGTTTTCTTGAGGTCCACTCCAGACCCTGTTTACCTGGGTATCAGCTGTGGGGGCTGCAGAAGATAGAATATTGCTGAACAGCGAGTGTTGCTGCCTGATTCTTGGTCTGGAAGCTTCGTCTCAGGTGTGTACCCTGCTGTGTGAGCTGTGAGGTGTCAGTCTGCACCTAGTGGGGGATGTCTCCCAGTTAGGCTACTCAGGGGTCAGGGACCCACTTGAGCAGGCAGTCTGTCCATTCTCAGATCTCAACCTCTGTGCTGGGAGATCCACTGCTCTCTCTTCAAAGCTGTCAGACAGGGGCATTTACCTCTGCCGAGGTTTCTGCTGCTTTTTGTTTAGCTATGCCCTGTTCCCAGAGAAGGAGTCTACAGAGGCAGGCTGGCTTCCTTGAGCTGCGGTGGGCTCCACCCAATTCGAGCTTCCTGGTGGCTTTGTTTACCCACTAAAGCCTCAACAATGGCGGCACCCCTCCCCCAGCCTCGCTGCTGCCTTGCAGTTAGATCTCAGAGTGCTGTGCTAGCAATGAAGGAGGCTCTGTGGGCATGGGACCCTCCGGGCCAGGTGTGGGATATAATCTCCTGGTGTGCTGTTTGCTAAGACCCTTGGTAAAGCGTAGTATTAGGGTGGGAGTTACCTGATTTTCCAGGTGTTGTGTGTCTCAGGTTCCCTTGGCTAGGAAAAGGGATTCCCTCCCCCCTTGCGCTTCCCAGGTGAGGCGATGCCTCGCCCTGCTTCAGCTCTCACTGGTCGGGCTACACCCGTGGACCAGTACCAATGGTCCGACACACCTCAGTGAGATGAACCCAGTACCTCAGTTGAAAATGCAGAAATCACCCATCTTCTGTGTCGCTTGCACTGGGAGCTGGAGGCTGGAGCTGTTCCTATTCGGCCATCTTGGGCACGCCCCAAGAATATAAATCAATTTTGTGATCTTTTAAAGTAGTTTTTTGTGCTTTTAAAAATAACTCTGTAATGGTCTGTGTGTATATCGGTTTTTATAATAATTTGTCAAAACTTTGACTGATACCAGTGTGCGTGAAGAATCAAGTGCAGTCTGAATTAGCACAATGCAAATAGAAAACCGACCTTTTATTTTTCTCACAAAATTATATCTAATAGAAACCTTATGTAAAATAAAGAATTTTTAAGTACTCATAAATTAATAACAAAATCATACATAACGTCAGTGGAGAAGAAAAATTAACGATTTTATATCACAGTAAAATGCATTTCTAAATTGACTTAGTATTGTTATAAAACATATTCTTGAATATTGTATCAGAATTTATCACCACTATTGAAGTCAAAATAAAGATGGATCTCTAAATTATACAATTTATTTGGGAATCACCGAATTGTAGTTTAAAAAAAAAAACTGAAAACCACGGTGGTCTTCTGTATTTGTGAAGGACAAAGAGAAGATTGGGGGTTTACTAGCAAGAGAAATGCTACACATTGTTTTGAAAGAAAGCTTACAGATCCTAGAGAATATTTTGGGAGCTGGTCAAACAAGCCTAATGTGAGACACATCTTTTGAGACTTCCCAGGAGCCCAATTAGAAAATCCCTTAGTCAATTTTAGGTTAAAAAGAGTTAAATTTGAATTTGATTCTGGGGAAGTTTGTCATTTTTTTGGGTGTAAAAAGCCTAAAAACATTTAATTAAAGTAAAATTACATATCCTTGAGAGATAATGGTCACTTATTTAACCAGGGTAATAATGGAAAGACTACAAAATAAATTCAAAAGTTACATAATCAAGAGAAAAAAATTACTTAGACCTGCATTAGAGATGAGTTAGTTTTTTCAGGTGGTCAAAACCCGAATAAAGACAGCCCAAACCACAAAAGGCTATCTTAAAACATAAAATACCTGCTTGTTAGGTGGATTACTTAGAGAGAGAGCAAGAGAGAGAGAGAGAGAGTGAGAGAGAGAGAGAGAGAAACCTTTTGTAGCATGACCATTTCTCTTTGTATATGCCCTTTTGAGTAAGCTGGAAATTAAACCCCATGAAAAACTACTTTAATTCAATTAGAGGCTGGAAGAGTGTGTGTCTAATATTATAAGTAACCCGTATTATGGAATAATAATACACACACACACACACACACACACACAAGTAGTACCTCCACCAGGTGGAATGGATGGCTTTTAGAAAAAGTAAGAGCATGTGAAATTTCCTGGTTACAAAGAACAATTTGGATACATCAGGAAAAGCCAAGAGTACAGAATTAATCTATACTGGAAAAACACTCTTTTTCCAGGTTTTTTTGAGACAAACATTCTCAGTGTCAGGATATAATACTAGAGTGTGAAGTGGGGAAAAATGCAATAGGAACTGACAGAAAAAAAAAATGAGAGTCACCACTTTAGTTAAGCAAAAAGATGTACTGTTTTGAGAAGAAAGAAGAGCAGAAGGCATTGATGTATTAACTGCAAATTACACGTAGTGAGATGCACAAAAAGCCAAACCGTTGAGATAAAAATCTGAAAAACTTTAAGAGGAAAACTCTACCTCCTGAAATGAAGCGATCATTTATTTTTCTTTATTTCTTCTTCTAAAAAGAAGATATATGTACAGAATGTGCAGGTTTGTTGCACAGGTATACGTGTGCCATGGTGGATTGCTGCAGCTATTGATCCATCCCCTAAGTTCCCTCCCCTCACCCCATCCCCTAACAGACCCTGGTGTATGTTGTTCCCCTCTCTGTGTCCATGTGTTCTCAATGTTCAACTCCCACTGAATGAGAACACGCTTGTCTAGTTTTCTGTTCTTGTGTTAGTTTGCTGAGGTTGATGGCTTCCAGCTTCATCCATGTCCCTGCAAAGGACATGCTCTCATTCATTTTTCATGGCTGCATAGTATTCCATGGTGTACCTGTAACATATTTTCTTTATTCAGTCTATCATTGATGGGCATTTGGGTTGGTTCCATGTCTTTGCTATTGTAAATTGTGCTGCAATAAGTAGAATGATTTATATTCCTTTGGGTATATACCCAGTAATGGGATTGCAGGGTCAAATGGTATTTCTAGTTTCAGATACTTGGGGAATCACCATGCTGTCTTCCACAATGATTAAACGAATGTACATCCCCACCAACAGTATAAAAGCATTCCTGTTTCTCCACAGCCTCGCCAGCATCTATTGTATCCTGACTTTATCACCATTCTGACTGGCATGAGATGGTATCTCATTGTGGTTTTGATTTGCATTTCTCTGATGATCAGTGATGTTGAGCTTTCTTTCATGTTTGTCGGCCAACTTCTTTTGAGAAGTGTCTGTTCATATCCATTGCCCACTTTTTAATGATATTGTTGCTCATATTAACTTCGAAATTGAAAATTCAAAATAAAGACAAGAAACATAAAATTATATTTTTTAAGTTATAGGTATGAACTATTTTTGAAAGGAAAGAAACCTCTAGATTATATACATATATATATGTGTGTGTATATATTTATATGTATGTGTGTATATATGTGTGTGTATATATAATATATATTGCTTTCAACAAGAAAATTATTAGAGTCAAAATAGTACCATCTCCAGATGTTTTTATTTAGCTTGGTATCTAAAATCATTTAGGTGACCCATTCCCATGTTTGGAAAATTTTTTAAATTTGTTGTCTACATCTATGGTATTCAGTATAGTAGCCACTAGCTGTATATGGTTCTTTAACTTTTAATCAGTTATAATTAAATGAAATTTAAAATTCAGTTCTTCCATCATACTAGCTACATTTCAAGTGCTCATTACACACACTTGGCTAGTGGCTACTTTATCGGACAGGGCAGGTACAGAACATTTCCATTATTACAGAATATTTAACCAGAAAGCATTGATCTAAATAGTTAAGGTTTTTGGGTTTTTTTGTTTTTTTGTTTGTTTGTTTGTTTTTTACTGGAGTGCAGTGGTGTAATCTCAGCTCACTGCAACCTCTGCCTCCCAGGTTCAAGCAATTTTCTACTCAGCCTCCCAAGTAGCTGGGATTATAGGCGCCCGCCACCACACCCCGCTAATTGTTTTATTTTTAGTAGAGACAGGGTTTCACCATCTTGGCCAGGCTGGTCCTGAACTCCTGACCTCATGATCCACCAGCCTCAGCCTCCCAAAGTGCTGGGATCATAGGCATGAGCCACTGCACCAGGCTAAGTATCTTGTAGAGAAAGTTTATATTATGATTCAGGTTTCCATGTTGCCCACCCTTTTTATTAATCTTATAGACACTTATTGGAGCGCTTATTATGTCTTAAGTGCATGAGAAGTGCAGAAAGTGTAAAGACAAAAATGATGTAGCCGCATCAAGTGGTGAAGACAGACGTTTAAAACGTGATTGCAACCAAACATGAATTCTCCAGGGAGAGAAGAGCAAAGGACAATGAAGGCAGAAGGAATCACGCTTGCAAATCCATGAATGGTGTGATGTGTTTGGGAAACTCTGGGTAATTTATTTAGCCCTAGACAAGTAAAAATAAGGACTAGAAAGGTATGCTGAGGCCAGATCTTGAAAGATTTCAAATAACTACAGTCAGGTTACATTCCATTGAATGAAAACTCAGTTGAAACTGGTCTAAAACACAAAGGTGGTGTATTGATTATACAATGCAAAAAATCCAGCACTAGAGTGGTGAGCAGCTGTGATTCAACTAGAGCTCTGGCTGCCTTGGTCTTTGAGTCTCTCAACTCTGCCACTTTGTTCTGGTTTTATCCTCATGATGAGTAAGATGTTTCTGTAGCTTCAAGCTTTACATGCATATATGGCAATCTTTGGATGAAGAGAGGCTGGCCCTCTCCAAGATTTTCTCCCAAGATTGATGAAACTTGTTTTCTAAAAACCCTCAGCAAATTTGCCTCCCATCACATCAGCCTAGTTAAGGTTACCTGTCCATTTCTGGCCAGCCCCTGTGACCTGAGGTTATGCCATGTACTAATTTGTTGAGAAACCTCAGACGTAAGCCAATCACTGTCTAGAGGATAAGAGTGCATGGAGATCAATCAGCTTTTCTCTGAAGCTGGGGTGAGAGTATGTGTTTCTGAGGCAAGGAGGCTACTGGAGAAGGGCGAATACCTGAGTGATAATTCAGAACTCATCAAGAGATAGAAGAATGGGTGTTAGGGGGTTAGCATCCTGAGTGGAACATGGTTTCTGGAGTCAGAGAGACAGAGATGGTGCCCTTTATCCACAACTGGGTGGTGTAACTTTATGTAGCTGAGCCTCAGTTTCCAAATGGAGATGATAGTGGTCATTGTCTTTGGTACCGTTGTGAGATGTAAAGGAGTTAACATAGGAAAGGCACTTAGAATAGTGCCTGAACCACGGTAAATGCTCAGCAAATACTAGCTTTAAATTCATACTCAAATATGTGAGGGAGTTTGAGCTTTATCTTTTACAGCCTGACACTCTAGAGCTTTATCTTTTAGAGCCTGACATTGAAGGTCTTTTGTGTCTTGACAGCTGGATGATTTCCTGCTACTTAAATCATAATAACAAATTAGAATTCCAGTGATGCTGATGTTGACAAGAAATGTCAATTAGTTGAGTAGTTGGGACAGAAATCGCATGGCCAGCAAAGCTTGAGAATATTATCTGGCCCTTTACAGAAGTTTGCCAACTCCTGAAATAGAGGACCAGAAAAATGCCTTCTGATATAAAACACTTAAGCATGTTAAGCCCAGGTGCAGCGGCTCACCCCTGTAATCCCAGCACTTTGGGAGGCCAAGGTAGCTGAATCCTCCCACCTCAACCTCCCAAGTAGTTCAGTATCAGCCTGGCCAACATGGTGAAACCCTGTCTCTACCAAAAATACAAAAATTAGCTGAGAATGGTGGTAGTTGCCTGTAATCCCAGCTACTTGGGAGGCTGAGGCAGGAGAATGGTTTGAAGCCAGGAGGCAGAGGCTGCAGTGAGCCGAGATCATACCACTGCACTCCAGCCTGGGCAACAGAGTGAAACTCTGTCTCAAAAAAAAAAAAAAAAAAAAAAATCAATAAAACATGTTTTTATAAAATAGTTTTAATGCATAGCTGAAATTGAGGCAAAATAAGGAAATTCCTAAGTGTCCCTGAAATGACAAGAAAGTACACACCTACACACAGAGTGAGATAAGTTGAACAACCACACTCACAAATAGGACAAATGTGTATCGAGAGCCAAATATATGTCAGGTACACATTGCTCTGTGCCTGGGGAACAGGGGCAATAAGGTAGAAAATAAAACAGACATGGGATTAACCTCACAGATCTTAAAGTCCAGTGAGGTAAACAACTTTTATAAGAAATAAATGTATATTAAATATTTTGAAAAGTACTGTGAAGAAAAAGAGCAAGATGCTTTGAAATAGAATAACAAGTGACACCTGCTTTAGGATTATGTGCCTCAAAAAGGACTCCAGAAATAGTGCCACTGGAACTCGGGAAGAGTTAATATATACACGAAAATGTGAGAGACCATTTCTTTTAGGCAGACGCCTAGGCTCTGCCAACTTTGCTTGATTCTATCTGACTATATAAGACAACAAGTTATAGAAGTATAATAATGCCTTTGCTGCAAAACCAGAAATGGATGCTTAAGAAGAAATTTTCACATCTCATGAAATGTGCATTTTGATGCTGTAGTAATTGTTCCAATTTAAAACACGCATTTATACATATATTCTTCTTTTCTTTTCTTCTTCTTTTTTTTTTTTCTTTTGAAACAGTTTCTCCCTCTGGTTCCCAGGTTGGAGTGCAGTTCGTAATCAGCTCACTGTAACCTCTTAAATTCCTGGGTTCAAGGGATTCTCTTGTCTCAGCCTCCTGAATTGCTGGGAATACAGGCACACCCAGCCTCAGCTGGCTAGTTTTCATATTTTTTGTAGAGACGGGGTCTCACTAGCTTGCTTAGGCTGGTCTCAAACTTGCTTAGGCTGGTCTCAAGCAATCCTCCTGCCTCAGCCTCTTAAAAGTGCTGGGATTACAAATGTGAGCCACCACACCTGGTTTATACATATTTCAATAGTTTTAATATAACAGCAAAGTCCCTTTGAGGCAGAGGACAGCCTTTTTTTTTTTTTTTTTTTTTTTAATTATTGAAACATCTGTCTTGCTCTTATCACCAACGCTGAAGGGTAGTACATGACCATGGTTCACTGCATTCACTGCAGCCTCAACCTCTTGGGCTCATATGATCCTCACACCTCAGCCTCCCAAGTAGCTGGGACCACAGGTGTGTGACACCATGCCCAGCTACTTTTTTTTTTTTCCTTTTTGTAGACATGGTGTTCTCACTACATTGTACAGGCTAGTCTCGAACTCTTGGTTTTAAGCAGTTTTCTAGTGTCAGCCTCACAAAGTGCTGGGATTACAGGTATGAGCCACCACACCTGGCTAGACAACAGACTTTTAATAATAAAAGAAAAGTTATTTTTATTCTAAGGTTGTCTTTAGGAGCCTGTCTAAAGTAAAGGTGGGTAGATGAGACTGATTGCTTACAGAAAGCTAGCTTTGTGTGCTGAACTTGATACTATTAGAGGTTTCTTGAAAGATCTGGGAAAAAAAGTTTAAAATTGCAACTGGAAGATATTTGCTAGACTAGAAATGGAGAGTCCTAAGCACTCAGGAATTCAGCAAATTGCTGCTGGCTGGGTTTTTATTTTTATTTTTTGGATTTAAGACACCCTCAAACTCTAGTTATTTCTGAATTTATATTCCACATTAACAAAACCCATAAAGAAATTCTAGTTTGCCTTTGTAACCCATAGGTCAGCTTGGGTATCCCTGCCCTTTAATAAAATGTAATTAATGACATTCCCCAAGGATAGTTGAGGATTCTCAAGTGGCTAATTGTTCATGGTCATCTCTGCTGTTGCTGGGGATGAATCAGTTTTGTTTATGAATCATTTTCATTTTGCATGGGCTCCATAACAAGTTGATCCAGACCAGGTCAAGGCCCTGTTCTTCATTTGTCATAAATTTAGAATTAAACAACAAAAAGAACACGTGCCTAGGCCTGCCTAACACTCATAGGACCTGCCTTTACCTCCCACACATGGACTCCCAATCTTTCAATAGGTCATCCTCTACCCTGTTAACTGAAGTTTTCTGTGTTTATTTTTCTCATCTTTTAAATCTTCCATTTATTGTAATTTGGGAGAAAATGAAGTCACTGAGTTAATTCATTTTGCTGAGTTTAGTACACAAATTCTAGGCAACATTTCACAGACCTGGCTCTTTCATGATGTAATAAATATGGGCTTTTGTAAACTGTTTTCCTCTTTTTGGTCTCATCGCTATGTTTTGGATGATTAAAGTTGCTGAAGGTCTAAACACTCAATAGCAGGTTACTAGAAGGTTTTGTTCTTATATCTGCACTGGGCGGTAGCGTAGGGCAGTAGAAAGAACACTGAAGCTCTAGATATTACTATCTTCTCAATCAGAGAAGTAGAGCTTGGTGGAGAGACCATAGCCTAGTTAGCTAACCCATATGAGTCTTGTTTTTATTATGCATAAACTGGATCTGATAATAATAGCTGTTTCACAGGGATTTGTAAAGATCGAATGTGATCCTAATTATAAAATAATGTTTTACATTGTGCATTATAAATATTAGTTTTGTTATGAGTAACCTCACATTTCTTTTACCCAGGTATGTTCTTTTGTTCATTGCCCCTAAGCAAGACTCTCTACATTGCCTGCATCAGTTTCACACTCTTTGCAAGGATGTATACATTCCTGCATTTTCTTTTCTACAGTTAGTCATCATTTCATTAGAAAGACATTTAAGTATTCACATTTATATTATAACATTTAATTTTTGTTGTTTTGCCCATTTCAAAACAAACATGTTTAAGTTAATAATGTTAAAAACTCAGCTTATAAAATTGAAAGTTGCTAGGAGTGGTGACTCATGCCTATAATCCAATTATATATATATATATACACATACATATAGATATAATCTCTTCTATAATTGGTTTCCATTGTCATATATGCCTATTTTAAATTTTATTTTATTTTTTTTAAGAGATGGGTCTTACTATGTTGCCCAGGCTGGCCTTGAGCACCCATGCTCAAGTGATCCTCTTGCCTCAGCCTCCCAAGTAGCTGGGACTACAGGTGTGCCACTGCACTGGACGAACATATGTCTATTTGTCTATACGTATAAACTTACCCATCCATTAATATTAGTGCATAGAATTCTATTACATAGATGTGCTTTAATGTATTTAAGAAACCCCCCTTCTGAGGGACTTTTAAGTCTCTACTTTTTTACCATTATAAGCAATACAGCAATGAACACGAATTTCATGTATTTGTCCCACTTTGGTATTTGTTCCCTTAGAAAAAAATTCCAAGATCTGGAATTTGAAGATTAAAGAATGAATATTTTGGCTAGGTGTGGGGGCTCACGCCTATAATTCCAGCACTTTGGGAGGCTGAGGCTGGTGGATCACCTGAGGTCAGGAATTTGAGACCAGCCTGGCCAACATGGTGAAACCCTATCTCCACTAAAAATACAAAAAAAAAAAAAAAATTAGCTGGGCGTGGTAGCAGGCACCTGTAATCCCAGCTACTCAGGAGGCTGAGGCAAAAGAATCGTTTGAATCTGGGAGGCGGAGGTTGCAGTGAGCCGAGATTGCAGCACTGCACTTTAGCCTGAGCGACAGAGCAAGACTCTATCTAAAAAAAAAAAAAAAAAAAAAAGAATGAACTTTTAATTATGATACATATCACCATATTGCCTTCAAAACTGTGGGACTAATTTATGCTTCTAAGCAAAGAATACAATAGTGCCCATTTCCCCACAATCTCACCAGCTTTCTAATGGGCTGTCTGTCCTTTTATTACCTTTTTATAGGCACTCCTTGTTTTTTCTGATCTTCAGTACTTTGTCATTTAGATGTTTTGCAAATATCCTCTCATGGTCTTTTTACTCTGTTGGGCCTTTTGATAAACAGAACTTTATGAAGGTAGTCACTTTTATTCATTTATTTGTATTAAAGTTATATTATTTTACAGTATCTTCTAACAGTTTTAGAATTTTTTTCTTTCATATTTAAGTTTTCAATCTACCTAGAGCTTATTTTTTGTAAGAGAGAGGTTTCCAACTTTACCTTTTCCATCTGGATGCCCAATTATCCCAGAACTATTTATTGAGACATTCAGTCTTCATTGATGTGCCCTATCTTTACTTACATGTATAGATCTGTTTCTCAACACTATTCTGTTCCATCGGCCTGTTTATCCTTGGGCTAACAAAACACTGTCTTAATAGCAGCAGCTTTACAATCATTGCTATCTGATAAATCTTGTCCTCTTATCTTGTGCAATAGAATCGCCTTTTCCTACACCTTTGCATGTTCTATGCATTGTCCCATGCTACAAAAATGAAAAATAAAGCTGTTGAACATTGACATATTGTCATTATTTTGTTTCCCTTAAGGTCTAGAAAACATCACATAATTCTATTATTTAGTCTTCTGAACAATGAAATGGTCTGTCTCCATTTATTTAGATCTCCTTTAATATATCTATAATTTTAAGAGGTTTTACACATTGTTGTTAGATTAATTTCCAGTTACTTCTACCTTGAGATGCTATTATAAATGACTTTTTTAAAAAGATGGGGTCTTGCTATGTTGCCTAGGTTGGTGTCAAACTCCTGGGCTCAAGCGATTCGTCTGTGTCAGTCGCCCAAAGTGCTGGAATTACAGGCCTGAGCCACTGCACCAACCTTTTTTTTTTTTTTTTTTTTTTTTTTTTTTTTTTCCGATATGGCATCTAGTTCTGTCATGCAGGCTGGAGTTCAGTGGCATGATCTCGGTTCACTTTTTTTCAATTTCTAATATTTTGATGGTAGTTTTTATGAATACAGTCAATTTTTCATATTGACCTTATACCCAGCAACCTTGCTAAATAAATTTATTAATTCTAATAGTTTGTAGATTATTTTCAGTTTTTCAGGTGTAAAACTGTCCAGAAATACAGTTTTCTTTCTTTCAATTGTGAATGCCTTTTATTTGTGTTTCTTCCCTTATTCTACTGGCTAGAACTTCCACCAGTGCTGACTAGAAGTGTGCCCTGTTCTTGACCTCAAAGGAGAACTTTCAACATTTTGCATCGTGTTTATTCTAGAGTTTTGTAGATCTCCTCTATCAAAATTAGGAAGTTCCACTGTATTTCTAACTTTGCTGAGAACTTTTATTAAAAATGGATGTTGGATGTGGACAGAGGTGGCCCACACCTGTAATCCCAGCACTTTGGGAGGCTGAGGCGGGAGAATCGGTTGAAGCCAGGAGTTCAAGACCAGACTGGGCAACAAAGCAAGACACTGTCTCTACAAAAACAAACAAACAAACAAAGAAACTAGCCAGGCATGGTGGTGCATGCCTGTGACCATCCCAGCTACTTGGGAGGCTGAGGTGGGAGGATAATTTTAGCCAGGAGTTAGAGGCTGCAGTGAACTATAATTGTAGCTGTACACTCCACTGTAGGTGACAGAGTGAGACCCCCATCTCTGAGGGGGTGGAGAAAGAACGGATATTGGAATTTATCAAATGCCACTTCTGCATTTATGAAGATATTCATATGATCTTTCTCCTTTAATCTGTTCTTACATATATTGTTTTTAAAGTTCGTTATAAATCAAAGTCATCCAAATGAGACTTATTTATATACAGATGAGACTGTAGCAAGCCATTCACTTCCATTGGGTCTTTTTTTTTGCACTTCATTTTAGGCAGTTGAATTTGAATGACGATATAAGCAGGAGTTTATCATGAGTGTGGACGAGGCTCCTTCCTGAGCACTTTGTATGTATTATCCTATAAATGATCTCAACACTCAGTGAGACAGCTACTGCCGTTCCTGTTTTTCAGATGAGAAAACTGATTTGGAGAGATACTGAGTGATTTGTCCAGGTCACAGCTGGTGGGTAGCCACGCTAGGATTTCAATCTGGTCTATCTTCAAAACATTTGATCTGAAGCCATACCAGTGCTTTTTACTCCATCTACCCATCAGAATCACATGAGAAACAGTCCTATAATACTGTGCCCCAGAGAGTAGCCAGACTAGCTCTCAGGGAATAGTGTACCATCCAAAAGACATGTATTAGAAAATAAGAAAGAAGAAAAATAAACAATCCAAGATAAGCCAGAGAAAAGCAGCAAAATAAACCCAATGAAAGTAGTGGAAGATACAATTTGATAGACAGTTTGATTGCAGAGTGCCTTCCCTGACGCTGCAGCCAGAAGTGATCCTTCCCTCCACCTGGCCCCTGGGACACCGTGCTGTGTAGTGTGCAGAGTCTGATGGCACTGCTAGATTGCTTTTTCAGCTCAGGGTCACAGCTTAAATGGCTTTACCGTTCCCCTCAGCCCCTGTCCCACTACTTTGCACACAGGTGCTCTAACCATGTTTATTAAACAAAGAAGGGACACTGATTTCACTTTCACTTGTTCATTATCATTCCTGGGAGGCAGAGCTTGCAGTGAGCAGAGATTATGCCACTTCACTCCAGCCTGGGCAACAGAGCAAGACTCCGTCTCAAAAAAACAAAACAAACAAACAAAAATAGCCAAACATGGAAAAGATACAGTAAAAATGTGGTGTTCTAATCCTATGGAACCAGTGTCATATGTGCTGTCTGTCATTGATCAAAATGCCAATATGCAGGCAAGCCTGTATAAAATCCTATCATCTTATTTGGGGTATTATCATGGCTTAGATGCAAAGGGGGAATCTAATGAGCAAATGGTGCAGATCATTCCTTTCACAGACCTATAAACATCTCAGCGAGGTAAAGTAACTTGCCCATTATCACACAGAGAGGCATGATTCTGGGCCTCGTGTTTCCCACCTCCCCCATCACCCAGGAATTTAGTAGTAAGTCTGTGAAGTAACAAAGTTAAAAATGGGGACATCTTGGCTTTGTGTGGTAGTCACGGTGGTGATATGGGAGAAGCAGCTTTATGTTGATTTTGGACAAGAAAAGGCCAGAGGCATCTTGCTGGAAGCAAACATGGAAAGAAACCAGGCTACACTGTTTTCTTACCCACCCTCAGGTTTCCAAAGCACATAGAGTTGGGAGAAATAAAAAAGAAAGAACAACAAAAAAAAACAAAACAACCCCCCCCCCAAAAAAAACAAACTAATGACCTCAGAACTTAATAGCAGACCCAATTTATAAACTGACAGTGTTTCCTACATTCAACATGTTTATGACTCCATGCAGTCTAAGCATGGTTTATAAGCCACAGTGTTAACATAAGCCTGGGTTAGGTTTCAGAGTTATATTCCAGATGTGTAAAGAGGCTTTTTAGCAAAACAACTTGCCATCTCAGAGAGCCCTTATATCCTTACACTGAGGGTCTGAGAACATGAAAGAGAAGTCAGGGAACCTGCAATTGAGGTCAGAGAGCACACTGCAATCACATTTTTATCTTGCTAGGGCCCTTTCTGGAGTCTCATTAATTAAAGCTCTTAGTTTAGCAACCTGGGTTGCGAATGTTCTTCCTTCCCTTTCTTGTCAGCACAGTGAAAAAAATGCTAGTAAGGTAGCTGTGTAATACACTTTAAGACCATGGACACATTCTCTCTGCCAGGCTCTTTGTCCACAACAAATTGTGAATTACATTTCCATTTTCATCCACACTGGACAATAAGAGTCTTTAATGTTCACAGTTCTCTTCTTGAAGAGATTTGTGCTCTAATTCCACAGTAAACATTTAAAAATCCTACTCAAAATACTGTATTTCCAATTTCTGCGAAGCATTTTAAGATGGCCTCTAAGCTTTTACAAAGGATTAAGTACACCAATTATCTCATTTCTATTTGTAGTAAGTCATAATGCTGGATTAAGAGAAATACTTTTGGTATACAACGAATACTGTTGAGTTACACCGGTGTTGGAAGAAATGGAAAAGTAATATTTAAAAGTAAGAAAGAAACAAAAATGCTGTTCAGGGAAATATTCATGAATGAACTTTTACTTACTTTTTCCTTGTATTAATACATTGCACAGGGTGAAATTGATGAAACCTTAACATTGTTATAAATGAGAGGAATGGCATCTGTCATAGAAGGTAGGGAAGAGTTACCTAAATCTCAAGCACATAGGGGCCACCTCCACGACTGTAATCATGTCTACAATACATCTGAATTTATTATTTATGATTTAAAGCAATTCACTTTTTTTCTTGTTTTTTAGACTGAGTCTCATGCCGTTGCCCAGGCTGGAGTGCAGTGGTACGATCTTGACTCGCTGCAATCTCCACCTCCCAGATTCAAGCGATTCTCCTGCCTCAGCCTCCCAAATAGCTGGGATTACAGGCACCCACCAACATGCCTGGCTAATTTTTGTATTTTTAGTTGAGACGGGGTTTCACCGTGTTGGCCAGGCTGGTCTCAAACTCCTGACCGCAAATGAGCCGCCTGCCTTAGCCTCGAAAAGTGCTGGAATTACAGGCACGAGCCACCGCACCTGGCCAGCAATTCACTTTAAAAAAAAAATTCCTAAACAAGAATAATTATGAAATTCCAGACTTGGTTTGTTCATTATATTTTTTTCTAATGCATATGAAAAGAAAGGACAATTATTACCTAAAATCACCACGCATACTAGTGATACATTTGATACACTTAGAAATCAGAAAGTATTACCCTACTAGTTGAGATTGAAGCATGGGATTTAACCTGGAGCTCTAGCCACAGCATTTTAGACAAGTTTTTCACCTTTCTGGACCTTGATTTCATCATTAAATAATTGAAATACCACCCCAAACCTGTAAGAACTAATACACAAATTCAGTAAAGTTGAAAGATACAAAGTCAAAATGCAAAAATCAGTAGCATTTTCATACACTAACAACAAGATATCAAAAAAAAAAAAAAAAACAAGCAAGTAAGCAATCCCATTTATAGTAGTTAAAAATAAGTTAAATACCTAGGAGTACATTTAACCAAGGAAGTGAAAGATCTCTACACTGAAAACTCTAAAACATTGATGAAAGGAACTGAGGACACAGATAAATGGAAAGACATGCCATGTTCATGTATTGAAAGATTTAACATGTACATTAAAATAGGACACAGCATTCCCCCTATCTATCGGTTAAAAAATAAATAAATAAATACATGTATGCACTTCGGAAACTTATATGCCACTTCAGTATTTTCACAATTAATTGATATCACTTTTGTTATTCTAAAAATGTTGAAAAACAAAGTGAGTCAAAAAAACAGTACAAGAAAAATATTGCAAATATGTGTATGATATTATGGGTAGGAGAAACCTAAGTAACATCTCAGAGGCAGGAGTTTAAAATGAAGACTAAACAGTTTATCTAGATAAGAATTTTAAAATGTTCTGTACATTAAAAAATGCATGAAACAATTAAAAGGCGAAGAAAAATCAAGGAAAAATAATTTCCAAATAAATGCCACAACACTGTCACCTATGGTCAAGATTTATATCAGTTCTACTGTGAAGTCTAGACAGATTCTTGGGTGTCTGGAGTAATACTGGGTCAGTATACTCCCAGAAAATTCAAGACTAGTACAGGCACACAAACTTACAACACAGAAGCATATCATCCCATAAGGGTCTTGTGAAGTTTGCTAAAATGTAATATAGCACCTATCCCAGAGAGAGCATTTAAGTGATGTTGGGTGTGGTGTAGCATAGAAGTAAATAACATTAGAATTAGGCCACAATGTTCTTAAGGACATTGCATAACCTATTTTTATTGTCATTTAATTAAAAAATATATATATTTACTTTAATTATGCAATTACTTGCCACTGTATCTGTCTCAGAACGCTAATCCAAGTACAACAAAAATAGTAGGAATGATACTCTCTGCTAATTAAGCAAATTTCCTTTATTTCTTTGTGAAATCAATTGACTAAATTATTCATTTTTTGATATTTAGGAATAATTTCTGCTACTAATTTATTTTCAGTGGAGTTTTGCAGATTTCTCAAATAAAGAACTAACAATGATCAATTTAACTGGGAAAGTACTAAATTTAACAAACTACATTTTTCGATCAATGAAGACTAATTTTTAAATTATATTTAAACTCTTTAGATTTAGCCTTGGACAATAAAATTAATATAGTGAATGTTTACTAACATATATAAACTCAAATGACTTGGTAGTTTAGAATGTCAATTTAATGTTAATCAAAGTTGCCTAAAATTATCAGGAAAGAAAACTTTAGGTGAGCTCAAGACAAGTTTGATTGCATTCTGTTTATAATCTTGTACCTCTGTTTTCATTCTGATTTGGCATTCTGCGTAGTTCATTTTTTAAAATTTCAGGTGGTTTGTGGCCATTCCTTTCCTTTTTCTCTCTCTCCTTTTTTTTTTTTGAGACAGAGTTTCGCTCTTGTCCCCCAGGCTGTAGTTCTAGAGTGCAGTGGCTATTCACAGGCACCAGCATTTTATGCTACAACCTTGAAGTCCTGGGCTCAAGTGATCTTCCTGCATCAGCATCTGGAGTAGCTGGGACTTCATTTGTGTCCCACTGCACCTGGCTTTTGTAATTTTCCCTTAGTTGAAAAATGGTCAAACCTTAGGAAAATTTCTTAAAATTAATCAAGCATAGTTGCACTATTTTTTCTTTACCAGCTCTATAATTGATACACCTTGTCATTATTGGATTCATTTTGGGATCCCCAGAAATGGACTCCTACCATGAGGGAAATCACATGTTGATACTATGGATCTCGGTGATCCAGAGTGTTCCTGGTTGTCTTCTTAGAGAAAGAATTCACCAAAAAGACCAATTAGTAAAGCAGGCAAAAGTTTTATTGGGGGAAGTAAAAGTGAACTTCAAGACAGGAGTGCACTGACCCTGCTGGAAACAGCCCCAGGACATTCTGCATTGTGGTCTTCTGTGGTCTTCTTCTCCTTAATTAATTAATTAAATTTTTGAGATGGGGTTTCACTCTTGTTTCCCAGGCTGGTGTGCAGTGGCACAATCTCAGCTCATTGCAACCTCCATCTCCTAGGTTCAAGCAAGTCTCCTGCTTCAGTCTCCCAAGTAGTTGGGATTACAGGCATGCACCACCACACCTGGCTAATTTTTTCTATTTTAGTAGAAACCAGGCTTCACCATGTTGGCCAGGCTGGTTTTGAACTCCTGACCTCTGCTGATCCACCCACCTCAGCCCCCAAAGTGCTGGAATTACAGGTGTGAGCCACCATGCCTGACTGGTCTTGCTTCTCCTTTACTGTGCGTAATGCATGTGTATTGGACCTAGAGATCAATACAAATCTTACCCAATAATGACATTGCTCATTACTGCCACCCAGAAAGGTCATATAGCAGTCAAATTTGTACTCATTGCACCAGCGCAGCTCTCAGGAATTCTACTTTTGCCTTTTTCCTTCCTTATCAGGATCTAGTTAACCACATTTTGAGTTTGACCATAGAGTGAGTACTGGTCATCTGAAGAGGTGTTCTGGGCTGTTCCTTCCAACATGGATACCTCCCCTCCTGCCTGCTCATATCTGACCAACTGCCTCCTCTTACATTTATTCCTCAAGGAGTTGGGACCCAGAAATCTTTTGGGAAATGAGACGGAGGTCATTCTGTAGATACTTTCTGCTAAAAAGGGGTATCGAGGGTCTTCAGGGTCCCCGCCTTCCTTGCTATCATGGTGACAAGGTTTCAGAGATTGTTGCTGTATCTCTAAAGGTTTGAACCAGTGTCCAGTGGAGACGTGCAAGGATTTGATTGTCCTCGAGGGTAGGAAAGAGGTTGATAAACCTAGTTAGCAGGTTCAAGAAGCAAGGCCCAGAAAGGAGAAGAAGGAAGGTAGAGGCCAGGGGTCCTAGGAAGGGGATGAACAGTAAGAGTCAGAATCAGGAGAGCCAACCCTCAGTAGTCCTTTCCCAAAGGTGAGAGGCCTGGTTTATGAGATCTCTAATGTGCTCCTGTGTCTGCCCTGGTTTCTTAACCCAGATTAACACTTTTCTCCAAGCATAGACTAATTTTCCCTAAATTACAACCAGCACGTCAAGACCTCAGCCACTTTTGAGAACTAGAGCTGCAAGAGAATTGACTTGCCACTGTAATTCTGTTACAGTTCAAGCAGTGGTTCCTATCTCTTGAGTCAATTCTAGAGACAGGCTGTGGTAGATTGAGGAATCTGTGCCAATGCTGGCTATTCCTATCATGGCATCTGTGGTGATGCCAAGTCTGATGAGAAAGGGAATTAATTGTATTGTTTGGTGGGCCCAGTGTGAGGTAATAAATAAGGGAAAAGGCAGAGAAGCATCACTGGCAGCAATGGTGATGTTAGCAGTGAGATAAGCCAGAGAGCAATCTCCAGTCCAGTTTGCAGGGAGACAGAGTTGGGCCTGTGTCCCACATAGAAAATAAAGTTCTGTTATAGGTAGACAAGGACGGACACTGAAGGAGGCAAGGTCAATTCCAAACATTGACCAATATACCTGTTGGCTACCTGAGACGTGATATTCTGTCACTAAAGATTCAGCTGCCAGGGGAGCCAGACATGGGTGACTAATTTGAATAGAAGGATGGTTCTTCTTTCCCAGAGGATCATGTGTCCAGTAACGGAAAGGAGAAGAACCTCCCAAAGGGAGTTAAAGATTTGAAACTTTTTGCATGACCCAATGCTGGTTTGGTTGGGTAGAGAACCTTACTTAGTATTTGGAGATTTTAGTTTGTAGAGAAAAAAAGTATGAGAGATATTAACAATGGTGATGGTTGTGTTGAAGTGTTCAGAGTTAAGAGAACCCACAAAAGTTCCAGAATCTCTGGTAGTAGTGATGCCTAGGGATGCCTGGCTGATGAGGGTAATGGGGGAGTACAAGGGGCCTAAAATAGTGCAAGTGGGCTTAGACAAGGCTTGAATGTCCACTTTAACTTGTATTAGGTACCGTATGACATCTCTTGGAATGTTTTGTATGCAGAGCTCCCAATGATAGGTGAATCTAAATTGGGCTTGAATAGTTGCCTACTCTTGTATCATGGCTGGGGAGCCTGTTCCTGCCCTGGGTGGAAAGAATTCATGTATAGCCAATAGGATGAGGCACAGGAAGATTTGGTGAACTTTAGTAGTTGTTGAGCTGCTTGTAGAGGTTTTTGTTATGGTTGTGGCCTGCTGGGGCCTATGAGGGTGATTTTGGGTAGAAGCATTAGTGAGCATAGAGCACTGGGTTGCATGTTCCCAAAGAGAACAGATTAAAGTCAAATCAGGATGTCTCTTGATTATGGAAACAGAAGCTGTTAACTCAGTGAGTATTAGAGAATGCCACCCAGATTATGGCTTTGAGATTTAAATTCAGGTAGTACAGAACAGACCTTTTCTTGCAGGGGATTTTGGTTCATAGTAGCAAAGACATATTAGTAAACCTGCAAGGAGTATTATGACTCATGGTATAACAGGCCAAAGCATTACTAATTTACCTATGTTTATTCTTTTGGCTTTGCTTGAAGAGGAGTTTGAGATCCTGAAGGGGACAAGTGGTCCAGGTGTCCAATGGCACCTCTAGGACCTCCTCTGCCCGAGACGCATCATATAGCTTTACCTTGGAATAGTGGATCCACTTGGTGATCCCTGGCACCATAACTGCTATAGGAGTGGAGAGTAAAACAGTGTAAGGACCTCTCCAAATAAGACTCAGTTGAGAGTCTGGAGTTCCATCCTCCCAAATCTTGATCAGAACTTGAGTACGGGTGGGTTTAAAATTTGGTCAGAGTTTTCAGGGTGTGAAAATATATTTTGGCCTAGTTTTTGAGCCACCAGCAGAAACTGGGATAGGGAATTAACATAATTAGAATTGGTAAGGTCAGTATCCAATAGGAAAGTGAAGAAAGGGTCTTCCACATAATAACTCAAAAGAACTGAGTTGTAAATTAGAGATGGGTATGTTTCTCATCCTTAGTAGAGCAATACGTAATTGTTTTGGTCATGGTTTGAAGTTTTTTGGAATAATTTTTCCAAGGTTTGCTTGAGAGATTTGTTAATTCTGTCAACCATTCCACAGTGTTGTGGGTGCCAGGAGGAATTTAGAAAGTAACTGATTCCCAAGGCCTGGGAAACAAGTTGAGTAACCTGTGAAGTGAAGGATGTACTATGATCACTTTGCAGTGACCTGTGGATGCCAAACCAGGGATGACCTCCTTAAGGAGGGCCTATACTACACACATTGCTTTTTCCATTCACATGGAGTAAGCTTATATCCAACCTGTAAATATGTCTACAAAGACCAGAAGATATTTAATCCCTGACAGGCAAGAAGTCTGGTAAAGTCAAATGACCAGTCCTCCCCAGGATAAGTGACCTTCCACTGGACTGGCTGGAAAAGAAAAGGAGGTTTGCTTCCTTGTTTAATGCGCAAAATGTTTAATGTGCAAAGGGCACAGGCCCTACAAACTTGTTCTATAGTCTTGGAAATATTTTTTTTCCAAAAGAACCATTTGCACATTATTGAAAGCTGTTTCTTGCAAAAGTGGCAAGAGTCATGCAAAGCATAGTTAACTGTCCATTGAACATTTTAAGGTAGATGAAGAACTTCTCCCAGTTGATACCAGCTTCCAGAGCCTCATGTCCCAGTGCCCATTCCTATTCCTCTGGTGAGAACAAGGAGCTGGTGGCTTTGGATCCTCAGTGGGAGGATTAAAGGAAGCTGAGGATGCTCTGCTGGGAAATTTCCTAAGACATTTATGGGAGAATTATCTGCTGAGGGGCTCATGAGAGCCAAGATGGCAGAGTCCCATCTGCATTTTTAGCAGAGATCCTGGTCTTCTTTTAGAGCCATAATGGCCTGGACATAGGGCACCTCTGACCATTTTCCCTGTCACCTGCAAAGTAGGTCCAACTGCGAGATGGTGTTAAAATTAAGGCTACCATTTTGTGGCCAGTCTTCCTAGTCATATAGTTTGTATTGAGGCTAGGAAGCATTACAAAGGAAAACCAATATAGTTTTCTTTAATGTCTGGGGATCAGACTTGTCCTAACTGTTGAGAATGCATCCAAGGGGAGAGTCCTACAGTATGGAGTGCTGAATGCACATCTGAAAAACAGAGAGAAGAAAATGCTAGTGGAGTGTGAGCATCCTCACTCTCTGTCCATTCTCATCCATTGTGAAAGGGAGAGAGCATCCTTTCCATCCCTTTCCCACACTAGACCAGGTATCCCTAGTCTGTGAAGAGCTTCAGATTTCGTGCACCCTTACTACATGCTCCCAACCGAGCAGTGACCTCTTCCCCTCATTTGGTCTGTGGACCCCCTAGGTCCATAGGTCTTGCATCTAATTATAGATGACTTTGCCCAATTATAATTTTGTAGCCTTCAGTGATAATCCTCTGCATACAAGCAAAGCATGTCAAGGACAGCGGGGAGGGCTAGAGACAAGAGGGAAGTTGATAGGTAAATCCCTGAGAATTCAGTGGTAAGAACATGGAGAGAAAATTGGGTACTAGGTACATCCAAGGGGACCCCTAAACCTAGACCATAGCACCTAAAATTTACCTACATTCCATCTGGAGGTGGAATTAGTGCAGAGGAGGTGGTGACAGAGCAGGCAAAAAGCCATTCTACTGGGGCCTACCTTGGAAGAGACAGGGCAAAGAAGGTGGCATTGGCTAGCAAGAGAGATGCCATGATGGCACGGGCAGCAGGAGCAACTGTGAAGAAAGACAGGGTGGTGAGTCCCCAGAGGTGAGTTGTGAGAATATGGAAGTAATCAGAAGCCTTAGGTTCTCTATCAAGAAGAAAGCATTCTGTGCTTGGGGAGCTCTGTTGGGCATTAGGTGAAAGAGTGCTCTAGTTGAACACACAAAGTGGAGATGCTAGGGAGATTGCTCAGCATGCTCAGCATTCTCACAGTCTATGCTGCATAGAAGCAGACATGTGAGAGGAGACAGTGGCGAGCACAGTCCCTACCTCACGACAAGATGCAAGTCACAGCACCAAAAGGAATGGCCAAGCCTGGAATTCCAGAAAGTGTCCTCAGTTCTTGTCTTTTTTCAATAAAGAATTCAACCAAAACACCAGTTAGTAAATCCAGCAAAACTTTTATTGTGCAAGTAACAGTATGCTTTAAGAGAAGAGTGGGCTGACTTGGCTGGGAACAGCCTCAATACATTCTGCATTTGACCCCAGGAAGGTAGTATAGCATTCAAATTTGTACTCATTGTGCCCACACAGCTCTTAAGAATTCCCCTTTTGCCTTTCCCCTTCTTTATCAGATTGTAGTTAACACATTCTGACAGTTCAACCATAGAATGAGTAATTACTGAGCATCTTAAGAGTTGTTCTGTGGTGTTTCTTCCTACATAGCTACCTTTCCTCCTGCCTGTTAATGTCTAACTAACTGGCTACCCTAACAGTTGGATTGAAAAGTTCTTGTTCAGTTGAACCTTGAAAGTTTGAAAGTGTCATGTCCTAGGGAGCTGGGAACCCTGTGCAGTTTTACATGGAATTCTGAGTAGAAAGAACAGAATGTATTCTGTTTGGTCACATTTGCTATTTAACTACTCCTGATATCATTGCCATCTCAGCCATAAATCATTTGAGTGATGGTAAGATAGACATAAGTGAACTTCACTTTAAGAATTCAAATATTGCTTTAAGTATTTAAAAATAAATACCACTGTACAATTGCACAGCAACAGGCACATTTTGCAACAATTGAATTGAAATGCTGTAAGTACAACAGCAATTAAGGATGTAATCATGTAAGAAAAAAGAATGAGTTCATGTCCTTTGTTAGGGACATGGAAGCAGCTGGAAACCGTCATTCTCAGCAAACTATGACAAGGACAAAAAAATCAAACACCGCATGTTCTCACTTATAGGTGGGAATTGAACAATGAGAACACTTGGACACAGGAAGGGGAACATCACACACCAGGACTGTTGCGGGGTAGGGGGTGGGGGGAGGGATAGCATTAGGAGATATACTCAATGTAAATGATGAGCTAATGGGTGCAGTACACCAACAAAGCACAGGTATGCATATGTAACAAACCTGCACGTTGTGCACATGTACCCTAGAACTTAAAAAAAAAAAAAGTAAGTAAGCCAAAGCATCTCCAAGTATAACTTTGGTTGTTAGGCAATACCAGTACATTTCCACAATCTAACTTAAATGCAATTTTTACAGAAATTTAAAACGTGCTGGTATAGTTACATTTGTTGAGTAAAGTTAAAAAATGAATATCTTTTGACAATTAAAACTCCAGGGACTTAAAAAAAAAAAAAGCTGTAAGATTTGTTTCCTTTCCTTAGAAACACAGATAATTATGACCTTTATTTAAATTGTATGGTCAGTTAGATAACTCAATATCTTGCCAAAAATTAGAGAGAACTATATCAGAAGTCTGAAAACCAAAGAAAAAACAATACTATACCTAACTTTTGACAAGTCATTCTCCATTCTGATATTTGAAGACAATGAGCTTGAAGTAGGAATCATTAAGGTTTCTCTTGGGATATATATTCTGCTGAGATCTAAATTATCATTAAGATTTCCATTGCATGGTGACTCTAGGACTGGCCTTGTAGTATGAGAAGTAAATAAAGATCTGCTCCACTCATTTTCTTGAAGAAGTTTGGTGCTGACATCTGCTAGAATTTCTTCACGTCTGTGAAGATTGCAAAAGACAGATACTGAGTATTTTGTTTTTTAACAAATGTGTCTAAATGACTTGCGTTGTTTAAATAGTGACCATGAGTCAATGAAAGATACAACAAACCATGTTTTAACTCTGAAAGTGTATTAGAGCCTATATGCTGTATACAGTTATAATTTTAAAGTTGTTGTAAAGAAGTACATATATTTCTCGAGGATTTCTAACAAATAAGTAATTCAAACAAAGTAGGGAGGGAAGAGCAAAAGCTATTAATGATGTATGGATTAACAAGTCACACTTGTTGCCTTCTGAAATGGCTCTACTTATAAGATTCTTAAAGATACCATTAGAAATATTTGTGTTTAGCCCAGGCACAGTGTCTCATGGCTGTAATCCCAGCACTTTGAGAGGCAGAGTCAGAGGATCACCAGAGGTGGGGAGATTGAGACCAGCTTGATCAACACGGAGAAACCTTGTCTCTACTAAAAATACAAAAATTTGCTGGACTTGGTGGTGCATGCCTGTAATGCCAGCTACTCGGGAGGGTGAGGCAGGAGAAACACTTGAACCCTGGAGGCCGAGGATGCGGTGCGCCAAAATCGCGCTATTGCACTACAGCCTGGGGAACAAGAGCGACATTCTTCCTCAGAAACAAAAACAAACAAACAAACAAAAAGAAATATTTGTGTTTAGGCCGGGGTCGGTGGCTCACACCTGTAATCCTAGCACTTTGGGAAGCCGAGGCTGGCGGATCATTTGAGATCAGGAGTTTGAGACCAGCCTGCGCAACATGGTGAAACCCCGTCTCTACTAAAAATACAAAAATTAGCCGGGCACGGTGCTGGGCGCCTGTAATTCCAGCACTCAGGAGGTTGAGGCAGGAGAATCGCTTGAACCTGGGAAGCGGAGGTTGCAGTGACCCAAGATTGTGCCACTGCGCTTGAGGCTGGGTGACACAGCAGAGCAAGACTCCATCTCCAAAAAAAAAAAGGCCAGCAGTGGTGGTGTGGTGGTTGCTCACCCCTGTACCCAGCACTTTGGGAAGCTGAGGACGGCGGATCAGCTGAGTTCAGGCATTGGAGAGCAGCCTGACCCACATGGCAAGAAACCCCGTCTCCACTAAAAATACAAAACTTAGCTGGGCGTGGTGGTGGACGCTTGTAATCCCAACTATTTGGGAGGCTGAGGCAAGAGAATTGCTTGAATCTGGGAGGAGAAGTTTGGAGTGAGCCGAGATCCCACCATTGCACTCCAGCCTGGGCGACATAGGGAGATTCCATCTCAAAAAACAAAGAAAGAAAAGAAAAGAAAAAAATACTTGTGTTTTAAGAGTAACTACATGAAATGTTAAAGATGCTAATTCGCTGGACCAGAGTAACCATTGGACTGTGTATAAATATATTAAAACATCATGTCTTACTCCTTAAATATGGACAGTAAAATAAATAAAATGAAGCTTGTATTTAGTAAACCAGTTACAGCAAACAAACAAAAAAAAAACACTGTCTCTCAAAGACATTTTCAAACATTTCTATTGAACACTCTTGTACATTTCACCCATTATCTGAGAAAAATTAAGCATTTGGCACCAAGGAATCATTCAGAACAACAACTCTCAGGGGAGAAGGAGACAGCTGAGATCAAAGAGAACTTAATCATCTCCTAAGGCATTTTGCTCCTAAAATCGTGGCCAAGGCATCAGAAGTAGGGCCTGCCCTTTTGGTCTTCCACCCAACACTTCAGGCTGACCAAGGTGTTATTTTTCACCACTTTATGAATTATATTTCTTTTCAAGGCTGTGTTTACCATTCCCTATTTCACAACTATGCCTTTATGTGGAGTGGAAAAACTGTACAAAACACTTTGTTCCAAGGTGACCTCTAAGGATAATACCAAAGATTGCAATCAAGGAAAGTTAATTTACTGAGTGCCAGAATGTGCAAAGGAGTAGAAGTGCCTGACCCTTTTTTCAGTTTAAGTTATAATCTTATCAAAAATAATTAAACTAAATATTTCTATATAGAGGAATGCTGACAAACAATTGTATAACAGTATCACTGTCTAAATTATGAAGCTTCAAGATACTTGGCAGAAAAATTAATAGATCAGGTTAACTACATAAGAATATTAAGGGGAAAAGGAACCATAAAAAACCAAAAATCAGGCCAGGCATGATGGCTCATGCTTGTAGTCCCAGCACTGTGGGAGGCGAAGGCGGGCAGATCACTTGAGGTCAAGAGTTTGAGACCAGCCTGGCCAACATGGTGATACCCCGTCTCTACTACAAATACAAAACTTAGCTGGGCTTGGCGAGATCATGAAAGGTCATACTTGGGAGTCTGAGGCCAGAGAATTGCTAGAACTCCGGAGGCACAGTTGCAGTGAGCCATACTGCACAGTTGCAGTGCAGATCATGCCGCTAACTGCACTCTAGTTTGGGCAACAGAGTGAGAATCCATCTCAAAGAAACAGAAAACAAAAGAAAAACAAAGAAACAAAAACCCCCACCAAAAAAAACAGGGGAGTGGTATGAATTGTCCTAGACTAACATTTTAAAAGTAAGTTCATTTACTAACATCATTTTCCAAAACTGTCTAATCTAGTTAGCTTTTGCTTCCCCCAATCTTATGAATCTGTCTCACTAAAAATTATGCTTTTGAGGCAAATTAGTGATCTTCATTTATTTTCTGTGATTCTGTCTTTGACGTACTTGCTTAATTTATCTGACAGAGATTCTCTAGCTTTTAATTCTTCTAGATGCAGTTTCTTATATGTTTCCAATTCTGCTGTATTATAGTCTGCTTCTGAAGTGTTTGCTTTGTAGAGTTCGAATTCCAGATTTCCAATTATAAGTTCCATCTGACTTTACATGGAAGCAATGTTTTCTTCTGGTAACCACTGTAGCTCTTCTTGAGATGTTTCTTGTGTCTAAAACAAATTAAAAGGGTACATAAAAAATGATAGCCTGAATAACTATTGTATATTTGTTTCTTTTTGTTTTGGGTCAGTGATCTAGAGAGCATTTTTAACTATATGAAAAAAGAATCTCAAGTTTAATATATTTATTGTCAGTATCAGCTAAGTTAATAATTTAATCTGAATTATAAAAAAATGAAATCATATTTATGGTAGTACTCATGAAATGTAACACTCCAAAGAATAACAGAATCAATTTAAATTCTAAAAAGTTGAACAATATAACTTAAGAATATTTTAAGAGTGTAGTATAATTTTTAAATCACATTTTTCTTTCTCTATTAGTCTTGTTTTATGCCAACTGATTTTAGTAATCAAATGATTCACTAATGAGAATCATTATTATGGAAGATCAGTTTAGTTACAGTAATGGTGGCAAGTGAAATATTTAGAGAGAGAAACAGATATCACCTTCCTTCTAGAAATCTACCAAACAAATTGCTATAAGAGAAGTAGAGGAAACACATACAATGTTTATATCCAAACTATAATTTGCAGTGAAATGAATGAAGGCACATTATGGATAATAAACTAACCTGTAAAAATAGATTGACTTTTTCTAATTGTTCTATTATCTTCTGCCTTGCTCTTCTTCAACCTCCTGTTTATGGTGTTCCAATAGACCACGTTCTAACATATTCATTTCCATGTGACTTTTGAGGTTCACTAGTTCTTCTTCCAACCTCTCCTGATCCATCTGTAGTGTTTCACATTTATTTTGCATCATTTTCATATATAATGCCTGTTGAAGAACTTCAATCTCTCCATCCACATGTCGATGTTCTGAAGATGCAATTTCCACTGCCTCTATAGGATCAAACAATAAGGTTTGGTAATGAAGAAGGAAGACTGAGAATAGTCTAACATAAAAGTAGTAATTTTTAGTTGTAATAAAGTTCAGACACAGAGCCAAACCATATCAAAATGTAAATTACACTTTTAGCTGGGGGACAAGATGGTCAACCAGATGCAGTCAGGAAACACCTCTTCCACAGAGAGAAAACAAAATATTAAGTAAATCGTCACACTTTGAACAGATCTTTGGGAAAAAAAGAAACACATGAAGTCAATAGAGCGGCAATACAGACACGGAGTTTGAAGAGGAAGGAAGCTAGGAAGCCAGACGGAGTCACCAGACACCAGGACCAGCTCTTGGTCCAGAACGGGACCTAAGGAAGGAGAGAGTGAAGGAACTATGGGTCACACACGCTTGCACTGGACCTCTAAGATCCTAGCTACAAGAGATCCCATGATCCACACAGACATTTGAACTGGCAGAGGGCACTGCCAGGAGAGTAGGGAGAGGCGGAGCTCAAACATGCATGGAGCCCAAAAGGTTTCATGCATGAGGCAGCTGTAGCAAAATACAGGAATAGGCACCCATTCCTCAAGGCTCTCCACCTTTCTCTGCATGACTCTAGTCCCTGCTGACAGCTAGACCAGGAGAGAGCAGGGCTGCCTTTCCTGAGGGTCTGAAGTGCATCTGATCTGTACAGCCCCTTTTCTGCCGGGGCCTTCCCCAGTTGATGCCTGGTTGCTCCCTCAAGGGTGTACACGTAGCACAGCCTCCACTGTACCACCTGAGTGTTTTTCTGGCAGACCAAAAGCAGTTTTCCTGCTCCAGCACAGCTTATCCCTGAGGTACAAGAGGATACAGCTACAAGACCTGTCCCAGCTTCCCAGAGTTTGAGCACAGTTAAGGGGTATTGAGCTCATAACTGTGGCCCGAGCTCAAGTTGGGGTGGCGCTCCTCCTCTCAGAACACTGAGAAGAGTGAGGCACAGGAAAAAACAAATAACTCCATCAAAAAGTGGGCAAAGGATATGAACAGACACCTCTCAAAAGAAGACATTTATGCAGCCAACAGACACGTGAAAAAATGCTCATCATCACTTGAATCAGAGAAATGCAAATCAAAACCACAATGAGATATCATCTCACACCAGTTAGAATGGCGATCATTAAAAAGTCAGGAAACAACAGGTGTTGGAGAGAGTGTGGAGAAATAGGAACACTTTTACACTGTTGGTGGGACTGTAAACTGGTTCAACCATTGTAGAAGACAGTGTGGTGATTCCTCAAGGATCTAGAACTAGAAATACCATTTGACCCAGCCATCCCATTACTGGGTATATACCCAAAGGATTATAAATCATGCTGCCATAAAGACACATGCACATGTATGTTTATTATGGCACTATTCACAATAGCAAAGACTTGGAACCAACCCAAATGTCCATCAACGACAGACTGGATTAAGAAAATGTGGCACATATACACCATGGAATACTATGCAGCCATAAAAAAGGATGTGTGTGTGTCCTTTGTAGGGACATGGATGCAGCTGGAAAGCATCATTCTCAGCAAACTATAGCGAGAACAGAAAACCAAACACCGCATGTTCTCACTCATAGGTGGGACTTGAACAATGAGATCACTTGGACACAGAAAGGAAAATATCACACACCAGGACCTATTGTGGGGTAGGGGGAGGGGAGAGGGATAGCATTAGGAAACATACCTAATGTAAATGACTATTTAATGGGTACAGTACCCCAACATGGCACATGTATACATATGTAACAAACCTACATGTTGTGCACATGTATCCTAGAACATAAAGTATAATTAAAAAAAAAAACAACACACATCTTGGCTGGAATACCATAAGCAGTGAGTTTTATCTCAACAACAGTAGAAAAGCAACCAGATACAGCAGATACAGAGTAAGCAGGAAAAAAATAGAGAACTTAGAGGACTCCATACGTTAACTCTATAGTTGTGAGTTTTTAAAATAATAACCATTTAAGCCCTAAATTTTCCTGATGTAATTTTGCCTTTTTATTTTAAAATGTCCAAAAGAAGCATCATACTATGTAGCCATGAGGAGTCCAAGAAACCTAGCATATCTGAATGTTGGAGAATCCTATTCTGTTTCTTATTAATATCTAGAGAGCAAAGGAAATTCTATAAATCTTGTAAGAAAATGCCAGGAGGTTAGCCCAGTGTTTTAGATAGTGGCAACTAAGCTAGTGTCACTTTTTAGAAACAAGTAAGGGGGAAACGTCAAACAAATTCAAAGGAGCCCAAGATAAAAACGTTCGTATAAAATATAACCTTGCTGTGTAAATCAAACAAAATATAAAACTATGTGTGCAAACTAGAAAATAAATGCTTCACAAACAGAAGGTAAGTTCTGTAGAAACCAAGAGTACACAATCCAGAAAGATGTTTGTCTTTATAGCAGAAAGGACTTACCAGAAATGACAAAAAAGCTTTCATTGTTCTAGGAGCGATATATGGTCTTTTATTAAAGGAGCCTTATTCAAACCAGACCTCAACATACCAAAAATCATGTATCAAATAACTGAGGTTTAAACTGAAAGAAGACTCACCAGGGCAGAAAGGGTGACTTATAGAAGCAGAGCGCTAAAGGGTATGAAGTGAAGACTGCATGCATGCTCCAAGAATCACCAATTCCTTCCAATTGTAAACTTTGCAGGTCCCATTTATGACACCATATGTGTAAACCTAAGCAGCAAACAAAGAGTCTCTCAAGTAAAAAATATTTACTTGGAATAAATTATTGTAATGAGAATGTAAATGTCATAGTAAACCATGTGCCTATTAATAGAGGTAAAGAAGAACAAAATTTTTAATGTGGAGGATTGCATAATTGTTTTTGAATTAATTATTCTTGGCTGCAAAGATCAGTAACAAGGGTGATGAGTCTGAGGTTAGACCAGCAGTTTCTGGGCCTGTGTCACTGCAGGTGTCTTTTCTGTGTAAGGCTGCACTGGCCTTTGTGCAAGGTTGCGGTTTTTTAAGTCTTTTCTGATAGTTTTTATCAGACATATAAACATGACAATCCTCTAATGATGGCCTTCTTGGGTATATTTGACCAGGTTTTCTTTTTTTTTTTTTTCTTTTTTTTTTTTTTTTTGAGACGGAGTCTCGCTCTGTCGCCCGGGCTGGAGTGCAGTGGCCGGATCTCCGCTCACTGCAAGCTCCGCCTCCCAGGTTTACGCCATTCTCCTGCCTCAGCCTCCGGAGTAGCTGGGACTACAGGCGCCCACCACCTCGCCCGGCTAGTTTTTTGTATTTTTTTAGTAGAGACGGGGTTTCACTGTGTTAGCCAGGATGGTCTCGATCTCCTGACCTCGTGATCCGCCCGTCTCGGCCTCTCAAAGTGTTGGGATTACAGGCTTGAGCCACCGCGCCCGGCCTGCCCAGGTTTTCTTAGTCTTAGTGAGACCATTTTGATTCTGATAACTTCCAGAGGGGTAAGGTGTACACGAGAGCAACATACCTTTTGTTTAATTTTGCTGTCAATGTTAAAGTTTTCTAATACAGAGTATATTAAGAAAAAGAAGGAAATATAATTAACCAATATTTATATTTAAATTTAAAGATTACTCTGGCCTTTATTGGGAACCTGATAAGATCTGATTTATTTCAGCATGAGTGTACATAAATTTTACATCAGATAGAGTTTCCGTGCAATGGGAATATTGTAAGATTGTTCATTTTGTTAATTTGGTCATTTTAAAACCATATTAAATGAAAATAAAACATATAGAATATTTTAGCTTTAATCCCCATCAGAGACAAACAAACAAAAACATAAACAATGGAATCCATTTAAATTTAGCCATTAATATAAATTGAATTTTATCCTGCTAATAAAACAATAATTTACAATTCAAACTTTATGCATTAAGTCAAAAAATTAAAGAAGGAAAAATTACAACATTAGATCCTAGAATAAAGTATTTGATGATTACACATGCAAAATGGCATAATTTAAAAATTCTTAGTAAAAAAGGAAAATTCTGCAAATATACTAATCAAGAAAAAACATTAGAAGTATTTCAATAAAGGTAAAGTTAAAAGATGGAGGGGACTGGGCTCTCACAATTCACCACTGTGTGAGATGGCTGAGTAGGAACCAAAACAAGGAAGAGAAGAAAAACAGGAAAGAAGGTGATTCAAAGAATCTGAATTGTAGCTGTTCACAGATGACATGGATGTAAACTAGAAAAGGAAGAAAATCTATTTTAACATGCAGAACATGAACTGTTAGAAACACAACATCCAGAAAATTGGGTAAATGCATGGTCAACATACTACTCTTCAGTAGTAATAATGGATGAACAACAGGAATAACAACAGCATAACACAGACAATCAACGTCTATCTTGATTATCAAATATACCAAAATACACATTTACAAGACATGTCTAGGCCTGCAAAAACTCATAAAACTTTACTGAATGACACACACACAAAAAGACATGTTTTAAGACAAATCAAATCCTTGGATCAGAAAAGGTAGTAAAATAAAGATCTTTACGACACAAATTTAGTGTACTTTAAACCTGAAGTCAACATATTTCAAAAAAAGTCTCTTATGTATTAATCAAGAGACAAAATTATAGTAAAAGGAAACAAAATGGAGGGCTTGTCAAGTTTGATAGAAACTTATATGTATAATATAGTTTGGCTATGTCCCCACGCAAATCTCACCTTGCATTGTAATAATCCCCATGTGTCATGGGCGGGGCTAGGTAGAGATAATTAAATCATGGGAGTGGTTCCCCTATACTGTTCTCGTGGGAGTGAATAAGTCTCATGAGATCTGACACTTTTATAAATGGGATTCCCCTTGCAAAAGCTCTCTTGCTTGTCATCATATAAGACATGACTTTGCTCCTCATTTGCCTTCAGCCATGATTGCCAGGGCTACCCAGTCATGTGAAACTGTGAGTCAATTAAACCTCTTTCCCTGATAAATTACCCACTCTCGGATATGTCTTTATTAGCAGTGTGAGAACAGACTAATACGATGTATTATCTTAAACTTCTAAATGAATCAAATACAAAACACATACCAAACAATATTGAAATAAAATGACCTTAATACTACTTAAAACAAAATAAACAAAGACTCAAAAAATGACCCAAAAATGAAAATAAACTTCATAACCCCATAGCTCCTAAGAATTCTCTCACCTGCCTTCTGGTCTTAGGCTCCGGGAGGTTGCAAATGACCTGCTTTCTTTCTGATCCCAGGCTGTGCTCCCCCTGTCAGATAGTAAATCCCAGGTAACATACCTGCTGTCTGTAGATCTGAGCTTTCTTCTTGGACACCTTATACCCACAGTCCTCCAGGTGCAAGAGCAGGGTATCCATTCCCTTGGCACATCCGACTGCCATGGGGTGTCCCTGCAGGAGGTCGTCAATGTACTGGAGCAACATGCAGCCTAGGTCTCTAACGGCAACCAGTTTCTGGCTCTCAGGGGCTAGTCTGATGCTAAAGAAAGCGTCCTTCAGGTCTAGGCAGGTGAACCCACTCTCCTTAGCTGGCAGCAACCCCAACAACATGTACAGGTTAGGTACCATTGGGTGCAAAGTCACTATAGCTTGGTTGACCAAGTGCAAATCCTGTACCAGACTATAGTCTTTGGTTCCTGGCTTGGGAACAAGCAGGAGGGAAGTGTTCCATGGAGACTGACAAGGGACTATAATTCCAAAAGCCTTCAGGCATTTGAGATGGACCTGGATACCTTCAGGAGCTTCTCTGGAAACTGGCTACTGTTTTTGCCTGACTGGCTGGGACCCAGGCATAACTTCCATGAGTACGGGGACTTAGTTGATTGCCAACCCTGGAAGGTTGTCTTCCGCCCACAACTTTGGTCACCACTTAGCCAGAACTGGTCCTATCTCCTGGCCTGGCTCAGTTAAGAAGAGTCTCCATTCCTCCTCCCGAGAAACCATAAGAGCCATGATGACTCCCGTTCCAGGTAGCTTTAGCTGTAAAGAACTGTGCTTTGTAAAAGAGATGGTGGCTCTCAGCTTGCTAAGTAAGTCCCTTCTTAGCAAAGCAAGGGGCAGTCAGGCATGTACAGAAACTGGTGAATCACTTCATGCTCCCCAACAGTGCAGGTCCAGGGCAAACAGAAAGCTTGCTTTGCCAAAACCCCTGTGGCTCCAATTATATCACCAGTCTTTGTGGATAAGGGGGCAACTGGGGTGGTTACTACTGAATGTTCAGCACCAGTATTGACAAGAAACTCAATGTCCTTGCCCCCGACTGTCATCCTGACCATGGGCTCTTTGGGGGCACATGAGCCTGGCCCCCTCAGTCCAGTAACCCTTCTGCCAGATTGAACAAGGCCCCTTCATCCTTGTCTAAGGCCTCCTGTTCAGAGTCACCTTGTTTCACTTTCAACTGGGGGCACTTGTCCTTCCAGTGTCTTATTTCCTTACAGTCTCCCTTCTTTAACCCTTCCAGAAGGGCTTCCCTGTATCAGGTTAGACTTTGCATACCCTGTCTTTCATTTGGGTCCCACTGGGGGTCTGTTCCTGGTAATTGGATCCTCGTATACTCTTGGGGCTTTGGTAATCAGCTGGAACATGTTTTTCCAGCCACTTAGTTGCTGCTTGGAGCACTCTCTTCCTTTCCTCTGTGTTAAAGAGGTATGTGAGCAACTGGTGGCAATCAGCCCAGGTGGGGTTGTGGGTCTGGGTAACAGCTTGGAGCAAATCAATTGTAGCTTGAGGCTTTTCAGTATAGCATGGGGTATTGTTTATCCAATTGAGGAGATCAGCAGAGGTGAAGGGTTGGTACACCAAGGCATGCCTTTCCACCATATGCCCGTCCTCATCTACCCCAGTATACCATTGCTCTCTCAGGGGCATTTGTATCCCAGTTCTAGGCCTTAAACAGGCTGCCAAGGAAGGGGTTTCCTGAGGTCTCGCATCCTTTCTTTTCCACTCTGGGTGGCCTAGGGCTGTGTAGGCCTTGTGGAAGCTCAGGCACATTGGGCTCAGGAGTAGGAGGTCTTCCTTTTTGGTGAAAGTAGGGGGTCACTGGCACCATTTCTTGCCATGAATCCTCTGATGTCGGGTAGGAGAGGACTTTAGGAGCCGACTCCCCTTGGCGGGTACAGGGGGATTCTTCCTTGGCTGTCTGTTCCTTTGCCACTAGTACTACTGTTGCCTGTCCTCTTAACCACTGTGGGGGTCTAAAACCAGCTGTAACCAAGTGTCTATGTACGTAAACTGGTCTGGGTGTCTGGACTTATGAGTTACCTTGTGCCATACCTTTGAAACAAGGGACCTGACTAGGCTTCCTTCAGATGGCCAACCCACTTCTAATGCCAGTCAGTCTATCTCACACCAAGTTCTAAGCTTTCCTGCTGTCATAGTAACTCCACAGTCTCCAATAAATGCTTTCTTAAAAATTTTTAACACAGTTCCTAGCAGAGAGGGCTTACTTTATGTTCTACCCATCTTCCTCCCAAGATAAAACAACACTCACACCACAAGAAGGAAAGGGTTAAGGGGTCACTCCTTTGCCTCACCTGTCTGAAACTCAAGCACTTACTCACTTTCACTTTCCTTTTTGCAAACAAGTCAAGTCAAATCAATACTGAGATCAAAGTACCAATAAGGGCACATCTTGGGTGATCAGGCCATGCTTCCACTCAAATGGAGCAGACAAGTTCCCAGGACTGGTCCTCCCAGATTCCAGATGTCCAGACTCCAAGCGCTGGTTCCTTCCTGGTGTTCAGCCGCTGTGTTGATCCTCCACAGGGGCCTACCATGCACTGCTCTGACAAAGGGTTCCACCGGGGCAAATGCCTACCTGGGAGCACTCTCAGGATCCGCATCACTCAAGCTGGCAGGAGTCCCCTACAGGGATGCTCAATAGGGCAGGCCTAAGCCAACTAAGGGGCTGCCTCAACCATCCATTAATCACCTCACTTCCCAATCAGGGAACCAAGAAATGTAGCAAGACTAGCCACAGACAAAACCCCTCAGACAGCAGGTCAAAGAAGAAAGAGGCTTTATTTGACCAGAAGAATTGGCAGGCTTGTGTCTCAAGAGCCGAGCTCTCCAAAGAAAGAGTTCCTGGCCCTTTTAAGGGCTTACAAATCTAAGGGGTTCACGTGAAAAGGTCATGACAGATTAAGATCCACAGATAGCACATGTGGTTAGAGTGGGGGGTTAATCTTTAACCTCAGGAGAAATGGCCTCTGTCCTCAACAGGCGGCAGGGATCTCCCTCACTCCCACATATCACACACATGTGTTGATAAATCTAATCACATGACCCTTGCTCTGTGAGAAGCACTGGGAAAGGTTGGGGAACAGTTAACCACTCAGATATAATGAGCATTTCAACTGCACTCACTCCACCCAGCCTTCAGGTGAGAGTCCCTAGGTTCTTTCACAGCCCATGCTCTGTTTTTATGCAGCCTGTCTACAGTGGACAGTAAAGTGTCCATTGTGGAAATAGATTTTTTTAAAGTTAGATAATAGGTTATGCTCACACATTTCACATTGGTGCAACTAAAATACAATAATTTATCTTTTTCCATTGCTATTACTTTTTGTTCAGAGATATCAAAAAAAAGACTGGTGTACAGTGTCAGAAAATATTATTTGTATTTTGTCTTATGTACACTGTGAATAGTAGCAACTCAGTGCTGATGAAATAGCCCAATGACCTTACAAGGTATCAGTTAGTTTTTCTCTTTTCTCTCTGATTATGTGCGTACTTAGTCATTGTGCTCATGCCTAATTTTTTAGAACCCAATGTTGGCTGCTTCACCGACAGGTATCAAATCACATTCCACACAACATCAAAGAGGAAACGTCAAGCCAATAGCACATAGAATATTTGAATAAAAACCATTGCTTTTTAGTTCAGAGAACTTTCTCCCCAGGTGTTCTCTTTAAATCATATTGATTGAAACTCTATTGTATGGCCACCCTATGCAGAGACAACTCTCTGACTCACAGAAGAACACAAGAGAACATGCATGAGCATGGCTGTTGTTACTTGTACTGTTTCACAAGACCTGACAAAAAGGCTGTCAGCTTCTGCACTGGAACAGGGTGTCATGATAAACCTGTCATATTCAGAACACTCATCACAGATGCACAAGAATATACATGCAGTCCAAGGGCAGTGTGCTGGACAAGATAATTAAGTAAAATAACTTCCTATTTTTAGATTTGTACAATTTGTTTATTATATTATTATACTAAAGCTAAACATAGAAAGTGATTAAATTCATCATCTTGTATAAGAACAAAAATAGCCCTTAAATGATGGTTTTGTTTTTGCTTTTTTTTTTGTTTGCTTTGTTGTTTTGTTTTGTTTTGTTTTGTTTGACACAGAATTTCACGTTTTTGTTGCCCAGGCTGGAATGCAGTGGCACAATCTCGGCTCACTGCAACCTCTGCCTCCCAGGTTCAAGCGATTTTCCTGCCTCAGCCTCCCAAGTAGCTGGGGTTACAGGCACCTGCCACCAAGCTTAGCTTCGTTTTTTTGTTTGTTTGTTTGTTTGTATTTTTAGTAGAGACGGGATTTCACCATTTTGGCCAGGCTAGTAACGAACTCCTGACCACAGGTGATCCACCCACCTTGGCCTTCCAAAGTGCTGGGATTACAGGTGTAAGCCACTGCGCCTGGCCAAATGAGGTTCAAAAAATATTACTACAGATGCATAAATAACTTATTTAAATACAAATAACACATCTAAAACACCAAAATGAAGCATGACAATTTTATGTAATAATTGAAAAGGCTTTTTATAAGTATAAAATAAAACATAAGCATAATTTAGAACAGTAATAACAACACATTTGCATGTCCGTTTGTTTTTTTGAGACAGAGTCTCGCTCTATCACCCAGACTGAAGTGCAGCGGTACAATCTCAGCTCACTGCAACCTCTGGCTCCTGGGTTCAAGCATTTCTCATGCCTCAGCCTCCCTAGTAGCTGGGACTACTGGTGTGCACCACCACACCCAGCTGATTTTTGTATTTTTAGTAGAGACAGGGTTTCAACATATTGGCCAGACTGGTCTCAAACTCTTGAACTCATGATCCACCCACCTCGGCCTCCCAAAGTACTGGGATTACAGGCATGAGCTATCGCACCGGGCCTGCATGTTTTATTTTTTCAGAAAGTTTAAACAGATACAAAGTCAAAATTGATTAGAGACTAAATAATGGATTATAATTTATTTTGTAAGGAAATAGTTCAGTTTAAAAACATCTCCAAGAAATCAAAACTAACAAAAAAAAAAAAAGAAATTTAAAATGCAAACAAATATTACCTAAAAATAAAAGTTCTCAATTCGATTTATAATTTGTGAACTGTGATTAGATATGGGTTGAGAAGTTTATATAGATCATTTCACCAACTACTGAATAGGCAGTAAATATTTCCATAACATTTTTCTGAGGGTGTCAATTGAGAGAGAATTTCACAGCAGGTAAAATAAGAGAAGAAAACTGAAAAAGCTCCCAAGAGTATGTGGAGGCAACACTATGACCCATTTCTTTCCCTGAAATGGCAAAAACAAAAGTGCAGTACCCTGGGTGAGATTCTGCTCGTGAGAGAAAGCACCCCGAGGAGGCTCACGTGGGTGTGAAGAACATCATTTAGATAAAAGGCTACAAAAACGACATGCTGTGTATCAGAAGGTGCTGCTGTCCTTTCCTGCCCACTACCACTGGGCAGTGCAGTTATGTTGTTATCTTGTCCAGCCCACCACCCTGTCAGGTGAAGATTTTGTCCAGCCCACTGCCACTGGACTGTATGTAAGGCGATATTTAGCCTGCTGCCACTGAACCATTTCTGTACATAAGATGGCCGTGCTCCAGCCTGCCACCACCAAACACTTACCCCTATATTTAAACTTCTACTAAACCTGGTATCTCTTTTGCTGGCTCTGAGACTCTTTTTTGGCTACTTGAACCTGGTACCTTCCCTATTGAAGTTAATAGGAGTTTGGCACAACAAGTAGCCCATGAGCACAATAAAACTAAGATCAGGGAAGGGGAAATCCATGGGGGGAATCCCAGCCTGTCTATCCACTTTGTTGTTGAGCTCAATAGCCACTATCCCTGAAGGATGGGCCCCACTGCATACGTACAAGGACATCCTGACAATGCTGAAGGATCTGGAGGAGTTTTTGCAGGATGGGTATTTGACTGAGCAAGAGTCAGATACTAGAGTGGAAGCAGCCATGGCTGGCTGGCAACTTCCAACTATGCTCCAAGCATCCAGGGAGGCTCTGCTCACAGCGCAGGCAAGGGTTCATCGGTTCAGGATGAACTGTCATTAGAGAGAGATGCCAGACAAAACGGAGACCCTGGATTGTTAGGTAGCCTGTTTGAAGGGTCAGCAACTCTTACGCACACACAGGAAGCAGACCCACAGTACTTGCCCTCACTAGAAGATTACAGTGCACCAGAATGCATGGCTGCATTGCAGTGCAATTGGTGACTCTGAGAAATACGTTCAGACAGAAGGTGAGAGAGTTGTTTGCAGGGTGCCTTCTCCATCTATGGGACATGGAGGTGGAGGACATTATACTCTCCAAACTGCAGATGAGTAGAATGGCATTCATCATAAACCACCTGGCCCTGAAGGCCATGTCTTGGTGGCACCTGTAATGGGGATCAGACTATCTCCCTCAGCTGGGTGGTTGTGGGCTGCAAGGTAGCCTGGCCAAATGAGGCTGATGTCCATGTCTTCTCCGTGATGGCAGATTGTGGAGAAATTGAAATACATACTTCAGGAACTAGGGATAAGACATGCTACCTTTAAGGAGCATTACTGTGGGTCCTTACAATGAGTTCTCACTGCCAACATAAAAGATACTATCCTACAGTCAGTACTTAACCAAGAGTGTGTCTATCCTGTGCCCCCTGGTAGGACAGCCACGGTCTCAAACAGCCCTGGTGGCCACTGACTTAGGAGAAATGGAGAAAGTGCATGGGCAATAAGTGTGCACTGCCAGAATTAAAGACAAGGGAGCCAAAGGGAAGAACACAGCCATGGGGCCCATCCGGGTAACCCAGCGACAAATGTAGCATGACCTGGTCATGGCAGAGACACCAACCATGTAAATAGATAAGCAGCCTAGCACTGTTCTAGTCAGATTGAGGTGGAAACTCAAAAAGGGGCCTCAGGTTCAGCCTATAGGCTCTCCTGCAAATGACTGGCAGGTACCAACCTCTGTAGACTAGAATTAACGCCAAGGCCCTGAAAACCCAGTAAAAGCAATGGATGGTGGCCAGGGTATCTGGGGACTGGAGGCCACAGAGACTGGAGGCTAACTATGTATTTGTCATCTAAGAAAAAACAGACTGCTTGCCCTATGACAGCAATAGATGGTTATGGAGGAGGGGCCATGAAAGCCAAACAGGTTGAACTAGAATTACAAGTTGAGAGACTGCCACCAAAACCCTATTTAGTATACATAGCTCCTATCATGGAATACATCTTGGAAATGGATATTTTATCAGGCCTGACCTTGCAAACAACTGCCAGGAAATTTCAACTGAGAGTCAATATGGTAAAGCATGCAACTGGGGGAAAGTAAAATGGACACGGGTATAGTTGCCAACCCCACAGCAAGTAGTAGCACTGAAGCAATACCACCTGCAGGGGTGGGAATTAGGACATCCCAGGGACTGTTAAGGAGTTAGCCCAGGTAGACATTATAAGGCCAGGATACAGCCCATGCAACAGCCCTATATGACCTGTGTGAAAGCCTGATGGGACATCAAGAATGAAGATAGATAGCTGGGAACTAAATAAGATGGTTCCCCCGAAGTATGCAGCTGTTGTCAATATTGCCTCCCTTCTGACATGAGTAGGAGAATTTCTACACACATGTTTTTTGATCAATTTATCCAATGCCTTCTTCGGCACACTCATTACTCCAAAGAGTCAAGGCCAATTTGTGTTCACCTGAGAAGGAGAACAATGAACCCTCTCCACCTTGCTCCAGGGATACCATTCTGGAGGGGGTACAGATTTTCATTACATTGATAATATCATGCTAACTTTGAAGATTTTTTCCAGCTTACCAACTGCACCCCCCAGCCTGTGACCTTGACAACAGAGGGTAGGTGGTCAGCATGGACAAAGTCTAAGGTTGAGGCTTCTTAGTCAAATACTTTGGTGTCATCTGGTCAGGTAAGACTAAAGTTGTTCCATCTGCCTTTATGAATAGAGTGCAAGCCAACCCATGTCCTGCCACACCAAAGCAGTTGGAAAGCTTCTTAGGCCTGCTAGGGTATTATTTTCCTCCCCATTTGGAGAAATTTCTTAGGCCCCCTATACCACTTAGTCAAGAAGGGGACCTCTGGGATTGGTTCACAAGGAAAGACGATGCCTTTGAACAAGGTAGTCACAGTGAAACTGTGGTAGGCCAGGTCTCCAAAAGCTGAACAGGCAGGCCTCCATCACAAGTGTTTCAGCACTGACTGAGTGGTTAGGTTAAATATTAAAGGCTGAGAGAGCTGGTGCCCTTAGACAGAGGCTGGATCAAGTAATAAAGGCCCATCAAGAGTCTTGCCCAGGTCTTCCTGGGCCTTGAAGCATGACAACATAATGAAAGATTGCTAACATTCTTCATACTAAGACCCATTCAGGATTAAACAAGTTTTATTGGCAGTCAGAAGGAACTCCCCAAACCTCCACAACTTAGTGGGAGACAAGGTAAGTATAATCACCTTTGATAAGGGTAATGATCTTTGATAAGGGTAATCAACTTTGGCACCTGAACTTATCTAGATTTAGTACACTTACTGAGCCTCTGGAAGAAGGTCCCCAAGACTCAGACTTTAGTTATAGATTAGAAGAAATTAATTACTTATGTCTTTAGATGAATGCGCAGTTACAGGTAGACACTTAGCTTAGAAGCACTGGAAAACTTTGTAATTTTGAGTTAGTTTGGACATATTTTCACTGTCTTTTCCCTGTGCCTGGTTTGAGGAACAAACTCTCTTTCTCAGTTCATCTGCATCTCGTTATTGGGCCGTGAGAATAAGCAGCCTGACCCTCAGTTTGGTCCAGGAACAAAACAAACACAAGCCTTGCGGGGAGGGTCTAGTGCAGGAACAGTCTTGTGAGGTGAAAATAGACAGGTACCCTGAGGGGTCTGGGTGGGACCCATGGCAAAGTCTAGGTCAGAAATGTGTGCCTTCAGGATTCTGGTCCCAACTATGGAAGGGCACTGAAGTTGGATAAGGGTGTAATGAAATAACTCTGTGCTGCATATCATGCTCTGCGGTCGCTGGGGGATGTTGCAGAGTGGGTCCCAGTGCTGCCATGTGCCCAGTGTCCATGGCAGGTTGGCTGAAGGCTGCTATCTAGAGAATGAAGTCTGAAAGTGCCCAGACACAGACTATGACCAGATGGCATGCATGCCTGTCACAAAGGAGCACATTAACCAATAACCCCTTAAGCACAGAACTGTATTTGGTGCTTGGCCCTATCACCTATGTGGCAGCTGAAGGGCAGTCTTTGATAGAGGCCATTGACCTCTATAGGTTTCCTCCTTCATACAAGATGGACAGGACCCAATTCCTGACACACCTTTGCCTCAGCCTGAGACTCGTGGAAACCTAGTGTTTTCCTTGCCACAGGACCTGCCCACATTATTAGTGACCCTAGAAAAAGAAAACCAGTCCTCTAATGGTTCAATTTCCCACTCTATGGGGGAAGGGTCTAGAACAAGATATACAGTTCACACTTCTCCTGCATCCTGCTCCCTCTCATACCTCCGGAATAATGAGTCCTGATCCTCTATTACTCAACGGGCAATCATCCTCATTGTGGATCATTGTAGTGAAACTAGGCCTCATAAAACTTAGAAACTAAGCCTCATATAGAAAAAATTAACACCAGGTGGCTCTGGATAGGGTCCCACCCTGCCTCAATAGGGTCCCACCCTGATAGGGTCCCACCCTGCCAATTCCGGGAAACAACCTCATGGGGTCCCACCCTGCCAATTCCGGGGGTCCCACCCTGCCTCGAAGTTCCCGGAATCAACAACTCCAGGAAAAAAAACCTCATAAGGTCCTGCTCTAACCAATTAGCATAAGACACCTTGCTCAGGCCATAGACAGACCCAATTACCACGTGCCTAAAGCTTTGTTTGAATTTCGCGCCCTAAGCTGTGTTTAAACTTGTATTTGCCTATATAAACAGCCTGTAACAAGCAGTCGGGGTCCCAGGGCCAACTTAGAGCTTGGGACCCTAGCACGCTAGTAATAAATAACTCTCTGCTGTGAATCTCGTGTCGGTGATCCTTCGCGGAGACCCCTGCCCAGGAGGGAATCGACAGTTCGGTTCCAACAGTAGTAGGCTTGGTGTCTTGCTCTGTCCTTCTGTGTCACAGAGGGGGCCAATACATTTGGTACTGTAAACCAGGCACCAGGCAATTGCCAAGGGTGTGCTCCAATAGAGCAACACAACTTTCTGTGTCTTGCTAAATGGGTCATGACTTGCCCTTGCTTGTATCCACTAAACATCTCATTTTCCACCCATAGATGATGTGCAGAAAACTTCTTTGCTGACTGGGCACAGTCAGTGACCTTTCTCCAGAACAAAATAGGTTGCTGATCTCATGGAGAGCTGCTCCTTTCCTCCACTAAGGGCCTGCCATGGCATAGCCAAGAGCAACTCCCAAGCGCTGGGAATAGCCTACCGGTTGTTATTGTATTCATGATTTCATTGTTGCTGTAGTCTGTCCTGCTGCTGTGGCATCTGGCTACAATGCTCCTTTGCATACCTTGCCCCAGGAAATTTTTTTAAAATGGCGTTATCAGAATGTGGGGGCCATTCCAGTATTCTGGGATGGGGTGTAGGGTAACACAACTGAGAGCAATAACGGAAGCATACCCTGAGAATGACCTTGTATGGCAGATGCATCTGAAGATGTGTTTCCTGCTAGGAAAACTGGGAGCAGCCACCTTGGAGATTCGTTCCTCATCTGTAAGGAATATTTGAGCCCCCGATCTGTCCTGTGGGATTGAAGTCCTGCATTTTATGTTAAATAAAGTTTGCCTTGAGGAGGTTATTAAGGGTAGGGTATAAGTGAAAATGCTGTATAATCTGCATGCTGTTAGCAAATGGTTGCAGTTCTCCTGCCTATCCTACTGGCACTGAGCTGCACAGTTATCTTGTCCAGCGTGCCACCCCCTAGACTGTATGTAAGGTGGGTACCTTGTCTGGCCCATCAGCTCTAGACTGTATGTGATGCAGATACCTTTTCCAGCCTGCCAGTCCCGGACTGTTTCTGTACGACAGCTCTCCTGCCCAGCTGATCACCACTGGACTCTCCCCAGCATGGAAACCCCTATTAAACCCCATGGATCATTTGCTGATGCTGAGTCTGTTCTTTAACCTCTTGAACCTGGTGCCTTCTTCATTGTAGTTAATGAGGTTTGGCCCAACATGATGTTATAAAGGTGACCAAAATTCAATAAACATTATTATCAATAAAATAAATCTTAAAAAAAAAACCCCAGCTTATCTGGAAACCATCACTCTCAGCAAACTAACACAAGAACGGAAAATCAAACACCACATGCTCTCACTCATAAGTGGGAGTGGAACAATGAGAACACATGGACACAGGGAGGGGAACATCACGCACTGGGGCCTGTCAGGGGATAGGGGCTAGGGGAGAGATAGCATTAGTAGAAACACCTAATGTAGCTGACAGGTTGATGGGTGCAGCAAATCACCATGGCACATGTATACCTATGTAGCAAACCTGTACATTCTGCACATTTATCCCAGAGCTTAAAGTATAATAAAAGAAAAAAAAAAGAAAGAAAAACAGCTTCTGTTGGCTTCTTACTCTTCCTTTTCTCACTTCCCTACTGTGCTTCCAGTGATCACCATTCCAATAACTTGTGCTAACCCTAGCCTAACCCTGAGCCTAAACTTGCACTCATGTCAAGCATCATAATAATACAATTTAAAACAAACAGTAAACTATTCAACAAATAAGATATAATACATGTGGCCAAAGATTAAGATATGTTATATTTCATGAATATAATTTTCTTATTATTAAACCATTATACTATAATAATGTCCATTATAGAGTCATAAACAACAATCAATTAAATAGCTCTTTAAGCACACCTCTAAAGAATGGACACATCATTTACATATGAAATTAAATTCTTGTGCATGTGGAAAGAGTGTATTTTGAACTTGAGGATTTTGATAACACCCTGTTCCAGTGCACAAAGGATGGCCTTTTTGTCAGACCTTGTAAAACAGCACAAGTAACAATAGCCATTCCCAATCACATGCTCATGTGTCTTCCAGTGCCTGAGAGATGTTTCTTCATAGAGTGGCCACAGGATACGGTTCTGGTCAATGAGGTTTAGAGAGAAGTTCCTGGCAATGATGGCCTTCTCTGAATTAAAGAGAAATGGCTTCATACCTAATTCCCTATGTCCTGTTAGCTTTACATTTTCTCCTCATTGCTGTTTGGAATATGGTTTGAGGAAATGAAAACAAACTGGTATTCAATAAGACCACTGCACTGTGGCATCAGTCCTGGGATGCTACCTATTCACAGTGAAAATAAGACAAATACACATATTCTATTCTGATACTATCCAACAGTCTTTTCTTGGTACATCTGAACACAAACTCGTAGCTACAGAGTGAGATGCATTATTGTATTTCAACTGTACCAATGTTAAATGTGTGAGCTACCCAACTTTGTTGCATCTATTTCCAAAAATTGACACTCCACTTTCTACTCTAGACAGGCTGGGTGAAAACGGAACATTGACTGTGAAAGAACCTGGGAACTTTCCTGCTAAACGCTGGTTGGAATGTTTGAGGATAAAATGCTCACTGCATCTGACTGGCCAACTGCTCCCCCATTTTTGCCAGTGCCTCTCACAAAGCCAGGACCACAGGACTACACTGATCCATAGGCTGGGTGGAAGTCAGGAAGGGCCCTGCCACCTGTGGGTCAGCTTCCCTGGAAAATCACCCATCTACAGTGGATTAAAACTAAGTTGAGGTTATATTTTGTGATCATCTCCCAAGATACTGGAGTATGAGTAACCACAGCACCTGCCAATCCTGCCTAGTACAGTCTCCCAAAGGCATCATCACCCCGAACATCTTGTCTGATAACATAATATCTTAAAGCTGTGCCCACAGAGTTTGCTTCAGCCACCACCTCATCTTCTCACTGCCCCTGATCTAGGCCTGAGAAAGTACAACAAGCTCTGTTTCCCAGCAGCTGATGGTCTGCACTACTGCTAAATAAGTCCCCTAAGTCATAAAGACCCTATGCCACTTCCCTAATCCTCAAAATGGACCACATTCCCCACATCCCCTTTTTATCTCTGTTACATATTTCCTTGAGATGACATCACCAGTAGCTACCCTATGACCTCAAAGTGATTTTTAAAAACTCACTTCCACTTTAATTCCAGAAGTGTTCCTCATATTTTCTTTCAGTAGGTCGTATCTACCTCTCTGAGAAGAACGTCATCATCGTGTTTCTCTGTCTCCACATCCACCACAGAGCTGGTTACCTGGTTCAATCCTCTGGATCATGAGACTCTTTCCCTCTTATCTCAATTAAGTGGTCACAATGTTGTATTTAAAGCTTTCAAATGGATACAAACTTCTCAGTTAAAACTACTTCTCATTGCATTAAAGAATTCCATCCCACTCATGAGAACCAAGAAAGCCCTGTGTGACATGACCTTGGGTGGAGAGAGCGCTGAGAAAGTTGCAGCCACAGCACAGGCGTAGGAGAAGAGTTGTAATGAATGTGGAGCTGAGGGTGAAGAGACAATGAGAAATTACAAATAATTAGAAAATAAAGCAGACAGAACTATGTCTTCTAAATTCATGGAGCCAATTGTGCTGCCTGGATACAGATGTTCTCTCGCTACATGTAGAAGTAATGTCACTTCTGGACTGGATGTTTCAGTCTCTTACCTGGAGCTACAAATACATTTCAATAGGAATACTTTACTACTAATTCTGGAGCATCGAATAAACAACCAGAATTGTCTTGGTTATTAGTTTACTCTATAGACGTGTTAAAACAACGCCTTGATTCGTGAGGCCTCACAAGTTTTCACCTGATTCAACTGTTACAGTATAGTCAGAAAACCTTATGATGCTACTTATAAAAAGAGAATGGAACAATTAAAAATGGCTTCAATACAGTTCTTCAATTGAGTAGAAAAAATGGAATGTATACATTAAATAAAATATAACTTATTATACTTACCATGGAATTACATCTTTGAATTAATTTCTGAATACCATTAAATTTCATAAAAGTGTCCATTAGTAGATTATATGAACAGAACTATTAGCAGAATATATAAACAAAACCTAATGAATGCTGGAACGTGTAAATCATGTAATAGTTCTCACATGAGTAATAGGCAAAAAACACAGGACTTGTACTAAGGGAGACATATTTTTGAATAAATGAATTCAATGTAGAGACCATCAATTTATTTCATTATCTGTGAGGTTTCTAGATTGCTATTAAAACATCAACTCTTTTAAAATAATCTGTTTTGTTCTAATATTTTCTGTTTCTTCTTCTCATTCTCAAGATAGGAACTCTCTCTCTCTTGCTTGCACACACACACACACACACACACATACACATGCACACATTAATTGTTCCATAGTGCTCATATTCCTAAACTTTAGATTTGCATATTTGTATATTTGTTATTATAAATAAAATCCAAAACTCTGTGTGTGTGTGTGTGTGTGTGTGTGTGTGTGTGTGTGTGTATTATTTATTTATTTTTGAGGTGTAGTTTCACTCTTGTTGCCCAGGCTGGAGTGCAACAGCAGGATCTTGGCTTATCACAACATCCACCTCCCAGGTTCAAGTGATTCTCCTGCCTCAGCCTCCCAAGTAGCTGAAATTACAAGCATGTGTCACCACGTCTGGCTAATTTTTGTATTTTTAGTAGAGACGGGGTTTCCCCGTGTTGGTCAGGCTGGTCTCGAACTCCTGACCTCAGGTGATCTGACTGCCTCAGCCTCCCAAAGTGCAGGGATTACAGGCATGAGCCACCACGCCTGGCCCTCTGTGTATATTTTATAGGCCCAGAGGGGTGGCATGTAGAAAAGACATTATAGGATCAAATGTTATAGAAAGATTATAGTTTATTATTATACTCCTATAAAATTTTCATTATGGCCATGATAAAGTCCCAGTAGTTACAATAAAAGAATAAAATACAACTTATGGAATTAATGTTCTTGATATATGGAATTAATATTCTTGGAACTATTTAGAGTTTAACACCACTGGGAATAAAAATTGCTAGAGATGGGGCTAGGTTATCCAATAGTATGTAATTATCATATGCTATCTAGAATCTTAAGCAAGGTCAATAGGTTAATATTTTTGTAGGATAACATGTCATTCAATACACAACAGTGTTAAAAAAAAGTTTAGTTTTAATTGTTAAAACAAATTAAGTATACACATAGATTAAATAAGACATTTCAAAACCTGCTGTATCCTCAAAGGCTAAAATGTAGATTACAAACCCTCACAAAGCATTCTTGTCTTTCTGATACCATGCTCTATGTAAAAAATGGGCATCCTTTTTAAAAAAATCTGAGGTTAAGTATTTAGAAAATTGAGTTCACAATAAATCTACATCCTAACTGACAGGAGTTACGTCTGAACATTTCTCTAACATGTGTGAAAATTTCTCTACTGCTACTACACCAACTAACATTCAGGACTTCTAACTATTGCTACTATAAAGGTGTATCCAAAAAGCTCAGCCTTTTCTCCCGAATAACTCGTTGGTAAAACTATTTATTTCTAAATCTCAGAGTGCCCCTGTCTCATAATTTAATGCAGAAGAATTGTATCCTGAATACCTGACTCATGCATGACTTACAACACTGTTATATGTCAAATCTAAGAGCACCCACATTCATTTAGATTTTTGTACCCTTAATCTTCCATGTGAATGATCTTCACATAATATATAAGATCCTGTAGTAGCTAACGGGTAGCACAAATCCACTTCACACTTTTACTTAAATGTTACAAATGAAGAAAAAGCATCAGATAACTCAAGAGTTTAATTATATTAATAAGATTTGCTCAAATAATTTCAAATACTGTCATTACCAAAAAAGTATACACTGAATATATCTATCACTCCATCAATCTCTGGTTTTTGAAACATACAATTAAATTATTTTATTGTTTGGACTTTGGATTATTCTTCATAATAAACACTCTGATTTAGAGTAATGTATGCCACTGTGAGTCTCCTAGTTGTTTCTAGGGTGATTAATCCAATTTTTATTTTTATTTATCAAATTTTCAGAGTTGATTTTTTAAAATTAATTTCCCACATTTATTGTACCTGTAAAGTTTCTTTCCAGTAGAAGCTCTCTGGTGTTTTTTAAGGTATACATTTTGAACAAAGGCTATTCTACAATTATTTCATTTGTAGAGGTTCTCACTCATAGGAATTATCTGTTGAGTAAGATTAAAGTATCAGTTAAAGGTTTTGCTAACTGCTTTATGTTTATAATTTTTTCCAGTGTAATTACTCTGGTGTCCTCTGTGGTGTACAGCATGTACAAAGGTCTTTTCAAAATAATTATGTGTATAAGATTTTTATCCAGTACTTATTTTCTAATGTTGAGGGAGGTGTGAACATGAGTTGAGGGTTTTGCCACATTTTTTCAATTTGCGGTTTTTTCTCTGCTGTGAATTCTTTTGTGTTGAGTAAGGTTTTAGCACCTTTTAAAGGGTTTGCCATATTCTTTATAGTTTTAGTTTTTCTCTGCTATGGATTCTGCAATGTTGTGTAAGGGTTGAGTACTGGTTGAAGGCTTTGCCACATTCATTAAATTTGAGTGGTTTCTCTCCAGTATGAATTAGCTGACGTTTAGTAAGGAATGAGCCCTAGTTAAAAGCTTTGCTACATTCTTTACATTTGTAGGGTTCCTCACCAGTATGGTCCAGGTGAAAGCTGATGGTGGCCTGACTTGGGGAGGCAGAAGGTGGGATTGGCTGACTTACTGACAGATTGGATGGGATGGGAATGAGGATGAAAATGGGGATGGGGATGGGGATGGGGATGGGGATGGGGATGGGGATTGGGTGGGGGCAAAAGACTCCTAGGTTCTGGAAGGATCATGAAATGTTTATTGAATGAAGGATAAATGGATGCTGTTGCTGTTGCCCGGGTACTGATATGTGTCTGAGGCTTTACACACTCTATTTCAGTTACTCCTCACCAGAAGTCTAAGGACTAAGCATGATCTCCACATTGGAGATGAGGATGCTGAGGCTCAGAGAGGTTCCGTGACTTGCCCAGGATAAAAGGAAAAAGGTAAAAGGAAGAGCAGGATTGAAACTCAGGCCTGTTTGACCCCAGGTGCGGGCTCTTCGGAACTCTATCCCACCCAGCCCAGCAGGCATGCACCTAGTGGGGGAGACAAAGCCACTGTAGGGTCACGGCCCAGGAGTATAAAAGGCATATATTTGTTTTTGGTTGAAACCCCACTGGTCTATAGCCCTGGTTTGGGCAAGACGGGAAAGTGGGAACCAGGAGGCAGACACTAGCTCTTAAGGCCTAGTTAAGTTATCAACTGGCCACGTGTGCGCGGAAACATCTCATCACGTTTTAGGGCTTCCATTTCTTTCTTTGGACTGGTTAATTGGCAATGGCATCTCTGAGAAGCTGAAACTCACCTAAAAAAATATAAAAATATTTTAATCTCACCTTAAAATCTATTAAATATTTTAAATCCTACCTAACATTGTTTTGTAACCAAGCGAGTTAGAGAGAAATGCCACACTTTGAGACAAATTAAGGAGTCCTTTATTAGCCGACGACTGAGAGACGGCTAACGCTCAAAATTCTCTCGGCCCCTAAGAAGGGGATAGATTTTCTTTTATAGTTTGTTTTAGCGAGGGGAGGGGGATTCTAGCTGTAGCAATCTTACAGAAGTAAAACAGGCAAAAAAGTTAAAAAGGCAAATGGTTACAGGAAAACAAACAGTTCCAGGTGCAGGGGCTTAAAATCATCACAAGGTGATAGGTGTGGGGCTCTGCGTGTTATCTGCCGGACACAAACGCAGGGGCTTTGTGGTACTATCTCCCGAGCCAATTCCTGGGAACTGCGGACATTGCTTGCCTCAGTACCTTATCAGTTAATTGGGCTCTTTGATATGTTGAGAGTCAGCTTACACGAGTGAAGTCCTTGAGGAAGGGGATGGGTAAGGAGCCCTTGATGTCTTGCAAATGAAGGAGCCAAAAGGAGTCCCTCTAGTTTCCTCAGCTAAGGGAGAGTGTATTTATGTTAAAACAAGGTGAGGTATTATAACATGGCATTTTAATTCAGACACTTCAAGATCCCTCTTGGAAAAACCATCCATAATTTCAGCATGTTTTGGGAGCTGGGGCCTTTGGTCAGAAAGGATGGGAGAATGGAAATTGAGTTGTGATTCAGGATAGGGGTGCCAGGGTGCACCTCAGTGAGCTGAATGAGGCTGGGTCTCAGAACTCTTGAGCCCAGGCCAGGTCTCCAAGGTTGGTGAGGGGAACTTCTTCCAGAACCCCTCCATCCAGCCCTGACTCCTGAGAAGGAGATAGTGTGCTTCAGGTGGCAGAACCCAAGTGCCCAGGTCATAGGCAGGTTTTCTCATGCCTCACTCACCAGAGATTACCCTTATCCTATATCCTGCTAAATCACAGAGGTTTGGGGAGTTTCTTTATGCTCCCAATATAACTTGTTTGTGGAGGTCGGGGGAGTTTCTTCAGACCCCCAATAAAACTTGTTCAATTCTAACCAGGTACTGTTAAGAATTTCTTTGTTATCTTATTATGCTTCAAGGCCAAGGAAAGCTCTAGGCACAACTCTTGGTGGGCTTTTGTTACATTCCAGGCTTTGTGTAAGGACACTGGCTCTATCAGCTTTTAGTATTTAACTTAACCACTCAGTCAGTGCTGGAACAGTTGTCATGGAACCCTGTCTGTTCAGCTGTTAGTGAGACCTGGGCTGCCACAATGAGGTTGTACAACTCCCCAAGAGGAACCAATATAGTGGCGGGTGTGGTGGGTCAGCTGGGGAGACAGACAGCAGGATGCAGGAGTGACAGGTGGTGCAGCTATGCTGAGCCTCCTGTAAAGGCAGCAAAGAAGGCCCTGGCAGGGCAGCATGGCCCAAAGCCTCCCAACCCCTCCCATAGGCCTCGACCCTTCCAGACTCACCAGACCCCAGGCCCAGCCCCCAGTTGAGACTGGGGAAGGCAGAGAAACCAGGGCTAGTCGGGAGAAGTGGATTTCCTGGGTTCTGGGTCTGAGGATGGGGCATCCAGGAGAAAGCCTTCTGCTCCCTAGAGAGCTTCCTCTTTGGTAGCCCTGCTCCTTCTAGGAAAAATGTCCTCTCTTATTCCAACCCCAGGAGACCATAGATTTGGGGTCTGGAGAGATCTTAAAGAGCCCTCCTTCGACAGAAAGGGCAGCAGAGGGGCTGAGAGTGAAATGGCTTGTCAAAGGTCATAGGGCAAATCTGAAGCAGAACCAAGAGGGGAGTCCCAGGGGGCTCTTTCCAGGATCCCATGGATGACAGGTCAAGTGGTGAGGGAAGGAGGGAGCCTCTGCAAATGGGAATGGATGCTAGGGCTCACAAAGGTCTAACAGTTGGGAGCGGGGTTGGAACTATGGCTGCAGCAGTACCTTTGGAGAGCCCAAATCGGCCAGGATTCGGCGGGGCCCAGCCCTGTTCCATGTTTAGAGAGGGATCTTTGAGCATCCCATCTTCATAAATTTGAGAACAGGGTCACTGAGAGGCAGCCTCTGAGGTGGCAGAGTGTATTAGTTTTCACACTGCTCTGAAGAAATACCTAAGTCTGGGTAATTTGTAAAGAAAAGAGGTTTAATTGATTGACAGTTCTGCATGGCTGAAGAGGCCTCAGGAAACTTATAATCATGGTGGAAGGGGAAGCAAACACGTCCTTCTTCACATAGCAACAGGAGAGATAAGTGCAGAACAAAGAGGAAAAGGCCCCTTATAAAACCATCAGATATTGTGAGAACTCACTCACTATCATGAGAATGGCATGGGGGAACCACTCCTATGATCTAATCACCTCCCAGGAGGTCCCTCCCCCAACACATGTGGATTAAAACCAAGATGAGATCTGGGTGGGGACACAGAGCCAGATCATATCACAGAGCCAGAAGAGCTGAGCAGTGGGATCTTAGTAAATGTTCATTAAATCAAACCCTTGCACAAGGCTGGCTTCAGAGGTGCCACCTGTACAGTGGCAGAGGTGCCACACTCAGAAGGGACCTGAACGTGGTTTAATGTTCTGCTATCACTGTCTTGAAATTCTTAACAATTTTTGAACAACGTACTCCACATTTTCAGTTCACACTGGGTCCCATAAATTATGTACCCAGTTTTGCCCCTGAAGCAAAGACATGGTTTGTTCATGAAGGGCCCTCCCTACTCCTCCCTGTCCATCCCACTCCAAGGTACCCTAAGTGAAGGGGAACACACAGCTAGGAGAAGGTGGTGTTTGATGATGATCTTGGAAGTCTCACCTGAGCATGGCTGGTGATGCACGTGTGTGGGTGGGAGAATTTGGCTGCTCTCTATTCTGGCAGCCTCCATCCCATGCACAAGGCCTGCACTTTGCCTCTCTGTCCCCCTGTGTCCCCCTACCTGACTCAGACCAGAAGTGTAGATGGGGGTTGGACACTGAGCCCCAGTGCTCCTGGGCCCAGCTGGAGTTCCCTGTTGATTGGGGAGATTTGGCCCCTCTGACTACTCCTACCCCATCCCCATTATGACAGGAGTTGGTGAAGGGACAGGGTGGGAGGCTTAATAACAGCCAGGCCAGACAGCAGGCAGTGAGGCAAAGCTCGGGCTAACTTTTCCTGCTACAGATCTGCTCTTCAGAGGAGGTATTCATGGACTGGCTTAGGCTGTGGCTTGTCTACTTTAGGAATATTCTTAACCCTTCCTGGGTCACTTGCCATCATCAGACTTCTCTCTTAGAGCACAGAGCACCAGACTGTTGCCCCTCCCTGTCCTCTCCTCCCCAGTCCCTGCTTTCCTCCCTGCAGCTGTGAAGGTTAGAGTTTTCTCAGGGATGGGGCAAGTTGACTTCTGCCAAGGAAAACTCCCAGGCCCGTGGGCCCCATTCTTTGTCCTGCCCTGTGCTTTCTCCCTCTTCACTTCATCACAGCTCTGGACTCAGCAAAGTGGCAGAAGGGGCCTCACCTCAGCCCTTCATCTTATAAAACTGGAACATTAGACTCCCTCATCTGAGAGAAAACAACTAACCTGCATCCTGAGAATAAGATGGGAAGCTGTGGTCCTGGCTTCCAAACTCTGGTAGAGAAGGAGCCCCTGCTTGCCTGGCTTTGAGGCCCCATTAGGGGCAAGTTTCCAGCAGGGTGTCCCATACAGCACCCAGAGCCCCTCAGTATCATGGGGTTCACTCTGCCTGGTTTTTCCTCCACTCCACGTCCTTCCCAGAGTCTGGATTCTTGCAAAAGCCTAGGCCAGGATATAGGCATTACCTGTGTAAGGCCAAGGAGAGTCCCACTGTGGGCCAGGAGGGCTCAACATTAATAAATCTGAAATTCAAGCCAGACAAGGGGATAGATCTTGGCTCGGTGTCAGGGGTTTCTGTGTCATGTTGGGCTTGCCTAAGGTGGGAGGCCCAGGACATCTGGGCCTTGTGGTGCCTTCTGACACAAGGAATTCGAGTTTGCCACCAAGAACTAATAGGAAAGTTTGACTTGGTGATCCAGGCATAAGGCTGATGATGCCACACAAATGCCCAAGGGCCTGTGGTGCACCTGACACTGTCCTGGGCAATGAACGGGTAAAGAGGACCAATAATCAATAATCATTCTCTTCCTGAGAAAGGAAGCTCTATTGGGCTGGTTAACCAGGCATCTGGCCACAAGCCTGGGCCAGTGTTGATGGCTCCAGCAAGTGAGTCATCCCAACTAATTCCCCCTCCTCCAGGTTATCACAATCAGCCCAGCTCCAGAAGTGAAAGAGCTGGCTGCAGATGGGGGTGAGGCCAGATGAAAATGCTTTCGCTCCCCTCAAGAGCTGCAGAGCAGACCCTTGCAAAGGGGTTCACCGAGCTGCAGTGTCTTCAGCCTCCAATCTAGTAAGAGCCTGATGGATTGATCAGGGTGTCCTGGGAAAGATTTTGAGTTCAAAGAGACAATCCCCTCCAGAAACTCCAGGAGAATTGTGTGTGTCATTTAAAGAGTAAGAAGCTGCTGGGTGTCTTGGCTCACACCTGTAATTGCTATGCTTTGGGAGCTCGAGACAGGAGGAGCACGGGAAGCCAGGAATTAGAGACCAGTCTGGGCAACATAGTGAGATGGCCCCTCTACAAAAAAAGGCAACAAGACCTCTCTCTTTACCCGTTTACTTGAAAGATGTGACTAGAAGACGGGAAGCTGGCTGTTGAGGGGGAGTGTCTCTCTTCATCAGGCAGAGGTAGGGGAGCTTCCTGAGGCAGAGGCGTGGACGGTATTTCTGGCTCTGCAGTTCCTGAAGAAATACTGGGGCACCCAGGCTAACCTTTGGCAAAACTACGAGCTGAACTCAGGAGTCCCTGATGCCAGCCTCTCCGATGGGGTCCCCTGCTTCCCTCCCCCATGTGTCTTGCTCTCTAGCTCCCTCCCCACCAACTTCCAGGCCAGGGGCCCCAGCTGGCTGGTGGAGGATGTCTTGCTCCTCAGCAGCTGGGATTTGTAAGTATTTACAGTAACATGTAACAGATTAGGGGCTGACAGGCCCAGTGAGTGGGCAGGCCCCTTCCCAGAGGTCAGCAGCTTCATTCCCCTTTCCCGCTACCATCCTGATTTGAGGGTGTACAGGATGACAAAGAGGGAGTAGTTCAACAAGGTATGGGGTGGCAGCCTCCACAGAACTCAAAGGATGCATTTGTCCATCTGTCCCCGGCTCAGTTTCCACACTCAGAGTCACTCACATTGCTCCACCCTTGCCACAGCTCACCTGTATGTCCACATGATCAAGGTCACACTGACCCCAAACACACACTCTCTCAACTCCCAACACTTCACCATCACACTCACATGTGTACACACATGCTTTTGAAATTCCACAGCCACGTGGATGCACACAGGCTCACATCTTTGCACACACAGAGGCTCACACTCACAGACCCACTGGGGGCCCAGATCCTGGTCATTCCACAGGTCTTAATAAAGGTTCTGGGAGAGAAACTTGTTTCCTGTCGAAGGCAGAGTGGGAGTGTGTTTGTGGGTGGGGCGGGGTGGGGAGGGAGAGTGTCAGAGTGCGTGTATGTTAGAGTGTGTGTGTGTGTGTGTAAGAGAGTATGTGTGTAAGGAGCAGGAGTGACTATGTCCTGAGTTTAGGGAGGGGGGAAGAAAAGGGAGAGATGGAGACAGGTGTGGACCAAGAGCCACTTAGAGCTGAAATCCTGGAAGGAAGCGAAGCTGAGATAATGGCAAGGCAAAGAAATAGACGCCAACAAGGATCAAGCTAGAGGAGGGCATGGACTGGGGACAGAGCCCACCCTCATGAGAAGCTGTCACATTGCTGCTCTGAAGGCCTCTGACACCAGCGCCACCTCCAGCTGGAGCTTCCTCTCTCTGGATCTTGTCACTGTGACTTTGCTTTGCTACTTGGGCAGCTAGGAGCGGTGACAGGCAGGGAAGACGGTGCCCACAGCAGCTGGCCATGCCACTCCAGCCCGGCTACCAACCCACCTGTCATTGCCAATCTTATCACCTGCGGAGTCCCAGATGAAACCAGCAATTGGTCTGGCTGCCTTTGCCTCCTAGTGTCACAGTGAAGGCCAGGGGAGCAACCGGCCTTCCTCCACAAAAGATGCGCAGGTTTAACCAGACCTTGCCCAGGTCCCTGAAGACTACAGCTGAGTCTGGGAAGAACGGGCCGAGTCTCTGCTCCCAGGCACACAGGACCTATTTATTATAAGAAAGAAATAGGAACCAGCATGAGACAGGGGCTTGAGGAGGAGGTTGGAGAAGACATGTTTTTGGCATAAACTTTGGGTCCCTGTCTATGCTCACTGCGCCGGGCTGAGCCTGCCTCTGGCCGCTTCCACCGGCAGCATCTGGTGCTGCGCCTGGGACAGCCCCTGAATGGTGGCCGATCCTGCCTGGACGTCCCGGGCCGGTTCCTAACCCACGTCCGCCGTCCGCCGTCCCCCGCCCCGGTGGGGAGAGGCTTGCGCTGCTCCTCGCCATGCTTGGCAGCGGCTGCTGCGGATCTCTGGGTCAGGGTCGCACACGCCCCGCCAACCCTGGCCACTGCTTAGGAGGGGACGCCCGGGGCTGCAGTTCTAGGCCCCGCAGGCTGTGGCTAGGGAGACGGCTGAGGGCCTGGAGCCAAGAGAAGCAGCAGGTCCCAGGGCCGACTCCGAAGTCGTTATCTCCAGCTTTGTTCCCGGGTCTGGGAACCAGCGGCCGCCGTCGGCCACTGTCGTGGGCGAGAACGCGGGCGCGGGGCGGTCGGGGATTCTGCCGGGCACCTCACGTGCGCGCAGGGCCCAGCTTCACCACCGCAGCTGCAGCCGGGCCGCCTGGGGCCTGCGAGTTTCCCGGGCTGCGGCGCGGTACCGCCGCGAGGAATGAGGGCGCGGCCCCGGTGGGGAAGGGGCAGGTCTGCGGCTCCGGCCACTGGGGGCAGAGAAAAGACCCCGGCGCAGTCTGGGCGCCCAGCTCCGTTCCCGCCGCGGCTAGGAGACTCCCGGGAGCGCCAGCGGCTCGGGGCCCACAGAGTCCTGGAACTCAAGGGCGGCCTTGCGGCGCAGAAGCGGGGGCAGCCTGAGACCGCACTCGGCTAGGCAGCCACGCTCCACCCACCACGCGGCCGCAGGGCTCGGATTTCGCCGCTAGTTTTAAAATTGTACTCGCGTAGCCCGGAACGCTGGGAGGGGGAGTATTCTGCGCCCCTCCGGTTGCGGTCTCCGCCTTAAACCGACTTCCAGAGCTGCCTCTGCTCCCCGTAGGGGCGGGCACCGGCGTCCCACGAGTTCGCCGGTCCTCAGCCTCCGGCCCGCCTGCCTCGCTCCGGATGCGCGAGGGACCCCCGCTTCGCTGCGCTCCCCACTGGCGGCTGAGGCGCGCTGCAGGCGGGAGCTGCGGCTCCGAGATTCTGGGCGTCCCCGCCGTGCCAGCGATGGAGAAGCGCCGAGAGCTTCCAGGTCGCGGCTTCCGGAAATTCGGTTATTGAGCGGAGTTGGGGGTCAGGTTGCAAAAGGAGAGCCCCCCTCCCCCAGGTTGTAATCACCACCCGGCCCGCCGCTTCCGCAGCCGCGAGTCTAGGGCGGAGCTGTTCGGTTGACAGAGCACAGAGCGGGTGGGGCACGGGCGAGCAGTTGCACAGCCTGGGAATCCGCCTCCAACCGGAGCCCAGGGGCCGGCCCCACCTTTCCCTGGGTCAACCCTCAGCCCCATTCCCTCGACCCTCAGCATCCTTCCAGGCCCAGTTCGCTTCAGAGGCGCGAGACCTGTAAGAAGGAAGAAGCGAGCTCAGCCTCAATCACCGTCCCCACCCCACTTTTGGGGCCGCTGAGCTGGAGAATTGAAGGGGGCCGGCGCCGAATTACAGCCGCTCCCTTCCCAGCCTCGCCCGGCTTTCCTTCTGTCCATGATGATTTTCTTATTGTCAGGCGACAGCCAGGCTTCCCGCGCTCCTGGGACGGGGCGGTTGGGAGGGGGCTCTGGAGCCCACGCCTACGGTCGGGCCTGGCAGGGATGACCCCAGCCCCCTGGCTGGTGCAGCGGGAACAGCTGGTTCCTGCCGGGGCGGGGAAGCGTGGACAGCTTGGGCCCGGGCGCCTGAGAGGCACTCGGGGCCTCTAAGGCTTGGCCACTGTCATGGGTCGTGTGGTTGTCGCTTCCGCCCCCGCCACGCCCTCCTCCTTGGACGCCGATTCACTGGCAGATGTCGGGGACCTGGCGCCTTTGCAGGGGAGGCCCCCAGGAGCCTAAGGCGGGGACTTGAGACGCTTGGGGGCCAGGATGGGAATAACTAGCGGAAAATGTAACTGAACTCTCAATGCCAGTCTGTTGTGGAAGCTCCTGGGACAAGCAGTGGAAAGTCCCCGCAGGAGGCTTCCCACGATGTCCTAGGCGGTTGCGGCGCCTCTTCGTGGGGAGCGTAGCCCGGAGCTGCGGGCAGGGCAGCGCTGGGGGTGGCCCGTCAGAGGCTGGGTCTGGGGACCCGAGACCAGGCCGGGACAGGAGGCGGGCTCAGGATTCTCGGGAGCATCCCCCTGAGCTGTCCTGGCGGGAGCAGCCACTGCAAACGCCGCGCTGGCCTCAAACACCGCGTCCTTTGAATGTTTTAATTAAGAATAATGAATAGAGAAGGGCTTGGAGGCTCACGACTGGATCCCAGTACTTGGCGAGGAGGGAGGATTGCTTGAGGCCGGAGGTTGGAGACCAGCCTGGGCAACACAGTCAGACTCCATGCCTACAAAACAAACGAAGGAAAACAAACAGAAAAGAACCAAATTAGCCAGGCATGGTGGTGCAGGCCTGTGGTCCCAGCTCTTCGGGAGGCTGAGGCAGGACGACTGCTTGTGACCGAACCACTGCACTCCAGCCTGGGCGACAGAGCAAGACCATGTCCCAAAAAATGTGTATGTCTGGGTGAATGTATAGATTTTACAACTATTTTGAAGGTGGCCTTTTTAACTTTAAACAGAGCATTCTGGAGGAGACGCCTGACCCAGAGCGCTTTCCCTGAAGTTCGGTGCCCGAAGTGCACCCTTCCCCTGGCTGGGGTCTATCCATTCTACCAAGCCCTGCCTTCTGCAGAGGTTGGCTCCATGGTGTCTCCCGCCGCGTCCCAACTGGAGAACAGTGTAAAGAATCCTCAAATAGAGGGAGCTGAAATTCAGAAGCACGCTTAAGCCAAGTCCTCAAAACTAGAAAGCATAAAGCAGGGTAGGCGTTTTGAAAGCTTAAGGACAAAACACCATGGGCATGGATGGCTGAATCCGGGGATCAGCATCATAATTTGTTGAGAAGGAGGCCGTGCTGTGCTGCCAGTTATTAATGGGTTTAATCGGTTGGTCCACAGCCCTACTGGTGGCCTAACCAGTAGCCCAGGGCCTGGGAGGATTTGCAGGACGTGTCAGAATTTGACTGCAGTTCCTTCCACTTGGCATAAGGAGGCACCATCAGCTTGATTGGGAGGGTCATGTGGGATGGAGCCCTCCGAGGTGGCGGCACTGAGCTGACCATGCCACAGACCATAGAGTGGGAGCCTTTCCTGCCCCCTTTACTGCAGGTAACATCAAAAGCGCTTGTATGGGCTGTCTGTCTGCGCTGGAACCGGAGTTTGTCTTTGTCTGCAATTAAGATTCTTCTGGGTTTATGTTGCCAGTTCATCATCCAGCTCTCTGGAATCAGGCCTCCCAAATTTAGCAGATGTTGGGGAGGACTCCAGGGAGTGGCTTATGAGGGCCGGCTGATGAAACTGCTCTTTCCTTTCTGTTCTGTGAGTATGATGGTGTTTGAGATACATGGGGCTATGGTTCAGGAGCACTTCACATGTGCAAATATGGAGACAGCACTCACCTACACATTTAGGCTCAGAATATTGATTGAAATTAGCATTTATCACACACTGTGGCTGTAACTTTTGCAGTTTGAGGTACAAAAGCAAAACTAGCAAGAATTTATTTTTCCTTTTCCACAATTTTACAAATAAAAGATTAATTCTTACCCTAGATGTAAGCAACCTCAGCACATTTTTTGCCTCATTAAGTGGAAAACTTTAGGCTTTTCAGTTACTGAAAGCATTTTCATGTTTCTCTTTTGCATATCTGAATTGCGAGCATCACTATTCTTGCATATTGGGGCCATTACTTGAACACAAACACCGCAATACCGAGACAATCCATCTGATAACTTAGATGGCTGCAAGTGACTAATGAGCAGGAGGCAGCAAGTGTGGATCTGCTGAGCAAAGGGATATTCACATCCTGAACCCAATACAGCAAAATGGCGGGAGATTGCATCACAATCCTCAGAACAACGCATGACTTAGAACTTATAAACTGTTTATTTCTGGAGTTTTATATTTAATATTTTTTGACTATGGGTGACTGAAAGTGAGGAAAGTGAAGCCACAAATAAGGGGATACTACTATATTATAAATATGCTTAAGGACTGAAATAATAATCATATTGAGTAAACACATGTGAAATCTCAGCAGAGATAACACTTTAAAAATAAAAATTCAAGTACTTAAAAGTACAATATCTTACAGAAAAAATTTCATTAGACTGAGAAGAGGTAGGAGAATAATTCCCCAAATTAATTTTTCAAAAGTCAATCAATTTTAATTTCTTCAAGTGCCTTCTGCGATTTTAGGAAACCAGATTACTACTTAGAAAACTGGTAAATAAAATAGTAACTGATAAATAGAAAATGGTAAATAAAGGAAAATAATCACATATTCTACCTTTGCTCTACAGGCAGTACCTAAGGGTAACCAAAGAGATAATGAAGAAAAACTATCTACAAAAGTTTTATATTTAATATATGAAAGAAGAATAATAGAATTAAAATGGCTCCATTTCTTGACCTCTAATTTAAACAGTTTTGCAAGTTATCATGCCTGCTGCTCTTTCTTTGGTTCAGCCAGGAAAACAGCCAATTAAGTATTATAGAAATAAACATTTTAATGTAAGAATTAGTGCCTACATTCATGTGCATGTAAGCAAAAATAATGAAGGTTTGGCAGGTTTCCTTCAGAAAGTCAGAAACGCAATCACAAATGGCATCAGCTGACAACATTGATATAGGCAGGAAAGCAGCAGCTCATGAAAGAGTCGAGGCAACTTCTGTATTCAGCAGGATTATGAAGTACACGCTCGTGCGAGGTCTATCATGGGGTTACATCTGGATGCTAGAATTGCTGAGAAGAACCGTGTTAAAGGTTCTGAAAGTCTCAGTGCCTGGCTGCCAAAAATTCCTGACAGTGACTTCGGCTTCACTCTTATCTTTGGAACTGTGTGTGAATTTTCTTCATTTGCAAATTTTTTGAGGAATCATTTAGGGAAGAGGGTTCTAGAATATAGAGTTCCTAGTTTTAGAAAAGTGTAGTGGTTGCTGCCAAGTTGACAAAAGAATTCAAAACAGCTGCTAATATCACAAAAAGAAAGACAGCAAGAAATAATGTTTGGGTAGAAAAAATATAACGTCATCTATAAATTATTCTTGAAAAAATCTAAACGGTTCCTTAAACTTTTGTATTTTTTTGTAAAAACACTTATAAATGTAACAGAAGACATCCTAAAACTCTTCACTTGAATTTATAAAATATTTTTGAGAGAATTAAACTGAGAAGCAAATAAATGTTGGTATATACCATGTTCGTGAATAGAAAAGATCAATACTCTTTGGATTCCAGTGTTCTTCAAATTGGTGTATATATTCTCTGCAACACCAATAAAAATTCCAAAATTTATTTTTATGAAATGACCAGCTGATGATAATATTTACATAAGAATGTGAAGGACCTAGCATAGACAAATAATTCTAGAGAAAGGAGAACAAACCTGGAGGGTTTTTACTACTACAAGATTTACAATAAAAGTACAGGAATTCAGAGCGTGTGTTACTGACACAAGAATGAACATATAGATCAGTGGAACGGAATAGAAAGCCCAGACATAGATTCAGCCATAAACAATCAATCTAACAAAAACCAGGGCAAGAAGATAGAGAAATAGAAGTCTTTGCAGAAAATGGTGCTGGAACAACTGAATAAATACACTGAAACTGTGAATATAGACCTCTACCTTATCCCATAGACAAAAGCTAATTTGAGATCATTGTAGATGTAAACATAAAAACTAAAATTAGGCCAGGCGTGGTGACTTATGCGTGTAATCCCCGCACTTTGAGAGGCTAAGGTGGGAGGATCACTTAAGGTCAGGAGTTCAAGACCAGCCTGGGCAACATGGCAAAACCCTGTCTCTACTGAAAATAGAAAAATTAGCTGGGCATGGTGGCACGTGCCTGTATTCCCAGCTCCTTAGAAGGCTGAGACAGGAGAGTTGCTTGGACCCGGGAAACAGGTTGCAGTGAGCTGAGATCGTGCCACTGCACTCCAGCCTGGGCTACAGAGTGAGACTCTGTCTCAAAAGAAAGAAATACATGTTATTTCTAGAAGAAAATATAGGAGAACATCTTCATCAATTCTGGAGAGTCAAAGACTTTTTAGGCAAGACTCAGAAGGCAATAACCATAACCACAGAAATTAAACTTTTGTTTCAAAAAGTTAAATTTAATTAACCATCAAAATTATAACATGCTCATCAAAGTTACTGCTAAGGAAATAAAAAGAGAAGTCATTAACTGGGATATATTCCTTATAGCACAGACATGTGACACAAGGTTTGTACCTGAAAGTTATGCAATGCATCTGTACATCTATAAAGACAATAACCTTTAAAACCATGAGCAAATTATTAGACACTTCACCAGAGAAGATATACAAATATACAATAAATATTTGCAAAGCTGTTGAAACTCATTATTTGTGAGGAATACGAGTATATTATATTTATGAGTAATATACTTTAATATATAGAATTAAAGCCATCATAATTTACCACTTGATGCCCTATCCACAAAAATGGCTAAGACTGTAAAGATTGGCAAAACTACATGTTAATGAACATATGAGATAACTGGAACTTCAACACGTTTCTAGTTGGAAGGTAAAATGACCTAACCACTTTAGAAAATGATGTGGCAGGCCAGGCACGGTGGCTCACTGTAATCCCAGCACTTTGGGAGGCTGAGGTGGATGTATAATGAGGCATGCCACCACCCCCAGCTATTTTTTGTATTGTTAGTAGAGATGGGGTTTCACCATTTTGGCCAGGATGATCTCGATCTCTTGACCTCGTGATCCGCCCACCTCAGTCTCCCAAAGTGCTGGGATTACAGGTGTGAGCCAACGTGCCCGGTGTAGAGCTGTTTTCTTAAAGGTGCTTTGAGGGATTAGAAGCGGAAGAAAATTTCCAAGCATAAGTTTGTAAAATACGCAAGGTAATAAAAAACCCAGAATTGTCTAAGTTGTATACCTTTCATGTATATTTTGCTCTTTTAGTCTTTATTTGTCCCTATCTGTAGACTATGGTGCCATCCAGGATTTTTTACATTTTGAGATGAAAGTGGCTTTTTTTTTTTTTTGAAAGGGAGTCTTGCTCTGTTGCCCTGGCTGGAGTGCAGTGGCATGATCTCAGCTCACTGCAACCTCCACCTCCCAGGTTCAAGCGATTCCCCTGCCTCAGCCTCCCGAGTAGGTGGGACTACAGGCACATGCCACTTTGCCCAGCTAATTTTTTGTATTTTTAGTAGAGATGAGGTTTCGCCATGTTAGCCAGGATGGTCTCGATCTCCTGAGCTCATGCTCTGCCCGCCTCGGCCTCTCAAAGTGCTGGGATTACAGGCGTGAGCCACCATGCCTGACTCAAAAGTGGCATTTTTTAAATTAAAAAATTATGTAAATGTTGCCCTTTAAGGCCCTGCCACCTCTTTGTGGCACTTAGGATTTGCACATTGAAATCCCCTGCAGTCAAACAGTATCAGATTCCACAGATCTCGTAAGTCTGGTTTCCCCGTTTCCCAGGTCCTCATAGAGCTGTTTTATCGCCAAAGCTGAGATAATGAAAAATAAAAAACAAAAGTAAAAATATTTGGTTAGAAAATATTATTTGGAAAGAACAAATAACATTACATTTTTGCCCCACAAGCTGATGATGCATTACATGAGACCAGAGAAGGATTTTAGGAAATTGTAGTTTCTAGCCTAAAGAAAGATAATTTGAAAATTGTGCTTTGCTTATTTCTTTTTGTTACATTATTTGAGAATAAATGTTTGTGTTTTATTCCTAATGCATTGTGGTGGGTACAGTCAATACTGTAGGGTCTAAATTATAACAAAATACAAATAGGCTAACAAATCCATGAAATAATCATAATAATGCAGCAATGTTGCATTCACTAAGTAATCATTTATGAGATCAAGATTTTACTCTTTCATTATAGATAATGGGAATGCAGCATTGTCAGTGGAGATGTATTCCTGTAAGAAATACAAGCCAGAGAATAAAATATATTTGTAGAAATTCTGATATCTTTTATTTTAATTATAGTCACCCATAGTTTTAATCAAGATAAAATAGATGGCAGGATATTATTTAGATTATTTAGCTTTGTCAACACAAATATAAAAGGAAAACTAATTCTCATAATTTTCCTATTTGCTCCATTATATTCGAACATTGGACAATGTTTGATACTCTGTGTCATACTCATTTTTTTAAATTTTATTTAAAACTTTTAAAACTATTAAGTTATTAAATTGGTTTATAAAATATCTCAACACCATAGCAATTTATTAAATGTATCTTATGTTTCAAAATCCTTACTTTAGAAATACATCAAAATTATTTAAAATCTAACTTAATAATATGTTTCCCAAAATATGCCAGCACAAAGTAATGAATGGTTGACTCTGTAGTGAACCTAATAATGAATGATTAAATTACAAAAATTTTATCCCTAACTAGTGTCTTCAAAAGGGGCAATTTCAGTAAAAATTTTAAGTTCAAAAAAATATCTTTAAAAATACAATGAAGACATGAAGCTTGAAACTTCTAAGTTAAAAAAATTGTAGAGACAACTTTTTCAGACCAGAATATATAATTGTTTTTTTTTTCATTTTTATTCTCTCACAATCATAGAGAATCAGGCCAATAATAAAGTTAGAAGTTATTCAAGAATGTCAGATCTGCTTGATTTTTATAAGGTAGATATAAACAAATAAAATCTTTGTTTTTGTAAAGGGGGTTACAAAGGTTTTCTTTAGACCAGGAACCATTTTCCTTTTTTATTTTTTTTCTTCTTCTTTTTTAGACGGAGTTTTGCTCTTGTTGTCAGGCTGGAGTGCAGCAGTGGCAGGATCTAGGCTCACTGCAACCTCTGCCTTCTGGTTTCAAGCCATTCTCCTGCCTCAGCCTCCTGAGTAGCTGGGATTACAGGTGTCCACCACCACACCCGGCTAATTTTTGTATTTTTAGTAGAGACAGGGTTTCACCATGTTGGCCAGGCTGGTCTTGAACTCCTGACCTCGTGATCCACCTGACTTGGCCTCCCAAAGTGTTGGGATTACAGGCGTGAGCCACCGCGCCCGGCCACTGGGAAACATTTTCTATATATGTTCCAAATAAGTGATATTAAATGCTCAATCACTATTTCTTCAATAACAAGCCAGCACTAGTGTCAAGTGTTGGAAATAAAAACATTAAAATTATTTCAATTATTCATCTTGAAATAAAATTTAAAGAGCTATCTTTTTTGTTGTGGTGATTCTTCATCAGGTATGCATGGATGATAGGGCATAAATGTCCAACGTAAAACATTCCAGACTAAAGACGGGGTCCTCATCACACAGTCGTGAAATATTAGGCTCACAGACACTTTGAAGGGTGAGAAAAGTGGAATTTATTAAGCAAAAAGGATAAAGGGGAACCAGGGACCCTCAGCAGTGTGAGAGTCATGCTAGCATCCGCTTCCTGCCTCACAGATTGAATTCCAGGTTCCACCCAGGAAGGAAAGGGGCCAGACTCCCCACTATAAACACAGTGAACTTCCCGGGGCTCCACCCCAGTGCACACTTCTCCCATTGTGCAGGCCAGTTGGAGGTTCTCTGATGACCCCTTTATACTCAGCTGCCTCATTCCTCCCTCTAAAGAAGCACATCTAACTGCCATTAGAATAAGGATACTGCTTCCATCTGTCAGGGGCAGTTTTGGGAAAACAGCACTCAGAGTCCCCTCAGAGGCCTACCTAAGGGTCCCTGGGAGAAGGGGCCATTGTCCAAGGCTCCAGCTGCATGTACATCCAAAGTTTGATGGCTGAAGGTGAGAAAAGACATAGCACGTTATTAGAAAACATGTATCAAAACAAAATGAGCCAAGCACAGTGACTCACACCTGTAATCCCAGCACTTTGGGAGGCTGCAGCAGGTGGATCATGAGGTCAAGAGATTGAGACCATCCTGGCCAACATGGTGAAAACAAACAAAACAAAACAAGAGGAGGGGTAAGGACAGTTCAAAAGTCCCTTTTACCAGTTTGCACAGGGAGAGGGAGGCCAAAAGCTCAACTGGTAAAGAACTTGACCCTTTGGCCAGCATGTTGGGCTTCTGGTTCCCTTCACCTAAGCCCAGTCCTAAGCCAACCAGTTTAAGGTTTGGGAAATTAACTTTTCTCAGTTTGGAGGATGCAACTGAGGAAAATGTTCCACAGTATGGAGACACAATTACCTATCTGTGAAGAGGACAGAGGAGGAGAAAGGAAAAGATGTTTTTTCAAAGGAGTCCCAGGGGTTCAGGATACATTTGAAAGGGATATAGACTGAAGATTGATGGCTACCCATCTAGAAAGAGGGGAGCAGGCACACCTGGTTCCCTTCTTTTCCTAGTAGATATGCCCAGGGTACATGAGGGAGAGAAGGAAGAATGTCCTCTTTCCCTCTTCCGTCCTTGCATCCCTGAGTCCTTGCAACCTTGGCAGGTGCCGCTCATAAGTGCCAAAGCAGCTTGCACTCATGAAGCAGGGAGGGCCTAGAGAATAAGAATTATCCACTCTCATGCATGTCTCTATCCCACTTACTCTCAGTAGCCTTGGAGTTCCCTAGACTGCATTTATGCCAAGGATACTACTCACCCATAAAAAGGAACAAAATAATGGCATTCATAGCAACATGGATGAAACTGGAGACCATTATCCTAAGTGAAGTAACTGAGGAATAGAAAACCAAACATCATGTGCTCTCATTCATAAGTAGGAGCTAAGCTATGAGGATGCAAAGGCATAAGAATGATACAATAGACTTTGGGGATTTGGGGGAAAGGGTAGGAGGTGGGTGAGGGATAAAAGACTACATATTGGGTAGTGCACACTGCTCAGGTGATGGGTGCACCAAAATCTCAGAAATCACCACTAAAGAACATATCCATGTAACCAAATACTACCTGTTCACCAAAAATCTATTTAAATAAAAAACAAAAATAAAAAGAGAAAAAAAAATTAAGTCTCAAATAGGAAAAAAAAAAAGGTCTTATGAATCTATAAGACATACTTCTGTCAGCGTAGCTAATAGGTTTATGTATTTATGTGTTGTGTACACAATGTTTCCCTACTATAAATAGATAGCTCTAATTAATTTGTTTAAAGAAAAATACAAGTACATAAATCAACCATTATATCATAAAAAAGACTAGTCAAATGCTTTTTCAAGTTCATGTGACTTAAGTAAAATCTTTTATAAATAAAGTGGCTTTCAAATTATTGACAAAATAATATTAGAAATGTAAGAATTATTAGCATTTTTTTTTAAGATGGAGTTTCACTCTTGTTGCCCAGACTGGAGTGCAATGGTGCAATCTCAGCTCACCACAACCTCCGCTTCCCAGGTTCAAGTGATTCTCCCGCCTCAGCCTCCCAAGTAGCTGGGATTACAGGCATGTGCCACCACGCCCAGCTAATTTTGTATTTTTAGCAGAGACGGGGTTTCTCCATGTTGGTCAGTCTGGTCTCGAACTCCCGACCTCAGGTGATCTGCCCGCCTTGGCCTCCCAAAGTGCTGGGATTATAGGTGTGAGTCACTGTGCCCGGTCTGTTTGTATGTGTTGATCAAGTGATTTCATGCTTATTCCTGCAGAACATTATAAGGTTTGTCATAAGGGTTATAAAACTATAAAACCCAGCCCAAGACAGAATGATCTTTGCTTGTGTAATTTTTGATAAGACATGGAATATGTTGGTTTAATGAAAACAGCTAAATTCTGAGTTATTAGTAAAAATACTCTTATATTTAGCCTTAAGAAAATTACTTAAATAAACACCTGAAATTCACAGCTATAAAAATAGTTAACAGGGAATTTACCTTAAATAATGACTATCACAGTTTTCATAAATAATCTAGGTAAAATATTAAATAATTTTGTAAATGTAATGGAATAAATACTTGTAAACAGACATGTCATATGATTGGGAATCTAAGGTTATTAATAGATATTAAGTAGCTGAGTAATTTCCAACTTAAAAAATATAGGAAAACATTTTTAAATGTTATTAAAAGGTAAATATTTTTGTCTAATTCAAAGCTTCTATAAAAATTATGTATAAAATGAGGTAAAAGGAACCAAGAAATAAGAGATGTAAAGAAAGTTTAAGATATAAACAGGTATTTTTGATAAAGAAGGTAAAAAAAGCAATTTTATGTAAGAAGGAATTTTGTGTGGTAAATTTTTTTGCCCTAAAATAAAATGACTGGGTTGTCCAAGAAAGAGAAATATTTAGGTGAAACACAAAGTCTAAGCATATTTTGAATCAACTATGTAAACTGTAATCAGATCAGTTAATAGGAACTTTTTTTTCTTTTTAGAAAACAGAGTTGTATAATTTAGTTGGGTATGATTAAGAAGAAAATTACAAAACTTTTTCTAGAGCTGGGTCTTTGATATTAACAAAATTACAAATAATTGATTAAAACAAGATTTTAAAACATGTAAAATGTTTTATTTAATATATTTATTTATTTTTGAGACAGAGTCTCACTCTGTCACCCTGGAGTGCAATGGCGCGATCTTGGCTCACTGCAACCTTTGCTTCCTGGGTTCCAGCGATTCCATCTATACTTCTGAGCTACTGTCCATAAATCATAGGCTTCCATAACCCCCTTGGCTCAAGTTTAATAATCTGATAAAACTACTCACAGAACTTAGCAGAGAAATTTTACCTGTGTTTACCAGGTTATTATATAGGATACAACTCAGAAAAACCAAATCGAAAAAACTGTACAGGAAAAATAAATGATAGGACATCACTTTACTTTGTGAAAAGGAAAGATGTGGTGGGTAGTAAATATTGGTAAACGGCCACGATTAAGAACTCTCCATCCTTTGTGTTTTGCAGGAACAGCTTACTGCAAATAAATACCCTTTTTATTATGACTTTAGATGATGCTTCCTCTTTTAGATATCACAGATGCACAAACTCTAAATTCTCATTTTTCTCTCATAAACAAATAATTTTATCTTTGGTGTTCAGAACAAAATACTTGTTAAACAAAAAAAAAAAAAGAATGCTTGTGATTTTTGCACATTAATTTTGTATCCTGAGACTTTGCTGAAGTTGCTTATCAGCTTAAGGAGATTTTGGGCTGAGACAATGGGGTTTTCTAAATTATACAGTCATGTCATCTGCAAAGAGGGACAATTTGACTTCTTCTTTTCCTAACTGAATACCCTTGATTTCTTTCTCTTGCCTGATTGTCCTAGCCAGAACTTCCAACGCTATGTTGAATAGGAGTGGTGAGAGAGGGCATCCCTGTCTTGTGCCAGTTTTCAAAGGGAATTTTTCCAGTTTTTGCCCATTCAGTATGATATTGGCTGTGGGTTTGTCATAAATAGCTCTCATTATTTTGAGGTACGTTCCATCAATACCGAATTTATTGAGCGTTTCTAGCATGAAGGGCTGTTGAATTTTGTCAAAAACCTTTTCTGCGTATATTGAGATAATCATGTGGTTCTTGTCTTTGGTTCTGTTTATATGCTGGATTATGTTTATTGATTTGCGAATGTTGAACCAGCCTTGCATCCCAGGGATGAAGCCCACTTGATCATGGTGGATAAGCTTTTCGATATGCTGCTGAATCCGGTTTGCCAGTATTTTATTGAGGATTTTTGCATCGATGTTCATCAGGGATATTGGTCTAAAATTCTCTTTTTTGTGTGTGTCTCTGCCAGGCTTTGGCATCAGGATGATGTTGGCCTCATAAAATGAGTTAGGGAGGATTCCCTCTTTTTCTATTGATTGGAATAGTTTCAGAAGGAATGGTACCAGCTCCTCCTTGTACCTCTGGTAGAATTCGGCTATGAATCCATCTGGTCCTGGACTTTTTTTGGTTGGTAGGCTTTTAATTATTGCCTCAATTTCAGAGCCTGCTATTGGTCTATTCAGGGATTCAGCTTCTTCCTGGTTTAGTCTTGGAAGAGTGTAAGTGTCCAGGAAATTATCCATTTCTTCTAGATTTTCTAGTTTATGTGCATAGAGGTGTTTATAGTATTCTCTGATGGTAGTTTGTATTTCTGTGGCATAGGTGGTGATATCCCCTTTATCATTTTTTATTGTGTCTATTTGATTCTTCTCTCTTTTCTTCTTTATTAGTCTTGCTAGCGGTCTGTCAATTTTGTTGATCTTTTCAAAAAACCAACTCCTGGATTCATTGATTATTTGAAGGGTTTTTTGTGTCTCTATCTCCTTCAGTTCTCCTCTGATCTTAGTTATTTCTTGCCTTCTGCTAGCTTTCGAATGTGTTTGCTCTTGCTTCTCTAGTTCTTTTAATTGTGATGTTAGGGTGTCAATTTTAGATCTTTTCAGCTTTCTCTTGTGGGCATTTAGTGCTATAAATTTCCCTCTACACACTGCTTTAAATGTGTCCCAGAGATTCTGGTAGGTTGTATCTTTGTTCTCATTGGTTTCAAAGAACATCTTTATTTCTGTCTTCATTTCGTTATGTACCCAGTAGTCATTCAGGAGCAGGTTGTTCAGTTTCCATGTAGTTGAGCGGTTTTGATTGAGTTTCTTAGTCCTGAGTTCTAGTTTGATTTCACTGTGGTCTGAAAGACAGTTTGTTATAATTTCTGTTCTTGTATATTTGCTGAGGAGTGCTTTACTTCCAATTATGTGGTCTATTTTGGAATAAGTGTGATGTGGTGCTGAGAAGAATGTATATTCTGTTGATTTGGGTTGGAGAGTTCTATAGATGTCTTTTAGGTCTGCTTGCTGCAGAGATGAGTTCAATTCCTGGATATCATTGTTTACTTTCTGTCTCGTTGATCTGTCTAATGTTGACAGTGAGGTGTTGAAGTCTCCCATTATTATTGTATGGGAGTCTAAGTCTCTTTGTAAGTTTCTAAGGACTTGCTTGATGAATCTGGGTGCTCCTGTATTGGGTGCATATATATTTAGGATAGTTAGCTCTTCCTGTTGAATTGATCCCTTTACCATTATGTAATGGCCTTCTTTGTCTCTTTTGATCTTTGATGGTTTAAAGTCTGTTTTATCAGAGACTAGTATTGCAACTCCTGCTTTTTTTTGTTCTCCATTTGCTTGGTAAATCTTCCTCCATCCCTTTATTTTGAGCCTATGTATGTCTCTGCATGTGAGATGGGTCTCCTGAATACAGCAGACTAATGGGTCTTGACTCTTTATCCAGTTTGCCAGTCTGTGTCTTTTAATTGGAGCATTTAGTCCATTTATATTTAAGGTTAATATTGTTATGTGTGAACTTGATCCTGCCATTATGATATTAACTGGTTATTTTGCTCGTTAGTTGATGCAGTTTCTTCCTAGCCTCGATGGCCTTTACATTTTGGCATGTTTTTGCAATGGCTGGTACCGGTTGTTCCTTTCCATGTTTAGTGCTTCATTCAGGGTCTGTTGTAAGGGAGGCCTAGTGGTGACAAAATCTCTAAGCATTTGCTTATCTGGAAAGGATTTTATTTCTCCTTCACTTATGAAACTTAGTTTGGATGGATATGAAATTCTGGATTTAAAATTCTTTTCTTTAAGAATGTTGATTATTGACCCCCACTCTCTTCTTGCTTGGAGAGTTTCAGCCGAGAGATCTGCTGTTAGTCTCATGGGCTTCCCTTTGTGGGTAACCCAACCTTTCTCTCTGGCTGCCCTTAAGATTTTTTCCTTCATTTCAACTTTAGTGAATCTGACAATTATGTGTCTTGGAGTTGCTCTTCTCGAGGAGTATCTTTGTGGCGTTCTCTGTATTTCCTGGATTTGAATGTTCGCCTGCCCGACTAGGTTGGGGAAGTTCTCCTGGATGATATCCTGCAGAGTGTTTTCCAACTTGGTTCCATTTTCCCCCTCACTTTCAGGCACCCCAATCAGATGTAGATTTGGTCTTTTTACATAATCCCATACTTCTTGCAGGCTTTGTTCATTTCTTTTTCTTCTTTTTTCTTTTGGTTTCTCTTCTCGCTTCATTTCGTTCATTTGCTCCTCAATCGCTGATACTGTTTCTTCCAGTTGATCGAGTCGGTTACTGAAGCTTGTGCATTTGTCACGTATTTCTCGTGTCATGGTTTTCATCTCTTTCATTTCGTTTATGACCTTCTCTGCATTAATTACTCTAGCCATCAATTCTTCCACTTTTTTTTCAAGATTTTTAGTTTCTTTGCGCTGGGTACGTAATTCCTCCTTTAGCTCTGAGAAGTTTGATGGACTGAAGCCTTCTTCTCTCATCTCGTCAAAGTCATTCTCCGTCAAGCTTTGATCCATTGCTGGCGATGAGCTGCGCTCCTTTGCCGGGGGAGATGCACTCTTATTTTTCGAATTTCCAGCTTTTCTGCCCTGCTTTTTCCCCATCTTTGTGGTTTTATCTGCCTCTGGTCTTTGATGATGATGGTGACGTACTGATGGGGTTTTGGTGTAGGTGTCCTTCCTGTTTGATAGTTTTCCTCCTAACAGTCAGGACCCTCAGCTGTAGGTCTGTTGGAGATTGCTTGAGGTCCACTCCAGACCGTGTTTGCCTGGGTGTCAGCAGCAGAGGCTGCAGAAGATAGAATATTACTGAACAGGGAGTGTACCTGTCTGATTCTTGCTTTGGAGGCTTTCTCTCAGGGGTGTACTCCACCCTGTGAGGTGTGGGGTGTCAGACTGCCCCTAGTGGGGGATGTCTCCCAGTTAGGCTACTCAGGGGTCAGGGACCCACTCGAGCAGGCAGTCTGTCCCTTCTCAGATCTCAACCTCCGTGTTGGGAGATCCACTGCTCTCTTCAAAGCTGTCAGACAGAGTCGTTTGCATCTGCAGAGGTTTCTGCTGCTTTTGTTGTTGTTTACTGTGCCCTATCCCCAGAGGTGGAGTCTACAGAGACAGGCAGGTTTCCTTGAGCTGCTGTGAGCTCCACCCAGTTCGAGCTTCCCAGCGGCTCAATGTACCTACTTAAGCCTCAGCAATGATGGGCGCCCCTCCCCCAGCCTCGCTGTTGCCTTGCCTCGAGATCGCAGACTGCTGTGCTAGCAATGAAGGAGGCTCCGTGAGCATGGGACCCTCCCGGCTAGGTGTGGGATATAATCTCCTGGTGTGCCTGTTTGCTTAAAGTGCAGTATTGGGGTGGGAGTTACCCGATTTTCCAGGTGTTGTGTGTCTCAGTTCCCCTGGCTAGGAAAAGGGATTCCCTTTCCCCTTGCGCTTCCCAAGTGAGGCGATGCCTCGCCCTGCTTCAGCTCTCGCTGGTTGGGCTGCAGCAGCTGACCAGCACCGATTGTCCAGCACTCCCTAGTGAGATGAACCCAGTACCTCAGTTGAAAATGCAGAAATCACCGGTCTTCTGTGTCGCTCGCACTGGAGGTTGGAGACTGGAGCTGTTCCTATTCAGCCATCTTGCTCCGCCCCCCCGCAAAAATACTTTTTAAACTCTCAAGTTGTTTCTCTGTGTTTTACTGATATTCTTTGGTGTTTTCTTAAAACACATGTTTCAAGGTCTTTGACTATGAGACCACACATCTTCATCACTTTAGTGTCAATCTCTGGTGCTTTAGCTTTCAAGTCATGGTTTTATGAATGTATTTGATGCTTGTGGGCATCAAATAAGCACATTACATGATTAGGTATTTATTACAGCCTCAGCAGTCTGGCTTTGTGCTTATTCTTTCACAGATTCTAAGCAGGTTGGTTCTTGTGTTCTCCTATGGTCACTGCTTCTTTTCAGCATTAGAGGGCGCTCTAAGCCTAGGTTTGCACATGTTCAAAGTTGCTGTGTTGTTCTGGCCGGAAAGGACTAGAAGAGGGCTTGAAGTGGCTACTCCAACCCACTGGCTTTGCAAGTTTCCTGATGGGACTGGGACAGGTCCAGAGATTCTGTTTATGGTCCTCTGGTTGGGGTCAGGCACTTTAGTGCTCTGCCCAGTGTGAGGCCCAGCACTGGGCTTCATGGCAACATGTGCCTGCTTCCCTCTCCTTCCTTTAAGCAGACACTGCCTCTGTCTGTGCTGTGCTTCCTGGGGTAGGGGAATGATGAGACTGGCAGTCTCATGGCTACCACAGCTGCTGTAATGCTGAGTCACACCCAAAGCCCACAGCCAGAGACCAGCACAGCACAGAGTGATGCCCAAGGCCCACACTGCTACAACTGCCTGCCACTGAGGTTTATGTGTGTCTCAAGGCTGCTGCAGAGCGTCAGTGGTGATGTGGGCTGGGAAACAAGACTGTCTTACCGAGGCTGTGGGTCTCTATCTGGCACTGTGGCGGGTCCAGCAGCTCTGTCCACAGGCACCAGCCTGGAGTCAAGGCCACTGGGTTTTGCCTAGTGTTGGATTTCACCATGGCCAGCCTGGCACTGGGTTGCCAGGCAAAGCCTTGAGCTCATGTTCCTCTCCTTTTCCCTAGTAGATAGTCACTTCCAGTATTGTGCTGCTGAGGAATGGTGGGGGCAGTCCCTTGGTCACCAAGGCTTAGCTGGGCAATGCCCAAAGCTCATGGAAATTGGAACCAGAAAAAAACCTGGAGCATGTCCCAGACCAGTGCTGATATGCTCCGCCTGCTGCTCAAGTTTACTCATCGCCCAATGCCACTGGAGAAGGCCAGCAGTGATACAAACCAGAACCTGAGACTGTCCTGTTGGGGCTGCAGTTTTCCACCAGGTGCTGGGGGGAGTCTAGGGACTTTGTCCATGGGTCCTGGTCTGGGGTCAGGACTGTAGGGTTCTCCCTGGCACTGCATTTTACTGTGATGGGCCCAGCACTGGCCTTCAAGTCAAAACTCTTCACTCTCATCACTTTCCTTCCTCAAGTCAGCCATGTCCCTGAGCTGCACTGCTTGGAGTTGGGGAAAGGGGGAGATTAGCAATGGAATATTGTCTTTCCTCCATATTCTAAGCCTCTTTTCTTATTGCTGTGCTAAAATCAGGTACTCTGATCTCTCACCTGGTTGCCTTAGCTCTTGTGAAGGTATTTCTGTGCTTAGTTGTTCAATTTTATTTTTCTGTGGAGGAGATGATTTCTGGAGGGTCCTATTTCACCATCTTGCTTCACTCTTCCCTCAATTAAAGATTATTTCCCAAAGCATCCTTCTGATTTTCCTGGAGCTGACTCTCCTGTCTCCATCTTTAAGGGTTTTTCATATTAAATATTTAGCCTTAAATGGCTTTAAGTTTTGGAAGATAAATTTCTCTTGGGGAAGGGAGCAGAAACAGCCCTTGTATTCATATACAAAAGAGAGGGAGAGGAAAGCCCTGTCCACTTCTTTCCAGGTCTCCAGGGCTGAATTCTCTTGCCATGAGCTTTGCTCACTCCACTTAGACCTGCTGGGAAGTGGGCACAGATGACGGAGCCGGGACTGTTTACCATTTAGGCCTCAAGGTTTGCTGATATCTCCTCTCCATAGTTTTCCTTCTGCCCGTTCTCTCCTTTCATAGGATTTGAGTGATGTAGCTCTGCGTATGGAAACTATCTACCTCCTACCACCTTCTCCATCAAATCTTCTGCGCTCATATTTATTTGTAGTGTGTGCTCCTGGAGTCTCCAAATTGACTGAGGTGGTTCCTCTTGTGCCTATTTGGGATACAGACTGGCTGGAAGTTTCCAAACGCCCTGTGAGAAGCTGCGTCTGTAAGATAGATGTCTTGGTACACCATGGTCTTTCCACAGTCTCTCTTGGTCTCTGTTTTCTTGGCTGGGCACTAAATTTGATAACTAATGATGAGTGAAAAAAGAGTGACAAGGAATTGAAGAATACTTTCTTCACTTTATGTTTTCATGGATCCAAGGCATGCCCCAGCCAACACAGCAGATAAAGCAGGACATTGAGAATTTCAGTGCTTCAGTGGGGGTTCCAGCAGGAGGCACCCAATAATCACTACAGAGTGAGCTCTAACCATCCTGTTCTGGCGGGCAGGAGACTAGGAATCTGCCTTTTCTGCTCTGAATGGCACAGATGCATCTCTGGTGCATCTAGGGGGACAGTTCGAGGAAGGTAAATTTTAGAAAACTGTGGCCATGTTTGAAAGACTGGAGAGAGCTGAACTCACTGAAAGGCTTCTATTACTCTATGAGCAGAGAGACAGGAGGCTATAGAAGAGATAATCATAGTGAAAGTTGTGAGGATCCAGAGTAAACAGGAGGGAAAGGGAGACTTCATCCTATAGGAAGGGCCAGGCCAGGACCATCCTTCAGCACAGCAGTCCCAGGTACCACAGGCTTGTGAAGCTAAACCTGTCTGACCTCACATTTGGTAATGACACCTGATCTCTGGTCAGATGAGAGAGGCAGCAAGTGCTGACTCCAGGTTCTGTATAAAGTCTGATCAGTCATGCAGAACGACGGACATTGCACCAAAGGTCAATAATATTTTAACGAATAATATACCTGTAGCATTTATGTATTGCATTTTGTTATATAAGAAACAATTTCAGGCCAGGTGCAGTGGCTCACGCCTGTAATCCCAATACTTTGGGAGGCCGAGGTGGGTGGATCACGAGGTCACGAGTTCAAGACCAGCCTGGCCAAGATACTGAAACCCCATCTCTACTAAAAATACAAAAAATTAGCTGGGTGTCGTGGCAGGAACCTGTAATCCCAGCTACTCAGGAAACTGAGGCAGGAGGATTGCTTGAACCCAGGAAGTGGAGGTTGCAGTGAGCTGAGATCATGCCACTGCACTTTAGCCTGGGCAACAGAATGAGACTCCGTCTCAAGAACAAAACAAAACAAACAAAACAAAACAAAAGCACTTTCTCTATTGGTTCATTTAAAACATTTAATCACACTAAAATGATTCTTAAATAATTTCGCAGATGAGAATTGTGAGTTTCAGATTGGGGAATCATTTGTCCATAGTCACAATTAATAAGATTCATGACATAATTGCTTGCATGTGGTTAGTTCACAGATTTAATTAAAATACCTTTGATCAGAGTTTACTTATAGATTTTCAAGTATTTTAGAATCAGCAGTCAGTAGTCACCTTTAGCATCTCATTGTAGAATGGTCAGGATATTTACACCACACCTTATGTCATGTCCTCATGGTAAAATTTATCATGTATTTAGAGTGTATTCATCTCTGTGAATGTATCTAAAAGACATATGCCAAGTCAGCCTGGAGAATATTTGACTGGGCCCCAAGCAGATTTTGACCTTTTAATATACACAGCTACCTTTTCCCAGTGGAAAGGGAGATAGTCCTTGACCATTTTCTGTGGACATTGCCAGAGATGGTGCAGGCTGAATAAGAATGCCCACCATCTGTCCAGGAACCAGTGTCCTTCAAGGATGTTGCTGTGGACTTCACCAGGGAGAGTGTGTCCTGCAGAGAAAGCAGCACAGAGGTGCTTTGCTAGAGAGGCATAGCCATCTGTGCATGGGATGTCTGTGGCTGACACTTCCAAACTCGTGTATTTAATACAAAGTCATCCAGAACACTTTCTCCGTATTCCACCCTGCCTGTATCCTGATTCCTAGACTTCCTTACATGTGCATGAAGGAAATTTGTTTATTCACATATTTACTTACTCATTCACTGACTGTGCAATGATGAGGGGGCACTGGCTCTGGGAAGGGAGGTTGGAGAAGGAGGCAGAATGCAGTTTGGGGTTAAGGCTCGGTAATGGAAGAGAGACTGGGAAGCTGAGGACCAGGAGCAAGGAAAAGCTCTACTCAGCCTCCCCTGGTGATGCTACGCTCACCAGGGGCTGGCAGGACCTGCAGGTTTGTGACCTGAAGTGGAGGGTCAGTGCAGCCACATACCCAAGGCAGGCACCTAATGTATGGGCTTCACTAGGAAGGAGGGTGTCCTGAGGACAGCAATAGAAACAGCGCTCCTGTTGTCTTACATTGGAGTTTCTTGTTCCCACATTCTCCTGTCCCAGTGAACAGCATAGGACCATCCTTCCCACATGCTGAGTTCCTTCCCTTTTGGCACAGGAAGGGGTGTGTTGATTTGAAGCCCTAAAATAAATATTCTCAGCACTCAGGACCGATTTGTCAATACTGATTGTACCTAAGAAAGTACCCTGGAGGAAGAGAAAAGGAGGAAGCGTCAGAAATGGCACCTTTCCTTATAGAATCACGGGTCTGTCTCCATCCTGCAGTGCTGTGTTTAGGACTTGCTCATCTTCTCCGACTCTGCAGTGTCCTGCCTCACACATTTGCTCACATTTACCGAGGGCCTGGCTTCAGCCCTCTCCCATCTCCTTGTCACAGCCTCCCAGTGAAATGAAAGCTGTGAAGAGCTTCTGTTTGGGGCATCATCCTTGGCAGGGCTCCACCCCAGACCTACGGTGGCAACGAAGAGCAGATCCTGTGTGGTCAGTGGGGTTGGGCTGCAGCAATTGTTCAGAGTCCACATCTGGATACACTGTCTGCTCTTTGTGGTCCAGGATTAAAGAAACAGCACACATCAGTGCTGTATTAATGGCAGGTAGAGCTGGAAAATTCAGGACAAGGAAGATTTTTGAAAAGGAAACTGCTCTGCCTAATGCTGCAATGAACTTGAAGCTAAACCGAGTGAATCAGTATACTTTTGACTTTAAACTAGTAATTACAATTTTAGAAATACAATGGAAAAGAATATTCAAAACCTGATACTAGTGAAAAATAAAGGTTCCACTACATTTAGGTAATAAAGGGTGTTTTTTTCTATCATTGCTTTAAAAAAGTTGAATCAACCTAAATATCTAATGCTAGCAAGTTGTTTAAATCATTGACAGCACATCCATCTCAATGAAATCTTGTTCATGGAGGTACTCTCATTCATCTTTTGTTATAGGTTAAAGAAATTTAAAATTCTGCTGAGACATTGAAGCAGACAACTTTCTTAGCCATCCAGAGGTTGAAGCAAAATTCTGGTTATTAAATATTATTTTTCTTGTAAATAATATATATATTTATTTTGTGGTAAAATTATTAACAATGACACAGCTTTGATACTAAGGAGTAAAACACCCTTCCTTGTCACATCCTCCACTACCAATCATTGTGTCAACCGGGAGCCACTGTCATCATGGTACTACATATTAAAATATTTGCTTTTAAGCTCTGTCTTGGAGTATTTTCTTAGTTAGGACATATGGGTACTATACAATTTTTACTATTATAAATTATGTGACTGTGGATTCTGTGGGCCGTGATGATGTCATGGCAGACATCAGGTTTTTTCTGGGTTGGGCAACTTGAAGTGTGAGTGTGGGGCCAAATTTTTGATACATTCTGGAAAGATCCCTTTCACAAAGCTGCAAAGATAGTCTCTCCCACCAAAGATGTGTGCTTTCCCTCCTGCTTTAACCGATACCTAGTAAGACACTCTTTTATTTTTATTTTCTTTGTTTTTTGATCTAAGGTCTCACTCTGTTACCCAGGCTGGAGTACAGTGATATCAACATAGTTCACTGTAGCCTCAACCTCTTGGGCTCAAGTGATTCTCCCACCTCAGCATCCTGAGTAGCTGGAACCACAGGCATGTGCCACCATACCAGGATAATTACACACTCTTTTACATACAGGATAATTACGTTTAAGTTGTGAAAATAACATGTTTTCTTTTGGATTCCTACTTATTTGACTATATGTAAGCCTGGCATTCTATGTGTGAAGTTTATTTTCATTTTTGGGTCATTTTTTGAGTCATTGTTTATTTTGTTTTAAGTAGTATTAAGGTCATTTTATTTCAATATTGTTTGGTATGTGTTTTGTATTTGATTCATTTAGAAGTTTAAGAAAATACATCGTATTAGTCTGTTCTCACACTGCTAATAAAGACATATCCGAGAGTGGGTAATTTATCAGGGAAAGAGGTTTAATTGACTCACAGTTTCCCATGACTGGGTGGCCCTGGCAATCATGGCTGAAGGCAAATGAGGAGCAAAGTCATGTCTTATATGATGACAAGCAAGAGAGCTTTTGCAAGGGGAATCCCATTTATAAAAGTGTCAGATCTCATGAGACTTATTCACTCCCACGAGAACAGTATAGGGGAACCACTCCCATGATTTAATTATCTCTACCTAGCCTCGCCCATGACACATGGGGATTATTACAATGCAAGGTGAGATTTGCGTGGGGGCATAGCCAAACTATATTATACATATAAGTTTCTATCAAACTTGACAAGCCCTCCATTTTGTTTCCTTTTACTATAATTTTGTCTCTTGATTAATACATAAGAGACTTTTTTTGAAATATGTTGACTTCAGGTTTAAAGTACACTAAATTTGTGTCGTAAAGATCTTTATTTTACTACCTTTCTGATCCAAGGATTTGATTTGTCTTAAAACATGTTTTTGTGTGTGTGTGTCATTCAGTAAAGTTTTATGAGTTTTTGCAGGCCTAGACATGTCTTGTAAATGTGTACTTTGGTACATTTGATAATCAAGATAGACGTTGATTGTCTGTGTTATGCTGTTGTTATTCCTGTTGTTCATCCATTATTACTACTGAAGAGTAGTATGTTGACCATGCATTTACCCAATTTTCTGGATGTTGTGTTTCTAACAGTTCATGTTCTGAATGTTAAAATAGATTTTCTTCCTTTTCTAGTTTACATCCATGTCATCTGTGAACAGCTACAATTCAGATTCTTTGAATCAGCTTCTTTCCTGTTTTTCTTCTCTTCCTTGTTTTGGTTCCTACTCAGCCATCTCACACAGTGGTGAATTGTGAGAGCTCAGTCCCCTCCATCTTTTAACTTTACCTTTATTGAAATACTTCTAATGTTTTTTCTTGATTAGTATATTTGCAGAATTTTCCTTTTTTACTAAGAACTTTTAAATTATGCTATTTTGCATGTGTAATCATCAAATACTTTATTCTAGGATCTAATGTTGTAATTTTTCCTTCTTTAATTTTTTGACTTAATGCATAAAGTTTGAATTGTAAATTATTGTTTTATTAGCAGGATAAAATTCAATTTATATTAATGGCTAAATTTAAATGGATTACATTGTTTATGTTTTTGTTTGTTTGTCTCTGATGGGGATTAAAGCTAAAATATTCTATATGTTTTATTTTCATTTAATATAGTTTTAAAATGATCAAATTAACAAAATGAACAATCTTACAATATTCACATTGCACAGAAACCCTATCTAATGTAACATTTATGCACACTCATGCTGAAATAAATCAGATCTTATCAGGTTCCCAATAAAGGCCAGGGTAATCTTTAAATTTAAATATAAATATTGGTTAATTATATTTCCTTCTTTTTCTTAATATACTCTGTATTAGAAAACTTTAACATTGACAGCAAAATTAAACAAAAGGTATGTTGCTCTCGTGTACACCTTACCCCTCTGGAAGTTATCAGAATCAAAATGGTCTCACTAAGACTAAGAAAACCTGGGCAGGCCGGGCGCGGTGGCTCAAGCCTGTAATCCCAGCACTTTGAGAGGCCGAGACGGGCGGATCACGAGGTCAGGAGATCGAGACCATCCTGGCTAACACAGTGAAACCCCGTCTCTACTAAAAAAATACAAGAAACTAGCCAGGCGAGGTGGCGGGCGCCTGTAGTCCCAGCTACTCCGGAGGCTGAGGCAGGAGAATGGCGTAAACCCGGGAGGCGGAGCTTGCAGTGAGCGGAGATCCGGCCAGTGCACTCCAGCCTGGGCGACAGAGCGAGACTCCACCTCAAAAAAAAAAAAAAAAGAAAAAAGAAAAAAAAAAGAAAGAAAACCTGGGCAAATAGACCCAAGAAGGCCATCACTAGAGGACTGTCATGTTTATATGTCTGATAACAAAAACTATCAGAAAAGACTTAAAAAACCGCAACCTTGCACAAAGGCCATTGCAGCCTTACACAGAAAAGACACCTGCAGTGACACAGGCCCAGAAACTGCTGGTCTAACCTCAGACTCATCACCCTTGTTACTGATCTTTGCAGCCAAGAATAATTAATTCAAAAACAACTTTGCAATCCTCCACATTAAAAATTTTGTTCTTCTTTACCTCTATTAATATGCACATGGTTTACTATGACATTTACATTCTCATTACAATAATTTATTCCAAGTAAATATTTTTTACTTGAGAGACTCTTTGTTTGCTGTTTAGGTTTACACATATGGTGTCATAAATGGGACCTGCAAAGTTTACAATTGGAAGGAATTGGTGATTCTTGGAGCATGCATGCAGTCTTCACTTTATACCCTTTAGCGCTCTGCTTCTATAAGTCACCCTTTCTGCCCTGGTGAGTCTTTTTTCAGTTTAAACCTCAGTTATTTGATACATGATTTTTGGTATGTTGAGGTCTGGTTTGAATAAGGCTCCTTTAATAAAAGACCATATATCCCTCCTAGAACAATGAAAGCTTTTTTGTCATTTCTGGTAAGTCCTTTCTGCTATAAAGACAAACATCTTTCTGGATTGTGTACTCTTGGTTTCTACAGAACTTACCTTCTGTTTGTGAAGCTTTTATTTTCTAGTTTGCACACATAGTTTTATATTTTGTTTGATTTACACAGCAAGGTTATATTTTATATGAACGTTTTTATCTTGGGCTCCTTTGAATTTGTTTGACGTTTCCCCCTTACTTGTTTCTAAAAAGTGACACTAGCTTAGTTGCCACTATCTAAAACACTGGGCTAGCCTCCTGGCATTTTCTTACAAGATTTATAGAATTTCCTTTGCTCTCTAGATATTAATAAGAAACAGAATAGGATTCTCCAACATTCAGATATGCTAGGTTTCTTGGACTCCTCATGGCTACATAGTATGATGCTTCTTTTGGACATTTTAAAATAAAAAGGCAAAATTACATCAGGAAAATTTAGGGCTTAAATGGTTATTATTTTAAAAACTCACAACTATAGAGTTAACATATGGAGTCCTCTAAATTCTCTATTTTTTTCCTGCTTACTCTGTATCTGCTTGCTTTTCTACTGTTGTTGAGATAAAACTCACTGCTTATGGTATTCCAGCCAAGATGTGTGTTTTTTTTTTTTTTAATTATACTTTATGTTCTAGGATACATGTGCACAACATGTAGGTTTGTTACATATGTATACATGTGCCATGTTGGGGTGCTGCACCCATTAAATAGTCATTTACATTAGGTATGTTTCCTAATGCTATCCCTCTCCCCTCCCCCTACCCCACAATAGGCCCTGGTGTGTGATATTTTCCTTTCTGTGTCCAAGTGATCTCATTGTTCAAGTCCCACCTATGAGTGAGAACACGCAGTGTTTGGTTTTCTGTTCTCGCTATAGTTTGCTGAGAATGATGCTTTCCAGCTGCATCCATGTCCCTACAAAGGACACAAACTCATCCTTTTTTATGGCTGCATAGTATTCCATGGTGTATATGTGCCACATTTTCTTAATCCAGTCTGTCGTTGATGGACATTTGGGTTGGTTCCAAGTCTTTGCTATTGTGAATAGTGCCGTAATAAACATACATGTGCATGTGTCTTTATAGCAGCATGATTTATAATCCTTTGGGTATATACCCAGTAATGGGATGGCTGGGTCAAATGGTATTTCTAGTCCTAGATCCTTGAGGAATTGCCACACTGTCTTCTACAATGGTTGAACCAGTTTACAGTCCCACCAACAGTGTAAAAGTGTTCCTATTTCTCCACACTCTCTCCAACACCTGTTGTTTCCTGACTTTTTAATGATCGCCATTCTAACTGGTGTGAGATGATATCTCATTGTGGTTTTGATTTGCATTTCTCTGATTCAAGTGATGATGAGCATTTTTTCATGTGTCTGTTGGCTGCATAAATGTCTTCTTTTGAGAAGTGTCTGTTCATATCCTTTCTCCACTTTTTGATGGAGTTATTCGTTTTTTCCTGTGCCTCACTCTTCTCAGTATTCTTAGAGTAGGATCGCCACCCCAACTTGAGCTTGGGCCACAGTTATGAGCTCAATACCCCTTAACTGTGCTCAAACTCTGGGAAGCTGGGACAGGTCTTGTAGCTGTATCCTCTTGTACCTCAGGGATAAGCTGTGCTGGAGCAGGAAAACTGCTTTTGGTCCGCCAGAAAAACACTCAGGTGGTACAGTGGAGGCTGTGCTATGTGTACACCCTTGAGGGAGCAACCAGGCATCAACTGGGGAAGGGCCCAGCAGAAAAGGGGCTGTACAGATCAGATGCACTTCAGACCCTCAGGAAAGGCAGCCCTGCTCTCTCCTGGTCCAGCTGTCAGCAGGGACTAGAGTCATGCAGAGAAAGGTGGAGAGCCTTGAGGAATGGGTGCCTATTCCTGTATTTTGCTACAGCTGCCTCATGCATGAAACCTTTTGGGCTCCATGCATGTTTGAGCTCCGCCTCTCCCTACTCTCCTGGCAGTGCCCTCTGCCAGTTCAAATGTCTGTGTGGATCATGGGATCTCTTGTAGCTAGGATCTTAGAGGTCCATGGCAAGCGTGTGTGACCCATAGTTCCTTCACTCTCTCCTTCCTTAGGTCCCGTTCTGGACCAAGAGCTGGTCCTGGTGTCTGGTGACTCCGTCTGGCTTCCTAGCTTCCTCCCTCTTCAAACTCAGTGTCTGTATTGCCGCTCTATTGACTTCATGTGTTTCTTTTTTTCCCAAAGATCTGTTCAAAGTGTGACGATTTACTTAATATTTTGTTTTCTCTCTGTGGAAGAGGTGTTTCCTGACTGCATCTGGTTGACCATCTTGTCCCCCAGCTAAAAGTGTAATTTACATTTTGATATGGTTTGGCTCTGTGTCTGAACTTTATTACAACTAAAAATTACTACTTTTATGTTAGACTATTCTCAGTCTTCCTTCTTCATTACCAAACCTTATTGTTTGATCCTATAGAGGCAGTGGAAATTGCATCTTCAGAACATCGACATGTGGATGGAGAGATTGAAGTTCTTCAACAGGCATTATATATGAAAATGATACAAAATAAATGTGAAACACTACAGATGGATCAGGAGAGGTTGGAAGAAGAACTAGTGAACCTCAAAAGTCACATGGAAATGAATATGTTAGAACGTGGTCTATTGGAACACCATAAACAGGAGGTTGAAGAAGAGCAAGGCAGGAGATAATAGAACAATTAGAAAAAGTCAATCTATTTTTACAGGTTAGTTTATTATCCATAATGTGCCTTCATTCATTTCACTGCAAATTATAGTTTGGATATAAACATTGTATGTGTTTCCTCTACTTCTCTTATAGCAAGTTGTTTGGTAGATTTCTAGAAGGAAGGTGATATCTGTTTCTCTCTCTAAATATTTCACTTGCCACCATTACTGTAACTAAATTGATCTTCCATAATAATGATTCTCATTAGTGAATCATTTGATTACTAAAATCAGTTGGCATAAAACAAGACTAATAGAGAAAGAAAAATGTGATTTAAAAATTATACTACACTCTTAAAATATTCTTAAGTTATATTGTTCAACTTTTTAGAATTTAAATTGATTCTGTTATTCTTTGGAGTGTTACATTTCATGAGTACTACCATAAGTATGATTTCATTTGTTTATAATTCAGATTAAATTATTAACTTAGCTGATACTGACAATAAATATATTAAACTTGAGATTCTTTTTTCATATAGTTAAAAATGCTCTCTAGATCACTGACCCAAAACAAAAAGAAACAAATATACGATAGTTATTCAGGCTATAATTTTTTATGTACCCTTTTAATTTGTTTTAGACACAAGAAACATCTCAAGAAGAGCTACAGTGGTTACCAGAAGAAAACATTGCTTCCATGTAAAGTCAGATGGAACTTATAATTGGAAATCTGGAATTCCAACTCTACAAAGCAAACACTTCACAAGCAGATTATACTACAGCAGAATTGGAACCATATAAGAAACTGCATCTAGAAGAATTAAAAGCTAGAGAATCTCTGTCAGATAAATTAAGCAAGTACGTCAAAGACAGAATCACAGAAAATAAATGAAGATCATTAATTTGTCTCAAAAGCATAATTTTTAGTGAGACAGATTCATAAGATTGGGGGAAGCAAAAGCTAACTAGATTAGACAATTTTGGAAAATGATGTTAGTAAATGAACTTACTTTTAAAATGTTAGTCTAGGACAATTCATACCACTCCCCTGTTTTTTTTGGTGGGGGTTTTTGTTTGTTTGTTTTTCTTTTGTTTTCTGTTTCTTTGAGATGGATTCTCACTTTGTTGCCCAAACTAGAGTGCAGTTAGTGGCATGATCTGGACTCACTGCAACTGTGCCTCCGGAGTTCTAGCAATTCTCCGGCCTCAGACTCCCAACTATGACCTTTCATGATCTCGCCACGCCCAGCTAAGTTTTGTATTTGTAGTAGAGACGGGGTATCACCATGTTGGCCAGGCTGGTCTCAAACTCTTGACCTCAGGTGATCTCCCCACCTTCGCCTCCCACAGTGCTGGGACTACAAGCATGAGCCATCATGCCTGGCCTGATTTTTGGTTTTATATGGTTCCTTTTCCCCTTAATATTCTTATGTAGTTAACCTGATCTATTAATTTTTCTGCCAAGTATCTTGAAGCTTCATAATTTAGACAGTGATAGTGTTATACAATTGTTTGTCAGCATTCCTCTATATAGAAATATTAATTAGTTTAATTATTTTTGATAAGATTACAACTTAAACTGAAAAAAGGGTCAGGTACTTCTACTCCTTTGCACATTCTGGCACTCAGTAAATTAACTTTCCTTGATTGCAATCTTTGGTATTATCCTTAGAGGTCACCTTGGAACAAAGTATTTTGTACATTTTTTCCACTCCACATAAAGGCATAGTTGTGAAATAGGGAATGGTAAACACAGGCTTGAAAGGAAATATAATTCATAAAGTGGTGAAAAATAACACCTTGGTCAGCCTGAAGCGGTGGGTGGAAGACCAAAAGGGCAGGCCCTACTTCTGATGCCTTGGCCACGATTTTAGGAGCAAAATGCCTTTGGAGATGATTAAGTTCTCTTTGATCTCAGCCGTCTCCTTCTCCCCTGAGAGTTGTTGTTCTGAATGATTCCTTGGTACCAAATGCTTAGTTTTTCTCAGATAATGGGTGAAATGTACAAGAGTGTTCAATAGAAATGTTTGAAAATGTCTTTGAGGGCCGGGCGCTGTGGCTCAAGCCTGTAATCCCAGCGCTTTGGGAGGCCGAGACGGGCGGATCACGAGGACAGGAGATCGAGACCATCCTGGCTAGCATGGTGAAACCCCGTCTCTACTAAGAAATACAAAAAAAAACTAGCCGGGCGAGGTGGCGGGCGCCTGTAGTCCCAGCTACTCGGGAGGCTGAGGCAGGAGAATGGCGTGAACCCGGGAGGCGGGGCTTGCAATGAGCGGAGATCTGGCCGCTACACTCCAGCCTGGGCAACAGAGCAAGACTCCATCTCAAAAAAAAAAAAAAAAAGAAAGAAAATGTCTTTGAGAGACAGTGTGTTTTTTTGTTTGCTGTAACTGGTTTACTAAATACAAGCTTCATTTTATTTATTTTACTGTCCATATTTAAGGAGTAAGACATGATGTTTTAATATATTTATACACAGTCCAATGGTTACTCTGGTCCAGCGAATTAGCATCTTTAACATTTCATGTAGTTACTCTTGAAACACAAGTATTTTTTTCTTTTCTTTTCTTTCTTTCTTTGTTTTTTGAGATGGAATCTCCCTATGTCGCCCAGGCTGGAGTGCAATGGTGGGATCTCGGCTCACTCCAAACTTCTCCTCCCAGATTCAAGCAATTCTCTTGCCTCAGCCTCCCAAGTAGTTGGGATTACAAGCGTCCACCACCACGCCCCACTAAGTTTTGTATTTTTAGTGGAGACGGGGTTTCTTGCCATGTGGGTCAGGCTGCTCTCCAATTCCTGAACTCAGCTGATCCGCCGTCCTCAGCCTCCCAAAGTGCTGGGTACAGGGGTGAGCCACCACACCACTACTGCTGGCCTTTTTTTTTTTTTTTTTTTTTTTTTTTTTTTTTTTTTTTGGAGATGGAGTCTTGCTCTGCTCTGTCACCCAGCCTCAAGTGCAGTGGCACAATCTCGGGTCACTGCAACCTCCGCTTCCCAGGTTCAAGCGATTCTCCTGCCTCAACCTCCTGAGTGCTGGAATTACAGGCACCCAGCACCGCGCCCGGCTAATTTTTGTATTTTTAGTAGAGACGGGGTTTCACCATGTTGGGCAGGCTGGTCTCAAACTCCTGATCTCAAATGATCCGCCAGCCTCGGCTTCCCAAAGTGCTAGGATTACAGGTGTGAGCCACCGACCCCGGCCTAAACACAAATATTTCTTTTTGTTTGTTTGTTTGTTTTTGTTTCTGAGGCAGAATGTCGCTCTTGTTCCCCAGGATGTAGTGCAATAGCGCGATTTTGGCGCACCGCATCCTCGGCCTCCAGGGTTCAAGTGTTTCTCCTGCCTCACCCTCCCGAGTAGGTGGCATTACAGGCATGCACCACCAAGTCCAGCAAATTTTTGTATTTTTAGTAGAGACAAGGTTTCTCCGTGTTGATCAAGCTGGTCTCAATCTCCCCACCTCTGGTGATCCTCTGACTCTGCCTCCCAAAGTGCTGGGATTACAGCCATGAGACACTGTGCCTGGGCTAAACACAAATATTTCTAATGGTATCTTTAAGAATCTTATAAGTAGAGCCATTTCAGAAGGCAACAAGTGTGACTTATTAATCCATACATCATTAATAGCTTTTGCTCTTCCCTCCCTACTTTGTTTGAATTACTTATTTGTTGGAAATCCTCGAGAAATATATATACTTCTTTACAACAACTTTAAAATTATAACTGTATACAGCATATAGGCTCTAATACACTTTCAGAGTTAAAACATGGTTTGTTGTATCTTTCATTGACTCATGGTCACTATTTAAACAACGCAAGTCATTTAGACACATTTGTTAAAAAACAAAATACTCAGTATCTGTCTTTTGCAATCTTCACAGACCTAAAGAAATTCTAGCAGATGTCAGTACCAAACTTCTTCAAGAAAATGAGTGGAGCAGATCTTTATTTACTTCTCATACTACAAGGCCACTCCTAGAGTCACCATGCAATGGAAATCTTAATGATAATTTACATCTCAACAGAATACATATCCCAAGAGAAACCTTAATGATTCCTACTTCAAGCTCATTGTCTTCAAATATCAGAATGGAGAACGACTTGTCAAAAGTTAGGTATAGTATTGTTTTTTCTTTGGTTTTCAGACTTCTGATATAGTTCTCTCTATATTTTTGGCAAGATATTGAGTTGTCTAACTGACTCATGCATTTTAAATAAAGGTCATAATTATCTGTGTTTCTAAGGGAAGGAAACAAATCTTACAGCTTTTTTTTTTTTTTAAGTCCCTGGGGTTTTAATTGTCAAAAGATATTCATTTTTTAACTTTACTCAACAAATGTAACTATACCAGCACATTTTAAATTTCTGTAAAAATTGCATTTAAGTTAGATTGTGGAAATGTACTGGTATTGCTTAACAACCAAAGTTATACTTGGAGATGCTTTGGCTTACTTTCTTTTTTTTTTTTTAAGTTCTAGGGTACATGTGCACAACGTGCAGGTTTGTTACATATGCATACATGTGCCTTGTTGGTGTACTACACCCATTAGATCATCATTTACATTGAGTATATCTCCTAATGCTATCCCTCCCCCCACCCCCTACCCCGCAACAGTCCCGGTGTGTGATGTTCCCCTTCCTGTGTCCAAGTGTTCTCATTGTTCAATTCTCACCTGTAAGTGAGAACATGCGGTGTTTGATTTTTTTGTCCTTGTCATAGTTTGCTGAGAATGACGGTTTCCAGCTGCATCCAAGTCCCTAACAAAGGACATGAACTCATTCTTTTTTCTTACATGATTACATCCTTAATTGCTGTTATACTTACAGCATTTCAATTCAATTGTTGCAAAATGTGCCTGTTGCTGTGCAATTGTACAGTGGTTTTTAAATACTTAAAGCAATATTTGAATTCTTAAAGTGAAGTTCACTTATGTCTATCTTACCATCACTCAAATGATTTATGGCTGAGATGGCAATGATATCAGGAGTAGTTAAATAGCAAATGTGACCAAACAGAATACATTCTGTTCTTTCTACTCAGAATTCCATGTAAAACTGCACAGGGTTCCAGGTCCCTAGGACATGACACTTTCAAACTTTCAAGGTTCAACTGAACAAGAACTTTTCAATCCAACTGTTAGGGTAGCCAGTTAGTCAGACATTAACAGGCAGGAGGAAAGGTAGCTATGTAGGAGGAAACACTGCAGAACGACTCTTAAGGTGCTCAGTAATTACTCATTCTATGGTTGAACTGTCAGAATGTGTTAACTACAATCTGATAAAGAAGGGGAAAGGCAAAAGGGGAATTCTTAAGAGCTGTGTGGGCACAATGAGTACAAATTTGAGTGCTATACTACCTTCCTGGGGTGGAGGTAATGAGCAATGCCATCATTGGGTAGAATTTGTCTTGATCACAGGGTTCTGCATATGCACATTAACCAAGAGTAAGGGAGGGTCTACCAGCCTGGGTGTGAACTGGGCAAGAACAAAGGCAGGAACCTAAAGAAGAAAGTGAGAGAAAAGATCAAATGCAGAATGTATTGAGGCTGTTCCCAGCCAAGTCAGCCCACTCTTCTCTTAAAGCATACTGTTACTTGCACAATAAATGTTTTGCTGGATTTACTAACTGGTGTTTTGGTTGAATTCTTTCATGCAAAAAGACAAGAACTGAGGACACTTTCTGGAACTCCAGGCTTGGCCATACCTTTTGGTGCTGTGACTTCCATCCTGTCGTGAGGTAGGGACTGTGCTCGCCACTGTCTCCTCTCACATGTCTGCTCCTATGCAGCATAGACTGTGAGAATGCTGAGCATGCTGAGCAATCTCCCTAGCATCTCCACTTTGTGTGTTCAACTAGAGCACTTTCCCTAATGCCCAACAGAGCTCCCCAAGCACAGAATGCTTTTTTCTTGACAGAGAACCTAAGGCTTCTGATTACTTCCATATTCTCACAACTGACCTCTGGGGACTCACCACCCTGTCTTCACAGTTGCTCCTGCTGCCCATGCCATCATGGCATCTCTCTTGCTAGCCAATGCCACCTCCTTTGCCCTGTCTCTTCCCAGGTAGGCCCCAATAGAATGGCTTTTTGCATGCCCTGTCACCACCTCCTCTGCACTAATTCCACCTCCAGATGGAATGTAGGTAAATTTTAGGTGCTATGGTCTAGGTTTAGGGGTCTCCTTGGATGTATCTAGTACCCAATTTTCTCTCCATGTTCTTACCACTGAATTCTCAGGGATTTAACAATCAACTTCCCTCTTGCTTCTAGCCCTCCCCACTGTCTTTGACATGCTTTGCCTGTATGCAGAGGATTATCACTGAAGGCTACAAAATTATAATTGGGCAGAGTCATCTATAATTAGATGCAAGACCTATGGACCTAGGGGGTCCACAGACCAAATGAGGGGAAGAGGTCACTGCTTGGTTGGGAGCATATAGTAAGGGTGCACAATATCTGAAGCTCTTCACAGACTAGGGATACCTGGTCTAGTGTGGGAAAGGGATGGAAAGGGTGCTCTCTCCCTTTTACAATGGATGAGAATGGACAGAGAGCGAGGATGCTCACATTCCCCTAGTTTTTTCTTCTCTCTGTTTTTCAGATTGCCCATCTCCACACAGTGTGGAGTCCTTCAACACTCCACACTGTAGGATTTTCCCCTTGGATGCATTCTCAAAAGTTAGGACAAGTCTGATCCCCAGACATTGAAGGAAACTATATTAGTTTTCCTTTGCAATGCTTCATAGCCTCAATACAAACTATATGACTAGGAAGACTGGCCAGAAAATGGTAGCCCTAATTTTAACACCATTTTGCAGTTGGACCTACTTTGCAGGTGACAGGGAAAATGGTCAGAGGTGCCCTGTATCCAGGTCATTATGGCTCTAAAAGAAGACCAGGATCTCTGCCAAAAATGCAGATGGGACTCTGCCATCTTGGCTCTCATGAACCCCTCAGCAGATAATTCTCCCATAAATGTCTTAGGAAATTTCCCAGCAGAGCATCCTCAGCTTCCTTTAATCCTCCCACTGAGGATCCAAAGCCATCAGCTCCTTGTTCTCACCAGAGGAATAGGAATGGGCACTGGGACATGAGGCTCTGGAAGCTGGTATCAATTGGGAGAAGTTCTTCATCTACCTTAAAATGTTCAATGGACAGTTAACTATGCTTTGCATGACTCTTGCCACTTTTGCAAGAAACAACTTTCAATAATGTGCAAATGGTTCTTTTGGGAAAAAAAAAATTTCCAAGACTATAGAACAAGTTTGTAGGGCCTGTGCCCTGTGCACATTAAACATTTTGCACATTAAACAAGGAAGCAAACCTCCTTTTCTTTTCCAGCCAGTCCAATGGAGGGTCACTTACCCTGGGGAGGACTGGCCGCTTGACTTCACCCAACTTCTTGCCTGTCAGGGATATAAATATCTTCTGGTCTTTGTAGACATATTTACAGGTTGGATATAAGCTTACTCCTTGTGAATGGAAAAAGCAATGGGGGTAGTATAGGCCCTTCTCAAGGAGGTCATCCCTGGTTTGGCATCCCCAGGTTGCTGCAAAGTAATTATAGTTCATCCTTCACTTCACAGGTTACTCAACTTGTTTCCCAGGCCTTGGGAATCAGTTACTTTCTAAATTCCTCCTGGCACCCACAATACTGCAGAATGGTTGACAGAATTAACAAATCTCTCAAGCAAATCTTGGAAAAATTATGCCAGGAAACTTCAAAGCCATAACCAAAACAACTACCTATTGCTCTACTAAGGGTGAGAAACATACCCATCTCTAGTTTACAACTCAGTTATTTTGAGTTATTATGTGGAAGACCCTTTCTTCAATTTCCTATTGGATACTGACCTTACCAATTCTAATTATGTTAATTCCTTCTCGCAGTTTCAGCTGGTGGCTCAAAAACTAGGCCAAAATATATTTCACACCCTGAAAACTCTGACCAAATTTTAAATCCACCTGTACTCAAGTTCTCATCAAGATTTGGAAGGATGGAACTCCAGACTCTCAACTGAGTCTTATTTGGAGAGGTCTTTACACTGTTTTACTCTCCACTCCTATCACAGTTATGGTGCCAGGGATCACCAAGTGGATCCACTATTCCAAGGTAAAGCTATATGATGCATCTCTGGCAGAGGAAGTCCTAGAGGTGCCATTGGACACCTGGACCACTTGTCCCCTCCAGGGTCTCAAACTCCTCTTCAAGCAAAGCCAAAAGAATAAACATAAGTAAATTAGTAATGCTTTGGCCTGTTATACAATGAGTCATAATACTCCTTGTAGGTTTACTAATATGTCTTTGCTACTGTGAACCAACACACTCTCCAAGAAAAGGTCTGTTCTGTACTACCTGGATTTAAATCTCAAAGCCATAATCTGGGTGGCATTCTCTCTAATACTCACTGAGTTAACAGCTTCTGTTTCCCTAATCAAGAGACATCCTGATTTGACTTTAATCTGTTCTCTTTGGGAACATGCAACCCAGTGCTCTATGCTCACTAATGCTTCTAGCTAAAATCACCCTCATAGGCCCCAGCAGCCCACAACCACAACAAAAGACTCTACGAGTAGCTCAACAACTACTAAAGTTCACCAAATCTTCCTGTGCCTCATCCTGAGGTTATAAATGAATTCTTTCCACCCAGGGCAGGAACAGGCTCCCCAGCCATGATACGAGCATAGGCAACTATTCAAGCCCAATTTAAATTCACCTATCATTGGGACCCCTGTATACAAAGCCTTCCAAGAGATGTTATATGGTACCTAATACAAGTTAAAGTGGACATTCAAGCCTGGATTAAGTCCACTTGCACTGTTTTAGGCCCCCTTATTCTCCCCCATTACCCTCATCAGCCAGGCACCCCTAGGCATCACTACTACCAGAGATTCTGGAACTTTTGTGGGTTCTCTTAACCCTGAACACTTCAACACAGCCATCATCATTATTAATATCTCTCATACTTTTTTTCTCTAAAAACTAAAAACTCCAAATTTCAAGTAAGGTTCTTTACCCTACCAAGCCAGTATTGGGTCATGGAAAAATTTCAAATCTTTAACTCCCTTTGGGAGGTTCTTCTCCTTGACATTACTGGACACATGATCCTTTGGGAAAGAAGAACCATTCTTCTATTCAAATTAGTCACCTATGTCTGGCTCCTTTGGCAGCTGAATCTTTAGTGACAGAATATCGCGTCTCAGGTAGCCAACAAGGATATTGATCAATGTTTGGAATTGACCTGCCTCCTTCAGTATCCATCCTTGTCTACCTATGACATAACTTTATTTTCTATGTGGGACACAGGCCCACCTCTGTCTCCCTGCAAACTGGACTGGAGCATGCTCTCTGGCTTACCTCACTCCTAACACCCCCATTGTGACCAGTGATGCTTCTCGGCCCTTGCCCTTATTTATGACCTCACACTGGGCCCCCCACCAAACAATTCAATTAATTCCCTTTCTCATCAGGCTTGGCATCACCACAGATGCCACGATGGGAAGAGCCAGCATTGGCACAGATTCCTCAACCTACCACAGCCTGTCTCTAGAATTGACTCAAGAGATAGAAACCACTGCTTGACATGTAACAGAGCTGCAGTGGAAAGTCAAGTGTCTCGCAGCTTTAGTTCTCAAAAGTGGCTGAGTTCTTGACATGTTGGCTGAAGTTCAGGGAGGAATTTGTCTGTGCTTGAAGAAAAGTGTCAATCTGGGTTAAGAAACCAGGGCAGACTCAGGAGCACATTCGAGGTCTCATAAACCAGGCCTCTCACCTTTGGGAAAGGATTACTGAGGGTTGGCTCTCCTGGTTCTGACTCTCACAGTTCCTGCCCTTCCTGGGACCCCTGGCCTCTACCTTCCTTCTTCTCCTTTCTGGGCCTTGCTTCTTGAACCTGCTAACTAGGTTTATCAACCTCTTTCCTACCCTCGAGGACAATCAAATCCCTGCATGTCTCCACTGGACACTGTGGTTCAAACTTTTAGAGACACAACAACAATCTCTGAAACCTTGTCACCATGATAGCAAGGAAGGCGGGGACCCTGAAGACCCTCAACACCCCTTTTTAGCAGAAAGTATCTACAGAATGCCCCCCATCTCATTTCCCAAAAGATGTCTGGGTCCCAACTCCTTGAGGAATAAATGTAAGAGGAGGCAGTTGGTCAGATATGAGCAGGCAGGAGGGGAGGTATCCATGTTGGAAGGAACAGCCCAGAACACCTCTTCAGATGACCAGTACTCACTCTATGGTCAAACTCAAAATGTGGTTAACTAGATCCTGAAAAGGAAGGAAAAAGGCAAAAGTAGAATTCCTGAGAGCTGCGCTGGTGCAATGAGTACAAATTTGACTGCTATATGAGCTTTCTGGGTGGCAGTAATGAGCAATGTCACTATTGGGTAGGATTTGTATTGATCCCTAGGTCCTGTACATGTGCATTATGCACAGATAAGGAGAAGCAAGACCAGCCAGGCACGGTGGCTCACACTTGTAATCCCAGCACTTTTGGGGCCGACATAGGTGGATCACCAGAGGTCAGGAGTTCAAAACCAGCCTGGCCAACATGGTGAAACCTAGTCTCTACTAAAATAGAAAAAAATTAGCTAGGCGTAGTGGCACATGCCTGTAATACTAGCTACTTGGGAGACTGAAGCAGGAGACTTGCTTGAACCTAGGAGGCAGAGGTTGCAATGAGCTAAGATTGTGCCACTGCACACCAGCCTGGGCAACAAGAGTGAAACCCCATCTCAAAAAAACTGATTAATTAAGGAGAAGAAGACCACAGAAGATCACAATGCAGAATGTCCTGGGGCTGTTTCCAGCAGGGTCAGTGCACTCTTGTCTTGGAGTTCACTTTTACTTCTCCCAATAAAACTTTTGCCTGCTTTACTAATTGGTCTTTTTGATGAATTCTTTCTCTAAGAAGACAATCAAGAACACTCTGGATCACCGAGATCCATAGTATCAACATGTGATTTCCCTCATGGTAGGAGTCCATTTCTGGGGATCTCAAAATGAATCCAATAATGACAAGGTGTATCAATTACAGAGTTGGTAAAGAAGAAAATAGTACAACTATGCTTGATTAATTTTAAGAATTTTTTCTAAGGTTTGACCATTTTTCAACTAAGGGAAAATTACAAAAGCCAGGTGCAGTGGGACACAAATGAAGTCCCAGCTACTCCAGATGCTGATGCAGGAAGATCACTTGAGCCCAGGACTTCAAGGTTGTAGCATAAAATGCTGGTGCCTGTGAATAGCCACTGCACTCTAGTACTACAGCCTGATCAACACAGTGTGACCCTGTCTCTTGAAAAGATTACAAAAATTATACGGTATTTGTTTCAACAAAAATAAATAAGCAAATTGTAACTAGTTTCCTGTGTCTTATTTTTATTAAAAATTCAGTCAATGCACTTTGGCTTATCGTTTGGATGCTGTTTTTGTGAGCTCCTTAATGCACAGAAAAGTAATAATAAACCCATGATAAATGAAGCCTCAACCTTTTTTCTTTACCTGGGTTCATGTCTTAACCCATAGAAGAGCAAATCTAAAGTTTTCAAGAAATGACTGCAGCCAAATAGCTTAAAAGAGAACAAATTCAATGATTGTTTTAATACATAAATTACAAAATCCTATATACCTGATTTTAAAAATCATATTGTTAGTTTTGTTTTATTTCTCTACAAAAAAAGATGATGAGAGTCTAAGTGCTTCATAGTCATAAAATTGTGCCACTGGGCACAAAAAAATGAAAAATACTTCTGTAAACTGTATAATATGATGAAAATAAAAATGTTCTCATTAGTTTTTACGAGAAAAATCAGGTAATATATCATTTTACAAGAAAATGCAGATGTGATGCCAGGGAAGATTTTTGAGGGAAGGAGTGTTGATTTTTATATTTCTACATAACTTGAAAAATAGTTTATTTTAAATTTAATGTAGTAGTTCCAAGGTAGACTTAGTTCCCTTGTGAGACATTGGTTTGCCAAATCATGTTAGACTTAATAAAAGGGATTTAAAATGATTCCATTAAGATACAAATAATCACTACAAGATGACTTGAAAGAGTTTTAATAGAGTTGTCATCTACAAAAATCTTAAGAAAGTAGATGCGTTCTAGAGTTGCCAGAAAGTATAAGTTGATATCAAACAGTGATGAACTTTCTGAATGCCTCTTCCATATTGGATTTTAATATGATATCATTTTCAAACAGTTAAAAGCCATTTTCTCATTTCACATTGAGCTAAAGGATGGCATAACAACAAGCAAGCTCAATGAAAATATCCAGAGAGTAATGTATAAATATCATACCCATCCAGTGCTGTTAGACTGTTTTTTGCAAATGGCATTTGTCATGGCCAGAAGACTCAGAAAGATAGAAGGAAAAGGTGTTTTTCCACCAAAGATGGGCAAATTGATAGTTTTCAAAAATCTGGAAAGGGAAATGAATATGTCCATAAAGGTAATCAAATCTATTTACAGAAAACCACTTTGAAGTTTATGAGTTCTTTACAAACAAATATGGTTCCATTTTATCAAGACCTGAGCAGTTCATATATAGTAAGCAACCACAATCTAACGATAACTGGCTTCAATAAAACATTTGGAAGCAAATGTTACCATTCAGGTATTTGGAAACCCTAGTGAAGTGCTTCCATGAAAAGTTCTAGGCAACACATCTGAAATAGCTAAATATTTGCCTTATGACTCCAAGTATATTGGGTTTCAGGGATGAGAAACAAGTCCACATTCTCAGATGAGAGTAGGTGATATGATGAAAATGTAAATCAAGGACTTTCCTTATATTCTATTCATGTGGAGAATTCAAAAACTAAATGAAGAGATCCCAGGAACACTTCTTCACGAGACATTTTTCAACTTAGTTTGGCCTTAAAAGACCAAAATGTTGAATATTCTGTGACAGTGCTCACTTACAGAGCAATAAGAAATGTGGATTACCGAGATTCCACCTCTGGGGACAGGGCACAGCTAAACAACAACGACAACAACAAAGCAGCAGAAACCTCTGCAGACGCAAACGACTCTGGCTGACAGTTTTGAAGAGAGCATTGGATCTCCCAACACAGAGGTTGAGATCTGAGAACGGACAGACCATCTGCTCAAGTGGGTCCCTGACCCCTGAGTAGCCTAACTGGGAGACATCCCCTACTAGGGGCAGACTAACACCCCACACCTCACATGGTGGAGTACACCCCTGAGAGGAAGCTTCCAAAGCAAGAATCAGACAGGTACACTCACTGTTCAGCAATATTCTGTCTTCTGCAGCCTCTGCTGCTGATACCCAGGCAAACAGGGTCTGGAGTGGACCTCAAGCAATCTCCAACAGACCTGCAGCTGAGGGTCCTGACTGTTAGAAGGAAAACTAACAAACAGGAAGGACACCCACACCAAAACCCCATCAGTATGTCACCATCATCAAAGACCAGAGGCAGATAAAACCACAAAGATGGGGAAAAAGCAAGGCAGAAAAGCTTTAAATTCAAAAAATAAGAGCACATCTCCGCCTGCAAAGGAACGCAGCTCATCACCAGCAACGGATCAAAGTTGGATGGAGAATGACTTTGATGAGATGAGAGAAGAAGGCTTCAGTCCATCAAACTTCTCAGAGCTAAAGGAGGAATTATGTACCCAGCGAAAGAAACTAAAAATCTTGAAAAAAGAGTGGAAGAATTGATAACTAGAAAAATTATTGCAGAGAAGGCCATAAACGAACTGACAGAGATGAAAACCATGACATGAGAAATATGTGACAAATGCACAAGCTTCAGTAACCGACTCGATCAACTGGAAGAAAGAGTATCAGCTATTGAGGATCAAATGAATGAAATGAAGTGAGAAGAAAAATCAAAAGAAAAAAGAAGAAAAAGAAATGAACAAAGCCTGCAAGAAGCATGGGATTATGTAAAAAGACCAAATCTACATCTGATTGGGGTGCCTGAAAGTGAGGGGGAAAATGGAACCAAGTTGGAAAACACTCTTCAGGATATCATCCAGGAGAACTTCCCCAACCTAGTAGGGCAGGCCAACATTCAAATTCAGGAAATACAGAGAACGCCACAAAGATACTCCTCAAGAAGAGCAACTCCAAGACACATAATTGCCAGACTGACCAAAATTGAAATGAAGGAAAAAATCTTAAGGGCAGCCAGAGAGAAAGGTCAGGTTACCCACAAAGGGAAGCCCATGAGACTAATAGCAGATATCTCGGCAGAAACTCTACAAGCCAGAAGAGAGTGGGGGCCAATATTCAACATTCTTAAAGAAAAGAATTTTAAACCTATAATTTCATATCCAGCCAAACTAAGTTTCATAAGTGAAGGAGAAATAAAATCCTTTACAGATAAGCAAATGCTTAGAGATTTTGTCACCACCAGGCCTGCCTTACAAGGGACCCTGAAGGAAGCACTAAACATGGAAAGGAACAATTGGTACCAGCCATTGCAAAAACATGCCAAAATGTAAAGATCATCGAGGCTAGGAAGAAA